>NC_135628.1:59068817-59374904 GCF_053574225.1 Canis aureus | reverse complement strand
ATTGAACACCAATAAAAAATAAATTTATTATTAAAAAAATAAAATAAATAAAACATGGAAGAAAGCATAAGAAAATATGTTCTTTTAGAGTGTGTTCAAACTTAAATGACTGTCAGTTAATATGGAATTCTGTGTACTTAGGATCTTACATATCTGAACCTCATGATAACCACAAACTCCAAACATGTAATAGACACACAAAAACATAGAGAAAGTTTGCTAATCATATCACTACATAAACCAGTCAATGAATAAAAGAGCAAGAGAAGAAAGGAACAGAGGGGGCACCTGGGTAGCTCAGTTGATGAAGTGTTCAACTCTTTTTTTTTAACGCTTTAAAAACAGAAAATTTTAATGAAACATTTCATCCTATAGATTCTCTATCCATGTGTAACCAATGTATTCTTTTTGAATGTGGGAGTGCTGGCTAAAACTCTCTGAGAGATGAGGATGAGGAGGGAGTTAAGTTACGTACCCGTGTCAGGGTGAGGGGCTATTCCAGACTCCTGGGCTTGCTGATGTGAACAAGGCAAACCGCAAGCCCATTTCCTCACGCAGAAGCCCACTAACATTGGCCTGGATTACTTATGAATTCAGAAATCAGGATCTAGCATCTGGGGAAAGATGCCACACAGCATATGATTTGGTATAAGTCAGCAGTGCCTGACTATCCATTTCCCTTGAAGCAAGCTTTCCGCTGCTGAAAAGCTAAGGTGTCAGCAATCCCACTCACTCAAATCCTAGTAGATTAGCTCAGGCTATTGCTACTCCTCCCTGAATCTATTCAGAATTGAAATTATGAGACCCTAAAATAGTGCCCAGCAGGGCCAGTCCTCTCCCATTAGCTGAAAATACTCCCAGTTCTGTGAATCATCACTTTTAATCACATGAAGATGAAAAGCAATTAACTGCAGATGGACAGCATTCTAGGTCGACTGCCATCCAAAAAATGTAAAAAGAAAAGTCACAAATAGATGAAGAATCTCCTCTTGGCTCAAAGATCTCATTTCAAATCTAGAAAGATAACAATAGGGCCTCCTACGCTCTACCTAATAGAGCAAATGAGGCTGAATCACTGCTGCAGAAACAGACGGATTCCCTTGTGTGGGTGGGTGTGTCTCACCACTCTGTACCTGTTAAAACTAGCTGCTCTTCCAGGATCCTCAGCTTTCTCATCCCCATGCCTCAATCTCAATTTCCGACAGTTTTTCTTGACTCCAGTGTGCCCTCGAAAACCCCTAATTACTTCTAGCCCTAATTGTTCCCATGTTCCCTGCTGAAATTCAGGTGAACAATGCTGAGGGTCAAGGACAAGGGGGAAAGGACAGTCAAGGGGGAGGGGAGGTGTCCACAGATGCAGGTGAGCTTAGTCCAAGGGGACAGGTGGCCGGGCAGGCGGGTTAGTAATTTAAGAAGTCAATCCCAACCTTGACACTCTTCGCGGTGGCTATATCGATGGCAATGGCCTTGATCTCTGTGTCCCCAAACTGCATGAGGGTCTGGATCTCCCTCCGGGCGGGCACAGCCGTGCCGCTGGTCCCTGTGAGATCCAGGCGGAGCGTGCCACACTTCTTCACCCCCAGGTCGGTGATGAAGCTCACGTCGTCGCACTCGGAGCTGTAGATGTTGATGACGATGACCAGCTGGGAAGGATTGGCCGGGGTGTAGCTACGCTTCACCAGCTCCCCCAGGGCCACCGACTGGTCGGCAGAGATGAACTTATCAAACACACCGGTGCACCAGCGAGTCCCGTCCTTCACCAGAAGCTTCTCAGGAGGATGCTTGCCCTCCACGTAGCTGTTCAGCACGCCCACCCTGTAGGTGAGCGGTGATCCGCGCACCTTGATGATCGCCGGGTCCAGGCCGAAGAGGACCGCGCCCTTGAGGATGGTGAGGCCCACGTCCTGGGGGATGATGATGTGGCACTTGTCGCCGAAGGCGGCCTGAATCGCCTGCTGCAGGAGGGGCGCCTCCGCAAAGCCTCCCACCAGGAAGAGGAACTTGACAGTGGACACCTCGGGCTTCTGAAACAGGTCCCGGAGATGCTCAATGATGCTGTCAGTGGTTGGCTTAAAAAGGGCGTTCATGGCATCTGGACTCATCCTCAGCATCCCTTACGAGGACCACTTCACAAAATCCACATTGCTCTTCCTCAAGGCATTCTCCACACTGTGTTTTGCACTGCTGGCAAAAATGCATGTTCCTGTTTGTTCCTTTTGCACTTTTGGAAAAGGTTGGTTTTAAGGACCACTCACCCAAGAATGGCTCTTCCAGAGCTATAATTTTGCATGTTATAAGGCCGTACAGACAGACTCTTTAGAAGACAAGTAGGAATGGGAATTGCCCAGTTCTGGCCTAAGTCCTGTGTTAAACAGCAGGTCATTTTTATGGCGCTATAAACTTGGCAGGAAGTCATCTGCCTGTTTGTGCCAGGTACGCAGCGGTGTGTGACATGAATGCTTTCGTCTTAAAGATTCACTCACCTGGGTTCCCTATCATTCATGCTAATGGCACTCCTGGCCAGACGCTATTGCATTCTCTTCAGTCATCAATAACTTTGCTTGCAGCTAATTAGCAAAACCATGGTGGTAATGAGAAGTGTGCACAGGTGTTGAGTCGGGTACACCAAGTCCTCACCCTCCAGCTTGTTTCAGGAAGGGGCTGACAGGAGTCTATGTAAAGGACGGCTGTCTTTGTACCAGGTGACAAGTATGTGGTTGTGGACAGTGGCGGTGGCACGGTGGACCTGACTGTCCATCAGATACAGTTACCAGAGGGTCACCTTAAAAAACTGTATAAAGCAACAGGTGAGTCCCTGCATGGCTGATTTTCTCATTCCCGAGCCACTTCTCTCATGTCAGATTTCTCCTCGTACTTCCTTCCCTCCGCGCTCCTAGGACAGAGGACTCAAGGCTCATCTACTGATAGCCAGATGCCTGTGTGGAACCAGCTAGCAAAATGCAGCTAAATGTTCTTTAAAAGAAAAACCACCATAAATTGGATTTCGGCATAAAACAAGCCTGTTTTAGATCCTGGCCAAGGGAATTTCTTTCTGAAAGTTCTGGAGGGATCATATTGTCACCTGATCATATATCGTCTGTGATTTAGCACGATGGTTAAGCTTTCGAGGGAGGTCTTGGGACACCTGGTTTTGGATCAAAGTTGCCAAAGCAAGCAACAGGCTCTCTCTTTCAGTGGGGGTGGGATGACGAGTAATGAACAGATCACAAGGTCTGGGTGGGCCTTCTGATTTTCCAGACACTGACCTTAGATTTCTTGGGTGAGGAATACTATGATGCTCTTACATATTACACATATCCATTTTATTTTTTTTATAATAAATTCATTTTTTATTGGTGTTCAATTTGCCAACATACAGAATAACACCCAGTGCTCATCCTGTCAAGTGCCCACCTCAGTGCACGCCACCCAGTCACCCCACCCCCCGCCCTCCTCCCCTTCCACCACCCCTAGTTCCTTTCCCAGAGTTAGGAGTCTTTCATGTTCTGTCTCCCTCTCTGATATTTCCCAATCATTTTTTCTCCTTTCCCCTTTATTCCCTTTCACTATTTTTATATTCCCCAAATGAATGAGACCATATAACGTTTGTCCTTCGATTGACATATTTCACTCAGCATAATACCCTCCAGGTCCAACCACGTCGAAGCAAAAGGTGGGTATTTGTCATTTCTAATGGCTGAGGAATATTCCATTGTATACATAAACCACATCTTCTTGATCCATTCATCTTTCGGTGGACACTGAGGCTCCTTCCACAGTTTGGCTATTGTGGACATTGCTGCTGTAAACATCGGGGTGCAGGTGTCCTGATGTTTCACTGCATCTGTATCTTTGGGGTAAATCCCCAGCAGTGCAGTTGCTGGGTCATAGGGCAGATCTATTTTTAACTCTTTGAGGAACCTCCACACAGTTTT
The DNA here is from genome assembly GCF_053574225.1 of Canis aureus. Lineage (NCBI taxonomy): Eukaryota > Metazoa > Chordata > Mammalia > Carnivora > Canidae > Canis > Canis aureus. The sequence continues at coordinate 59,370,969 of NC_135628.1, read as the reverse complement.
CCATAGTGGCTGCACCAGTTCACATTCCCACCGACAGTGCAAGAGGGTTCCCTTTTCTCCGCATCCTCTCCAACATTTGTGGTTTTCTGCCCTGTTAATTTTCCCCATTCTCACTGGTGTGAGGTGGTATCTCATTGTGGTTTTGATTTGTATTTCCCTGATGGCCAGTGATACAGAGCATTTTCTCATGTGCTTGTTTGCCATGTCTATGTCTTCCTCTGTAAGATTTCTGTTCAAGTCTTATGCCCATTTCATGATTGGATTGTTTGTTTCTTTGGTGTTGAGTTTAAGAAGTTCTTTATAGATCTTGGAAACTAGCCCTTTATCTGATACATCATTTGCAAATATCTTCTCCCATTCTGTAGGTTGTCTTTGAGTTTTGTTGACTGTATCCTTTGCTGTGCAAAAGCTTCTTATCTTGATGAAGTCCCAATAGTTCATTTTTGCTTTTGTTTCTTTTGCCTTCGTGTATGTATCTTGCAAGATGTTCCTGTGGCCAAGTTCAAAAAGGGTGTTGCCTGTATTCTCCTCTAGGATTTTGATGGAATCTTGTCTTACATTTAGATCTTTCATCCATTTTGAGTTTATCTTCATGTAGGGTGCAAGAGAGTGGTCTAGTTTCATTCTTCTGCATGTGGATGTCCAATTTTCCCAGCACCATTTATTGAAGAGACTGTCTTTTTTTCAGTGGATAGTGTTTCCTCCTTTGTTGAATATTAGTTGACCATGAAGTTGAGGGTCCACTTCTGGATTCTCTATTCTGTTCCATTGATCTATGTGTCTGTTTTTGTGCCAGTACCACACTGTCTTGATGACCACAGCTTTGTAGTACAACCTGAAATCTGGCATTGTGATGCCCCCAGCTATGGTTTTCATATCTGTTTTATTTAAAATGAAAGTGATGATATGGGGCCCCTGGCTGGCTCAGTCCGTGCAACATGAGACTCTCCATCTTGAGGCTGTGAGTTCAAGCACCACGTTGGGTGTAGAGATTCCTTTAAAATCTTTTAAAAATAAAATAGAATGTAATAGATTTTAAACAGCTAGTTGACAGGTGATTCTGTAGGAGAAATTATCTCCACCTGGGAGGAGAAGAACTGAAGGATTTTAAAGTGTTAGTAAAAATTTATAGCCACAGTCAGCTTACTAACTGGGTCTAAGCTGAGGTACTCCATATTTCAGGGAAGAACAGAGGGTAGGCTGTTCCTCAGAGTTTGTATTCAGTTTCTGGCAGTTTTTAAGATGTTGGACTCCCATTTGGTCTTGACCCAGGTGGACCCTATGGATCCTTAGGAGTAGATTATGAATTTGAAGAACTTCTGTGTAAAATATGTGGAGAGGATTTTATTCAACAATTCAAAATCAAGCATCCTGCAGCCTGGGTTGACTTAATGATTGCATTTCAGTCTCGTAAAATGGCAACTGCTCCAGACCTAACTAACCCACTGAACTAACCCCTGCCCTTCTCCTTCATTGACTACTACAAGAAGTTCTGAAGTGTTCAACTCTTGATCTTGACTCACTTCTTGACCTCACGGTCAGCAGTTTAAGGCTTGCATTGTACCCAATGCTGGGAATGGAGCCTACTTGAAAAAAAAAAAAAGATATAAAGGAGAAAGAAAGATACAGAGAAGAACTACAGAAACAACTACAAAATTCCCCAAATTTAAATAAGTACATAGCTATCAATACTTATTTTATATACAAATGGACTGTATGATCTAATAAAAAAGACGTGGGATGGTAGAATGGATAAAAATATAAGACCTATCTATATCTAACTACAAGAAATACATTTTAGATCTAAGGAAACATGCAGATGGAAAGTAAAAGAATGGAAATATATATACCATGTAAATAGAAGTAAAAAAAGAAAAAAAAAACACTTAAGCAAAATAGACTTTAAAAAGACTGTAACACCCAAAGATACAGATACAGGGAAACACCGGGACACCTGCACTCTGATTTTATAGCAGCAATGTCCACAATAGCCAAACTGTGGAAGGAGTCTCCGCGTCCATCAAAAGATGAATGGATAAAGAAGATGTCGTTTATGTATACAATGGAATATTACTCAGGCATTAGAAATGACAAATACCATTTGCTTCGACATGGATGGAACTGGAGGGTATTATTCTGAGTGAAATAAGTCAATAAGAGAAGGACAAACATTATATGGTCTCATTCATTTGGGGAATATAAAAATTAGTGAATGGGAATAAAGGTAAAGGAGAGAAAATGAGTGAAAATATCAGTGAGGGTGACATGACATGAGAGACACAACTCTGGGAAATGAACAAGGGGTAGTTGAAGGGGAGGTGGGCGAGGGATTGGGGTGACTGTGTGATGGGCACTGAGGGGGACACTTGGTGGGATGAGCACTGGGTGTTATGCTATATGTTGGCAAATTGAACTACAATTTAAAAAAAAATTTTAAAAAGACTGTAACAATAGACAAAGAATGACATTACATAATAGTGAAGTGGTCATTCCAAACATAGGATATTAAAACTATAAATATCTGTAAACTCATCATTGGAGCTCCTCAATACCTAAAGCAAATGTTAACAGACATAAGGGAGAAAATTGATAGTAATACAATAATAGGAGGTTACTATCACATCCCACCCACATCAATGGTTGGATAACCAAGGCAGAAAATCAATAAGAAAGTATGTCATTGAAGGACACATTAGACCAGGTAATCTTGAAATATATACAAATTATCCCCTCCAAAAACAACAGAACACACATTCCTTTCAAGGGCACATTAAACAGTCCAAAGGATAGATCACATTTTAAGCTACAAAACAAGCCTGCATAAATTTTAAAAGTTTGAAATCATATTGTGCATTTTTATGCCCACAAAAGTATGAAATCAATCACAAGAAAAAACAAATAAAAATAAAAACACATGGATTCTAAACTAGTTACTAAATAGCCAATGGCTCAATAAAGAAATCAAAGAAGAAATTTATAAAGATAAATCTCAAATAAATAATATAACTTTACATCTAAAGGACATAGAAAAGAAAAAGAAATAAAACTGAAGGTAAGTACAAGGAAGGAAATAAATATCAGAGCAGAAATAAAATTTACATATTAAATTATTAATGATACCAAGAGCTTATCCTTTGAAAAGATGAACTAAATAATTAGTACTTTACTCAGACTCACCAAAAGAGAGAAAACGAGAGAGAACCCAGATGAATAAGATCAGAAACTAAAGAGAAGAAATAAAAATCAACACCACAGAAATGCAAAGAATTATGAGACTACTAGGCAATAACATATGGAAACAAACTGGACAACCTAAAGGAAATCAATAGGGATGCCTGCATGGCTCAGTGGTTGAGCATCTGCCTTTGGCTCATGTTGTGATTCTGGGGTCCTGTGATCAAGTCCCACATTAGGCTCCCCACAGGGAGCCTGCTTTTTCCTCTGCCTATGTCTCTGGCTCTGTGTGTGTCTCTTATGAATAAATAAATACATACATATGTACATAATCATTAAAAATAAATTAATGAATTCCTAAAACAAGCAATCTTCCAAAGTTGAATCAAGAAAAATAGAAAATCTCAGTGATTATTAATTATTATAATTAAATTTTATTAGTAATTAAAAAAACCCTCTGGATATTTTATTTTATTTTTTAAAAGATTTATTTATTCATTCAGAGAGAGCGAAGAGAGAGGCAGAGACACAGGTGGAGGGAGAAGCAGGCTGCGTGCAGGAAGCCCGACGTGGGACTCGATCCTGGGTTTCCAGGATCACACCCCAGGCTGCAGGTGGCGCCAAAGCGCTGCGCCACCGGGGCTGCCGGCTCTGGATGTTTTATCTATACATATCACATCTCCAGTAACTGTTAGTCTATTGATAGATACTTAGATTGCTTCCATATCTTGGCTATTGTTAATAATGCTGCAATAAATACAGCAGTGCATCTATCTTTTCAAATTAGTATTTTTATTTTCTTTGGGTAAATAGCCAATAGTGGAATTATTTGATTATATAGTATTTCTATTTATAAGATGGAGGGCAGGAGATTGGGCTAAATAGTTGAAAGGGAATGGGTGATATGGGCTTCCAGTTATGAGAATAACAGGCACAAGATAAGGAGTATAGTCAATGATATAAGAGTGATGTATGGGGACAGATAGTAACTATACTTTTGGTGTACATAACACTATATATAAAGTTTTCAAGTCACTATGGTGTACACCTAAAAACAATGTAACATTGTGTGTCAACTGTATTTAAAATTTAAAAAATTAACAGTGAATAAATTAAAAAAAAAAACTCCAAATGAAGGTCCAGGATTAACTACCTTAACAGGTAAATTCTACCAAACACTTAGAGAAGAATTAATACCTATTTTAATGATTTCAAAAAATATAAGAGGAAGTAAAATTCCAAATTCATTAAATCAGGCTATTACCTTGATACTGAGACATGATGAAGACATTACAAAGAAAAAAAAAAGAAAGAAAGAAAACTATAGGCTAATATCCAAAATGAACTCAGAGAAAAAAACTTCAAAAAATATTAACAAACCACATTTAACAATGCATAAAAATGATCATTCACCATGATTTAGTGGAATTTATACCAGAGATGAAAGAATTTTACAATATTTGCAATTTAAGGGGATCCCTGGGTGAATCAGCAGTTTAGTGCCTGCCTTTGGCCCAGGGTGTGATCCTGGGGTCTCAGAATCGAGTCCCACATCAGGCTTCCGGCATGGAGCCTGCTTCTCCCTCTGCCTGTGTCATTGCCTCTCTCTCTGTCTGTCATTAATTAATAAATAAAATCTTTAAAAAATATATTTGCAATTTAATTAATGTATTATACCATGTCAAGGAAACGGGGAGTAAAAATCATATGATCATCTCAATAGGCACAGAAAAAGCATTTGATAAAATTTGATCATAATAAACATGAATTCATAATAAAAACTAAACAAGGTGAGTTTAGATAAAACATACCATAAAAGAGGAAAGGCCATAAAAATCCAAAACATGTAAGCAAAAGCAACAACAGCAAAACAGCTAACATCATACACAATTGCGAAAAACTGAAGTTTTTCTCTAAGATCTTGGACAAGACAAGGATATTCACTCTTGCCACATTCTTGAAAACATGGTACTAGAAGTGCTAGCCATAGCAAACAAACAAGAAAAAGAAACAAAAGTTATCCAGATTGGTAAGGAAGGAGTTAAACTGCCATCAATTGCAGACATCATAATACTATACATAGAAAGCACTAACTACTTGAACAAAACACTGTTAGAATTGATAAATGAATTCATTCAAGTTGTAGGATACAAAATTAATACACAACAGTTTTATTTCTGTACAACAATAAAGAAATAGCAGAAAGATAAATTAAGGAAACAGTTCTATTTACTACTGCCGCAAAGAGAATTAAATAGCTAGGGATAAATTTAACCAAGGGAATGAAAGACCTGTACTCTGAAAACTATAAAACAGTGGTGAAAGAAATTAAAGAAGACACAAGCAAATGAAAAGATATTACATGCTTTGCATTATTGTTGAAACATCTATACTACTCAATGCAATCTGCAGATTTAATATAATCCCTATAAAAATATCAATACCATTTTTCAAAGAACTATAACACTGAATTTGAAAATTCATAAGAAAGTACAATGACCTTGAGTACCTAAAGCAATCTTGAGAAAGAAGAGCAAAGCTTGGCACATCACAATCCCAGTTGAAAATTCAAGAGTATTGAACTAGTACACAGATAGACACATACATCAATAAGCCATAATAGAGGACCCAAAATTAAACCCTTTTTATCTGGCCAGTTAATCTATGACATAGGAGGCAAGAATATACAATGAGGAAAAGATTATTTTCTTCAATAAATGTTGCTTAAAAAATTGGACACCTACAATGAGAAAAATGAAACTGGAAAACTTTCTTACACAATACACAAAATGAAATAAAAATGGACTGAGACTTAAATGTGAGACATGAAACCACAAAACTCCTAGAAGATGATACAGGTAGTAAGGTTTTTGAAATCAGCATAGGAATATTTTTCTGGAATGAGAGATATAAACAAAAATATGCAATTGGAATTATGCAAAAATAAACATTTTGGGAATGGGAAGGAAACCATCAACAAAAGAAAAAGAAAACCAACTAAATGGGATAAAATATTTCCAAGTAATATATGCATTAAGGGGTTAATATCTGAAATACATTTAAAAAATATACAACTCAATAAAAAAATCTGGTTAAAAATGAGCAAAGGACCTGAATAGATATTTTTCCAAGGAAGACACACATATCTTACAGAAGGCCAACAGATATAAGAAAACATGCTCAATATTACTAATTATCAGGGATGTTAGAAACAAAAGCACTTGGATCTTTCTGTATATTTGTTAGAATGGCTAGAATGAAAAAGATGAAATATAAGTGTTGGCAAGGATGTGGAGAGAAAGGAAGTCTTTCACACTTTTGGTGGAAAATCCAAATTATTGTAGCCACTGTGGAAAACATTATAACTGTTCGTCAAAAATTTTAAAATATATATACTATATGATTTAATAATTCCGCTATTGGGCAATTACCCAAAGAAAATGAAAACATGCAGACTTGAAAAGATATATGAACTGTGATGTTCATTGCAGATTTAGTTATAATAAACCAGATGTGGATACAACCACCAATAGATGGATAAAGAGGATCTGTACACAAAACATGCACATAACACACAAACAATGGGATATCAGTCAGACATAACAAAAGGTTGACATCATGCCACTTGAAACAACATGGATAGATAATGTATTAAGCTAAGTGAAATCAGGGGGAGGTGGGGCAAGATGGCAAAAGAGTAGGGTCCCCAAGATACCTGTCCCCACCAACTCACCTAGATAACCTTCAAATAATCCTGAAAACCTACGAATTCGGCCTGATATTTAAAGAGAGAACAGCTGGAATGCTACAGTGAGAAGAGTTCACGCTTCTATCAAGGTAGGAAAACAGAAAAAATAAAGAAATAAAAAAGCATCCAAGGGGGAGGGGCCCGCGAGGAGCCGGGCTAAGGCCAGGCGGCAAGTGTCCCCATGACAGGAAAGCCGCACCTGGAGAAGCAGGAAATTTACCAGTCTTCCCGGAAGGAAAGGCACTTGAAGGGAACTTGGGCAGGATCCCAGGAGGGGCAGTGGAGCCCCCAGGTTCCCAGGGTCACTAACAGAGGAAGTGGGGAGAGCGCGCCACGGGCTGAGCTCCGAAAAGGGTTGGAGTGAGTGCCGAGCGGGCCCCGGGAGCAGCTCAGGTGGTGGCTCTGGCAGCTGCTTGGCGAGGAGGGGGATGCGCCCCTGGGAGAGCGATTCCAGCAATGCAGGCCCCGGAGCCCAGGGCACCAGGAGACACAGCTCAGGACCGCGATCCCTTTGGGACAGTTGGGGGCCGGGAAGACACAGGACAGTGAGGACGCTCCTGCCACCGCGCACCCCAGAGCTGTGCAGGTCAGTGCCCCCCACATCCGGAGCATCCAGGGTCCCACGGACTGGGAGTTGCAGGAGTTACTGCGGGAGCTGACTCCAGGGCTGGAGAGCTGGACACCACCAGTGTTGTTGTTCCTCCCTATGTCACCTTGTGCCTTGTGCCTCGGACAGAGCGGGGCTGCCAGGGAGCATGGGCCTCAAAAGATAAACAGCTCCCCATGAGCCGTGCACCTGGCAGGGGCGGGGCAGCTCCCCCAGGGGCACACACCTGACAATCAGCAGAGAAGGCCCCTCCCCCAGAGGACCAGCTGTAAGGAAAAGGGAAGAGCAAGTTCTTGAACAAGCAGCGCTGGAAAGCTCCAGGGGAAGTCGAGGGACTTACGGTATATAGAATAAGAGGATACCCCTCCTTGTTTTTTGTTTTTTGTTTGTCCTCCCCCCTTTTTTCTCTCTTTTTCTCCTTTTTTCAGTACAACTTGTTTTTAGCCACTCTGCACTGAGCAAAATGACTAGAAAGAAGAACTCACCAAAAAAGAAAGAATCAGACACAGTCCTCTCTCCCACAGAATTGCAGAATTTGGATGATAATTCAATGTCAGAAAGCCAATTCAGAAGCACAATTATAAAGCTACTGCTGGCTCTAGAAAAAAGCATAAAGGATTCAAGAGACTTCATGACTGAAGAATTTAGATCTAATGAGGCCGAAATTAAAAATCAATTACATGAGATGCAATCCAAAATGGAGGTCCAAATGACGAGGGTTAACGAAGTAGAAGAACGAGTGACATAGAACACAAGTTGATGGCAAGGAAGGAAGCTGAGTAAAAAAGAGAAAATCAGTTAAAAAGTCATGAGGAAAGGTTAAGGGAAATAAATAACCTCAGAAGGAAAAATCTACGTTTAATTGGGGTTCCTGAGGGCACCGAAGGGGACAGAGGACCAGAAAGTGTATTTGAACAAATCATAGCTGAGAACTTCCTTAGCTTGGGAATGAAAACAGACATTCAGATCCAGGAGATAGAGAGATACCACCCTTAATTCAATAAAAACCGCTCAACACCCTGCATTTAATAGCAAAACTTGCAAATTTCAAAGACAAAGAGAAGATCCTTAAAGCAGCAAGATATAAGAGATCCCTAATCTTTATGGGGAGAAGTATTGGGTTAACAGCAGACATCTGCAGAGAGACCTGGCAGGCCATAAAGGGCTGGCAGGATATATTCAGGGTCCTAAATGAGAAGAACCTGCAGCCAAGAATACTTTATCCAGCAAGGCTCTCATTCAGAATAGAAGGAGAGATAAAGAGCTTCCAAGATAGGCATAAACTTAAAGAATATGTGATAACCAAAACAGCTCTGCAAGAAACATTAAGGAGGACTCTGTAGAAGAAAGAGCAAGTCCAAGGAAATAATCCAAAAAACAGGGGCTGAATAGATATCGTGATGACACTAAAATCATATCTTTCAATAGTTACTCTGAACGTGAATGGGCAAAATGATCCAATCAAAAGGTGCAGGGTATCAGACTGGATAAAAAAGTAGGACCCATCTATTTGCTGTCTAAAAGAGACTCATTTTAGATGTAAGGACACCTGTAGATAAAAGGTTGGAAAACCATGTACCATTCGAATGGTCCTCAAAAGAAAGCAGGGGTAGCCATCCCATAGCAGATAAATTAAACTTTATCCCAAAGACTGTAGTGAGAGATGAAGAGGGACACTATCATACTTAAAGGATCTATCCATCAACAAGACCTAACAATCATCAATCTTTATGCCCGAATGCAGGAGCTGCCAAGTATATCAATCAATTAATAAGCAAAGTTAAGACATAATTAGATCATAATACACTTATACTTGGTGACTTGAATGTAGCACTTTCTACAATAGACAGATATACTAAGCACAACATCTTCAGAAGAAACAAGAGCTTTACAAGATACACTCCACCAGATGGATTTCACACATATTTACAGAACTTTACGTCCAAACGCCACTGAATACACATTCTTCTCAAGTGCACATGGAACTTTCTCCATATAGACCACATACTGGGTCACAAAGCAGGTCTTAATCAATACCAAAAGATTGGGATCTTACCCTCCATATTTTCAGACCATTGAATTTAGAACTAAATCACAAGAAGAAGTTTGGAAGGATTTCAAACATGTGGAGGTTAAGGACCATCCTGCTAGAAGATGAAAGGGTCAACTAGGAAATTAGGGAAAAATTAAAAATATTCATGGAAACTAATGAGAGTGAAGATGCAACCATTCAAAATCTTTGGGATAGCACAAAAGCAGTCCTTGGGGGGAAATACATCGCAATACAAGCATCTATCTAAAAACTGGAAAGAACTCAAATACAAAAGCTAAACGTGCACAAAAAGGAGCTGAGGGAACAGCAAATAAAACCTTCACCCAGCAGAAGAAGACAGTTAATAAATATTCAAGCAGAACTCAATGAAATCGAGACCAGAAGAACTGTGGAACAGATCAAAAAAACCAGGAGTTGGTTCTTTGAAAGAATTAATAAGATAGATAAACCATTAGCCAGCCTTATTAACAAGAAGAGAGAAAAGACTCAAATTAATAAAATCATGAATGGGAAAGGAGGGATCACCACCAATAAGAAGGAAATGCAAACGATTTTAAAAACTTATTATGAGCAGCTATACACCAATAAATTATGCAATCTAGAAGAAATGGATGCATTTCTGGAAAACCACAAAATACCAAAACTGGAACAGGAGAAATTGAAAACCTCAACAGGTTGATAACCAGGGAGGAAATTGAGGCTGTCATCAAAAACCTCCCACACACAAAAGTCCAGGGCCAGATGGCTTCCCAGGGGCATTCTAACAAATGTTTAAAGAGGAAACCATACCTATTCCATTAAAGCTGTTGTGAAAAATAGAAAGATGGAATACTTCCAAACTCCTTCTATGAGTCCAGCATCACCTTCACTCCAAAACCAGACAAAGACCCCACCAAAAAGGAGAACTACAGACCAATATCCCTGATGAAAAGAGATGAAAGAGATCAAGAAGATACTAGCCATAGCATACTACAATACATTAAGAAGAATATTCACCATGACCCAGTGGTATTTATCCCTGGGATGCAAGGCTGGTTCAACACTTATAAAGCAATCAGGTGATTGATCATATCAGCAAGAGAAAAAACAAGAACCATCAGATCCTCTCAATAGATGCAGAGAAAGCATTTGACAAAATACAGCATCCATTCCTGATCAAAACTCTTCAGAGCGTAGGGACAGAAGTAACATTCCTCAGCATCTTAAAAGCCATCTACAAAAAAGCCCACAGCAAATATCATTCTCAATGGGGAAACACTGGGAGCCTTTCCTCTAATCAGGAACAAGACAGGGATGTCAACTCTCACCACTGCTATTCAGCATAGTACTAGAAGTCCTAGTCTCAGGCAACCTAAAGAAATAAAAGGCATTCAAATTGGCAAAGAAGAAGTCAAACTCTCCCTCTTTGCGGATGACATGAACTGTACCTAGAAAACATAAAGACTCCACCCCAAGCTTTCTAGAACTCATACTGCAATTAGCCAGTGTGACAGGACACAAAATCAATGCCCAGAAGTCAGTGGCATTTCTATACACTAACAATGAGACTGAAGATAGAGAAATTAAGGAGTCAATCCCATTTACAATTGCACCCAAAAGCATAAGATACCTAGGAATAAACCTAACCAAAGAGGTAAAGGATCTATACCCTAAACACTATAGAACACTTCTGAAAGAAATTGAGGAAGACACAAAGAGATGGAAAATATTCCATGCTCATGGATTGGAAGAATTAATATTGTGAAATGTCATTGTTACCCAGGACAACTTACACATTTAATGCAATCCCTATCAAAATACCGTGGACTTCCTTCAGAGTTGGAACAAATCATCTTAAGATTTGTTGGAATCAGAAAAGACCTCGAATAGCCAGGGGAATTTTAAAAAAGAAAACCATATCTGGGGGCATTTGCAATCACAGATTTCAGGTTGTACTACAAAGCTATGGTCCCCAAGACAGTGTGGTAGTGGCACAAAAACAGACACATAGGTCAATGGAACAGAATATAGAATCCAGAATTGGACCCTCAACTTCATGGTCAACTAATATTCGATAAAGGAGGAAAGACTATTCACTGGAAAAAACACAGTCTCTTCAATAAATTGTGCTGGGACAAAAGGACATCCACATGCAGAAGAATGAAACTAGACCACTCTCTTTCACCATACACAAAGATAAACTCGAAATAGATGAAAGTTCTTAATGTGAGACAAGATTCCATGAAAATCCTAGAGGAGAGCACAGGCAACACCCTTTTTGAACTTGGCCACAGCGACTTCTTGCAAGATACATCTATGAAGGGAAGAGAAACAAAAGCAAAAATGAACTATTGGGACTTCATCAAGATAAGAAGCTTCTGCACATGAAAAGAAACGGTCAACAAAACTCAAAGACAACCTACAGAATGGGAGAAGATATTTGCAAATGACGTATCAGATAAAGGGCCAGTATCCAAGATGTATAAAGAACTTATGAAACTCAATGGCAAAGAAACAAACTATCTAATCATGAAATGGGCAAAAGACATGAACAGAAATCTCACAGAGGAAGACATAGACATGGCCAACATGCACATGAGAAAATGCTCTGCATCACTGGTCATCTGGGAAATACAAATCAAAACCACAATGAGATACCACCTCACACCAGTGAGATTAGTGAAAATTAACAAGACAGAAAACAACCAATGTTGGAGAGGATGTGGAGAAAGGGGAGCCCTCTTGCACTGTTGATGGGAATGTGAACTGGTGCAGCCACTCTGGAAAACTGTGTGGAGGTTCCTCAGAGTTAACAATAGACCTGCCCTATGACCCGGCAATTGCACTGCTGCGGATTTACCCCAAAGATAAAGATGCAGTGAAATCCCGGGACACCTGCACCCCAATGTTTATAGCAAAAGTGTCCACAATAGCCAAACTATTGGAAGTTTGGCTCCTGCCTCTCAGAAGGAGCCTCGGTGTCCATTGAAAGATGAATGGATAAAGAAGATGTGGTTTATGTATACAATGGAATATTACTCAGCCATTAGAAATGACAAATACCCACCATTTGCTTCGACATGGATGGACCTGGAGGGTATTGTGCTGAGTGAAATAAGTCATTCGGAAAAAGACAAACATTATATGGTCTCATTCATTTGGGGAATATAAAAATTAGTGAAAGAGAATAAAGGGAAAGGAGATAAAATGAGTGAAAATGTCAGTGAGGGTGACAAAACATTAGAGACAACTAATTCTGGGAAACAAACAAAGGGTAGTGGAAAGGGAGGTGGGTGCGGACTTAGGATGACTGGGTGATCTGCACTGAGGGGGGTCTTTGCAGGATGATCATTGGGTGTTATGCTAAATTTGTCAAATTGAACTCCAATAAAAAAATTAAATAAATAAAAGATTAAAAAAAGAAACAAATGAGACTGAAAAAGACAAATCCCTATAATTCCACTTATAAGTGGAATCTACATAATATTTCAATAGATAATGGTCAATTGCAGCTACACTTGTCATGAATATAGCATAATGCATAACCTGTCTAATCACTGCGTTGTATACCTGGAACTAATGTATCATTGTGTGTCAAATAAACTCAAATATAAAACAATAAGTAATAAATACATAAATGAATAAAAATAAGAATATATGTAATTAAATAACAAATTTAATGAATTCTGTAAAGACCTAATCTCTAAACACCATCACATTTGGGTTTAGGGTACAGATCATAGCAATATAGGGGAACACCTGAATCCACAGTATATAGCAAGGGCACACTAGGGAAATCAAAATCGAGAGATCTTTTGAGACCTGTTGGTTGCAGATTCTGAGCTGACACTAATGGACACTCTTTTATAATTGAGTAACTTCTCATTATTCTTGAACCACGTGGGAATATGTGCCATCCATCACATTTACCTTTGTTTTTGGCTGGAGTTCCAGGTTCCCAGTTTAGTAATGATGCTTTCATCAGAAACATATTAACAGCTCTTTTAAACCAAAAACTGGACCAGATGTTTTTAGCTCCTCATGCCAGCTTGTTCTTCATGGGTGGATGTCAAACTTCTGTGTATCTTTATCCTGGAAGGGAACAACATATTTATTGAACTGATCTTTCTTGCCACATAATCCCTGTGCACTCCATCACATGATCCATATACACTGGGCTACAGGAAGCCAACCTGTGTGCTGTACATCCAAGAGACCCCTTCACTGTGACTTCTGATGGAGTGTAGCTCATGGAGTGTCCCTTACATGATTGTGTAATTTTCTACTCCCCTTTTCTTACAGGACTGAAATACTTGTTCTCCCAGCTTTCGGAAGTGCAAGCACAGATGCTGGGGGAGGAAAACTTTCTAGCCTAAGGTCATGATCCCTCCTTGTGCCGGCCCCAGTCAATGAGTAACTTCTGTGGGGGCCCTATTGCAAGAAAATATGGAAAATCCAACTCAGAATTGCACTCAGGGTAGCTGAGACCTTGGTTGGTTCTGCCTCCAGTTCAACATCTCCCTGAGCCCAATTCTGCTTCCCTCATTGCATGGATGTTGATCGTTAGAATATTCCACAATAAATTTCCAGCATGCCTATCTCATTTTTTCAGATGCAACCATTGGGACTGTTTTAAAGATAAGGAGAGATATTTTTTTTTCCTTTTGTTTCTTTCCTGCTGGTTTGTGTCTTCCTGCATGTAATGTTTGGCTAGGTCTAAGCACATGTTGTAAGGTGTTTCCTACACAGCCTGTCTAAGTGTAGTCTGCAAATCCGCTCCATCCCTGCATGCTGTCAGAGGGATTTCTGTGTCAAAACATCCTCTTGCTAATATGGAGGTCTGGTACAACCTCTTTATGTTTTCCCACAATAATGCTCACCCTCTTAAATAGTCCTAAATTAATCTTAATTTAGATAACCAGGTTTATTGTAATTTTAATGTAATTTTCTTATAGAGTTCTGAATGGTCTATAACTTTCCTGCTCTAACAGGAAGCTTATCTGTTCCTCATTCTTCTGTCCTCGGGGAATCTGAAGAGCATTTTATCTACATAGCGCACAGTCTATTTGTCCCATCACACAGTGGCAGCCCTGTTTTACTTAGAGTGTTGTTAGACTGCCCTTTTGCCCGAGGCACAGCAGAGCTCAAAACAGAAAACTATGAATATTTACTGAAAATTATACTTCCACTCTTGCTGCAAAGTCTTACTTGTAACTTGATATACTACCTGTCAATAATATACTTCTCAAACTTAGCTAGGTACCTGTAGTTTTGTCCAGAAAATAATATAGATTGACTTAATGTAGATTTCACTCAGATGGTCAATTGTGTGATAAATCAGAGTAGGGGCAGCCCAGGTGGCTCAGCAGTTTCACGCTGCCTTCAGCCCAGGGCCTGATCCTGGGGACCTGGGATCAGGTCCCGCATCGGACTCCTTGCATGGAACCTGATTCTCCCTCTACCTGTGTCTCTGCTTCTCTCCCTGTGTCTCTCATGAATAAATAAATAAAACCGTTTTTTAAAAAATAAATAACAGTTGTATCTTCATTCTCATTAGTTTCCATGAATCTTTTTAATTCTTCCTTAATTTCCTGGTTGACCTTTTCTTTTTTTTTCTTTTTTTTCTTTTTTTTTTATGATAGTCACACAGAGAGAGAGAGAGGCAGAGACACAGGCAGAGGGAGAAGGAGGCTCCATGCACCGGGAGCCCGATGTGGGATTCGATCCCGGGTCTCCAGGATCACGCCCTGGGCCAAAGGCAGGCGCCAAACCGCTGTGCCACCCAGGGATCCCTCTTTTCTTTTTTAATAATAAATTTATTTTTTATTGGTGTTCAATTTGCCAACATACAGAATAACACCCAGTGCTCATCCCGTCAAGTGCCCCCCTCAGTGCCCGTCACCCATTCACCCCCACCTCCCACCCTCCTCCCCTTCCACCATCCCTAGTTCGTTTCACAGAGTTAGGAGTCTTCATGTTCTGTCTCCTTTTCTGATATTTCCCACCCATTTCTTCTCCTTTCCCTTATATTCCCTTTCACTATTTTTATATTCCCCAAATGAATGAGAACATATAAAGTTTGTCCTTCTCCGATTGACTTACTTCACTCAGCATAATACCCTCCAGTTCCCCTTTCATCTTTTAGCAGGATGGTCTTTAACCTCCACGTGTTTGAGGTCCTTCCAAACTTCTTGTTGTGATTTAGATCTATTTCAAGGCATTATGGTCTGAGAATATGCAGGGAATGATCCCAATCTTTTGGTATCAGTTCAGACGTGATTTGTGACCCAGTATGTGGTCTATTCTGGAGAAAGTTCCATGTGCACTTGAGAAGAATGTGTATTCAGTTGCGTTTGAATGTAAAGTTCTGTAGATATCTGTGAAATCCATCTAGTCCAGTATATCATTTAAAGCTCTCGTTTCTTTGGAGATGTGTTTAGAAGACCTATCGAGTGTAGAAAGTGCTAGATTGAAGTCACCAAGCGTAAGTGTATTATTATATCGTAACTGGTTATTAACTGATTGATATATATGGCAGCTCCCACATTCGGGGCATATATATTGAAGATTGTTAAGTCCTCTTGTTGGATAGATCCTTTAAGTATGATATAGTGTCCCTCTTCATCTCTCACTACAGTCTTCGGGGTAAATTTTAGTTTATCTGATATAAGGATGGCTACCCCTGCTTTCTTTTGAGGACCATTCGAATGGTAAATGGTTCTCCAACCTTTTATTTTCAGGCTGTAGGTGTCCTTCTGTCTAAAATGAGTCTCTTGTAGACAGCAAATAGATGGGTCCTGCTTTTTTTATCCAGTCTGAAACCCTGCACCTTTTTATGGGGTCATTAAGCCCGTTCACATTCAGAGTTACTATTGAAAGGTATGAGTTTAGTGTCATCATGATATCTATTCAGTCCTTGTTTCTGTGGATTGTTCCACTGGACTTTTTCTTAAAGGGGATTTTAAGAGTCCCCCTTAAAATTTCTTGCAGAGCTGGTTTGGAGGTCACATATTCTTTGAGTTCCTGCCTGTCTTGGAAGCTCTTTATCTCTCCTTCCATTTTGAATGAGAGCCTTGCTGGATAAAGTATTCTTGGTTGCATGTTCTTCTCATTTAGGACCATGAGTATATCCTGCCAGCCCTTTAGGCCTGCCAGGTCTCTGTGGAGAGGTCTGCTGTTACCCTAATACTCCTCCCCATAAAAGTCAGGGATTTCTTGTCTCTTGCTGCTTTAAGAATCCTCTCTTTATCTTTGGAATTTGCAAGCTTCACTATTAGATATCGAGGTGTTGAATGGTTTTTATAGATTTTAGGGTGGGGATCTCTCTACTTCTTGGATCTGAATGCCTTTTTCCCTTCACAGATTAGGAAAGTTTTCAGCTAGGATTTGTTCAAATACATATTCTGGCCCTCTGTCTCTTTCGGCGCACTCGGGAACCCCAATTAAACGTAGGTTTTTGTTCCTCAGGCTGTCGATTATTTCCCTTAATCTAACCTCATGATCTTTTAATTGTCCGTCTCTTTTTTCCTCAGTTTCCCTCTTTGCTATCAACTTGTCTTCTATGTCACTCACTCATTCTTCCACCTCGTTAACCCTCGTCGTTAGGACTTCTAGTTTGGATTGCATCTCATTCAATTGATTTTTAATTTCTGCCTGATTGGATCTAAATTCTGCAGTCATGAAGTCTCTTGAGTCCTTTATGCTTTTTTCTAGAGCCACCAGTAGCTGTATAATAGTGCTTCTGAATTGGCTTTCTGACATTGAATTGTAATCCAGATTTTGTAAGTCTGTGGGAGAGAGGACTGTTTCTGATTCTTTCTTTTGAGGTGAGGTTTTCCTAAACAGATAAATGATACTTCTTACAGCTCACATGGATTAAACAATTCTATATATACACACACATATATAATATATGTTTATATATAGACACATATAAGTTTTATAGGTGTATATATATGAGTATGTGTACACCTACACATATATAGTTGTATATACATATATAAGTATTATAACTGCATATATATATATATATTTCTGCTTATTTATTTATTTATTTATTTGATTCCAGTAGTTAACATACAAGGTAATATCAGTTGGAAGAATACAATATAGTAATTCAACACTTCCATATAACACCTGGTACTCATTATAACAAGTGTACTCCTTAATTCCTATCACCCATTTTTATATATATTCTTGGGTAAGCCAAGGCAAATGGAGTGATAAAAATGTAGCCAAGAACCAAGGTTTGCTTGGAAACTGAAAATACATAGTACAAACAATAATAAAATATTTTAAAAGAATCCATATAAAATCAAACTTCAAAGTGTTTGAAGCACAAAACAAGCAAACAAATTTAAAAAAAGTGCTTGACACAATAAATGTATTCTTCTCTGTTCTTACCATTATCATAGATTTTATTACTTAGCTATAAATATTAAGTAAAATAAAATAACAGGGTAAAATAAAATCACAAATATACAAGCAAACAAACTTATGACACGGCATCAAATGAAGTTTAATGATAAAAACAATAGCTAAATCCTACCATGGGTTTGATCATTTTGATTACTGTCTTTGATAAAAGCTATCTTTCAATAGTGCACTCTAATCTGCCCCATCAAAATTTTAACAATTAGTTCAAGTATCACATTATTTAACTCCTTGATTTTTAAAAATCATTCCTTTTTATACATAGCTATTTACATTTTACTTTTGATTATAGATGATTCTATTATTTTAATATTAATTAATCATAACTTTCTGAAAGAATGCACAATCTTTAAAATCTTTAAAATTAAACATTTTCATCATCCCAAGAGACTTATGCAAGTCTGCTATACTAGTAAGATGGTATTTTTATCAAAAGATGTCAATAGGCCACACCCTTAAATAAGATAGTCTAGACAGTGATATGAGTGAGTTTGATGTTGCCACACTATAAGATCCTTCCTCCTCCCAAAGAGAAGCATTAGGATGATTCTGCTCAGAAAAGATACAGATCCAGCTTGTTGAAGATCATCATTTTATATATGTAAGTAGTTCATAGTCTTTCTAATATTTAGTAAGTTCTGAACCCCAGAAAATCTAAAGTCACATTACTTTCTCTATGTAGTTTTACAAATATTATTTTTATATCCCACAATGTGAAAATGAAAACATATGTTAGCTGACACAATCATCAGGTAAAGTCTTTTGCAGTAACTTGTCAACTCAGTTAATAAAGGATTTAGCTGTTATTATGTTATTTTTAACAGAACAGATTGATTAATCATCCTGGTATTCTGAGAGAAACAAATTACAGTGTTTAGCGTAAGTTTCTGATGGGGATCAGAAAGATACAGATAAGAAGCTTTTGCACAGCAAAGGATACAGTCAACAAAACTAAAAGACAACCTAGAGAATGGGAGAAGATATTTGCAAATGACGTATCAGATAAAGGGCTAGTTTCCAAGATCTATAAAGAACTTATTAAACTCAACAGCAAAGAAACAACAATCCAATCATGAAATGGGCAAAAGAAATGAAGAGAAATCTCACAGAGGAAGACATAGACATGGCCAACACGCACATGAGAAAATGCTCCGCATCACTTGCCATCAGGGAAATACAAATCAAAACCACGATGAGATACCACCTCACACCAGTGAGAATGGGGAAAATTAACAAGGAAGGAAACCACAAATGTTGGAGATGATGTGGAGAAAAGGGAACCCTCTTACACTGTTGGTGGGAATGTGAACTGGTGCAGCCACTCTGGAAAACTGTGAGGAGGTTCCTCAAAGAGTTAAAAATAGACCTGCCCTACGACCCAGCAATTGTACTGTTGGGGATTTACCCCAAAGATGCAGATGCAAGAAACGCTGGGACACCTGCACCCCGATGTTTCTAGCAGCAATGTCCACAATAGCCAAACTGTGGAAGGAGCCTCGGTGTCCATCGAAAGATGATGGATAAAGAAGATGTGGTTTATGTATACAATGGAATATTACTCAGCCATTAGAAACGACAAATACCCACCGTTTGCTTCAACGTGGATGGAACTGGAGGGTATTATGCTGAGTGAAGTAAGTCAATCGGAGAAGGACAAACAGTGTATGTTCTCATTCATTTGGGGAATATAAATAATAGTGAAAGGGAATATAGGGGAAGGGAGAAGAAATGTGTGGGATATATCAGAAAAGGAGACAGAACATAAAGACCCCTAACTCTGGGAAACGAACTGGGGGTGGTGGAAGGGGAGGAGGGCGGGAGGGTGGGGGTGAGTGGGTGACGGGCACTGAGGGGGGCACTTGAGGGGATGAGCACTGGGTGTTATTCTGTATGTTGGTAAATTGAACACCAATAAAAATTATTTTATTAAAAAAAACAAACAAAAAAAAAGAAAGATACAGAAGGAAAATTATCAGCATGCTATAAATTTTCTGTGATTACACTTTGAGAAAAAAAAAGGAGTATAAGCTCATGCCTTCTATTATCATTGAAAAATATATGATTTTATAATTTAAGTAAAGATACCACAATTTCAGCACCTTTCTAAGTAAAAGACTGAAAACATAGGAAATGATCTCCCTTTTAAGCCAGAGGAAAAAAAATTCAGAATACTAAATTTTCCTACGTCTACGTTAGTCATTGTTGAACTTTCATTCTTCCATTTTAGATATTTTATTTCAGGATAAGTTAATTTCTTACTTGGATTTTCAACCACTTTGTATGCATACTCAATTAAGAATTATCCTGTAGAATCTTCTTTGTGCAGACTTTCTAACATTTAACTAGTGAAAAATTGTGTCTCTTGTAAAATATACTTAGGATTTTTGATAAAATAAATAACTTAAGATTGTTGTTCTTGGAAAAATATGATTTCCTACCAGTTATTTTAATTGACACATTTAGTAGATCTTACTAGTAAATACTATAAACAAAATAGCATGTTGAGTTGACAATCAGACCCATGATGAATAATGGTTTTTATACATATATTTCACCTTAAAATAATGCATATATATATGTATGTATGTATACATATATATACCTATCTCCATTCAATAGTTAAGCACTAATAATTCTAAATTTTTTAAAAACTTAAAGTTTAAGTTCAAAAGAAAAAGTATTTACTAAATGTAATAATTTTAGCTGTAATGAGTCTATAAACACATTCATCTCTCTTGCATGCATGTAAATGGGGAAAAAGTAGCTATAATTACTCTATTATCAATCTATATTCACATAAATTTTTTTTTTATTTTTTTTAAATTTATTTATGATAGTCACACAGAGAGAGAGAGAGAGGCAGAGACACAGGCAGAGGGAGAAGCAGACTCCATGCACCGGGAGCCCGATGTGGGATTTGATCCCGGGTCTCCAGGATCTCGCCCTGGGCCAAAGGCAGGTGCTAAACCGCTGCACCACCCAGGGATCCCAAAAATTTTAAAAATATATGAAAAATCCCATTAAATTTATCCATAAATAGACAATTGAAGTGAATGATAGAAGCCATTTTTTGTCCATAGATGCAATGAATTAATAAAGAAAATATTGTGTATGCATTAAAAGGGATACTATTAAAAAAAATAAAATAAAAAATAAAAGGGATACTATTCAACTTAGAACAGAAGGAAATTCTTACACATGATACAACATGAGTGATTGTTGAGGGTATGATGTTAAGTGAAACAATCCAATCACAAAAAGACAAACTCTGGGTTTTGAGATCCTTCAGGAAAGCACTAGAGAGACCCATAATTAGGGAATTCATACAGTTCCTAGATGTGCAGACTGCAAACATTACAGATTTGAGGGTGTGCAAATAACAAAATTTTGGGAAATGCAGTGTAAATCTATGAGGAGGAAGTATGCTTCTATGTTTAACTTTGAAACAACCAACTAAAGCCCTGAAGTAGAATGCTGTCAGGACAATGATGATGCTGAAGCCATGGAGTTAGGGATTGAGTGAGCTTTTTGAACTGTCTTTCTGTCTTTATTGGCATTTCAGTACATGAGGCATATGTAAATCAGGGGCAAATAAAATGACAATGGAAGAGTTGAACTCCTGAAATGTCATTTCATTGAATTAGATGCCATCTTTGAGATTGAATTAACATCTTCATTCCTTCAATTATGATCCTATTCACTCAACAAGTGAGAGCAGTTTCAGTACTAGCAGATCAGGGATGAATATGCCTTTAGAGATATAGATTCTCTTGGGACTGAAGAAGAAATGAACTTATCTACATTGGATGCTAACATTTTATTTTCTCCTATTTGGCCAAAGAAGATTGTGTCTCTAACTCTGAAGGGAAAACATATCATTACACAAGATCTCTTTATACAGTTAAAGAAATGTTGCATTTAGTACCATTGTCTTGCATTGGGAAACATATTCTAGGAAGGTAATTATTTTATTCAATGTTTAACTTGAAAAAGTCAAACTATTAATTCCATATAAAGTTATGGTTATATCTACAGACAAATTCCTTCCACTTCTTACACCTGAAAATATAACTTCTCGGGATGCCTGGGTGGTTCAGTGGTTAAGCGTCTGCCTTGGGCTCAGTGTGTAATCCTCAAGTCCACAGATAGAGTCCCACACTGGGCTCCCTGCATGGAGCCTGCTTCTCCCTCTGTCTATGTCTCTGCCTCTCTCTGTGTGTGTCTCTCATGAATAAATAAATAAATAAAATCTTTAAAAAATATATAACTTTTCTTCTTTGGAAAGTAAAAATGCCTTCCCAGTTTAATCAATGTCAGGAAAAACATTCAGATTTTTATAGGTTCCAATAAATTATGGTGTGTTTGATACATGCAGTCCTCATTAACAAAGACCTAGCTTTTACCTTGCTGAACACATTGATTTAATTCATCTTGTAAGAATCTTGACTATGCATGGTAAAAGCAAGCACAGACATGAATAAACTGAATATTTTACTCCTTGTCCATTATGTTGATATCAGGTAGCACAAATATATGTTTATAAAGTATTTTAAATTCATCAAGAAATTGTATTCTTTATATCAATTAAGCAAACTAAATCTGAGGAGTGTTTATATTGAAAATGAAAAAAATGAAAATAACATTATGTCCAAGCTAAAAAGACTGCAAGTCACAGATGAAGGATGTGGTATAGTTTTTAACATTTTCACACAAATTCTTTTCATGAAAAATGTAATTGAATAGAGCATTGTAAATGATGAAACTGTCATCTTTTTCTTCATTTGCAGTGTCACTCTTTTATGAAATCATGAACATCTGGAACACCACCTCAGATTTCATTCTCCTGGGACTCTTTCACCACACAGAAGCCCACCTTTTTCTCTTTTCAATGGTTCTGACAATTGCTTTCGGCTCCCTCATGGGCAATGCCCTCATGATTCTCCTGATTCACCAGGATGTCCGGCTCCACACACCCATGTACTTCCTACTGAGTCAACTCTCCCTCATGGACATGATGCTGATCTCCACCATTGTGCCCAAAATGGCAGCTGACTACTTGAGTGGCAAGAAGTCCATCTCCCCTGCTGGCTGTGGGCTTCAGATCTTCTTCTTCATCACTTTGGAAGGGAGCGAGTGCTTCCTCTTAGCATCCATGTCCTATGACCGCTATGTGGCTGTTTGCCACCCACTGAGGTACCCCATTCTCATGAGCTGGCAATTATGCCTGAGAATGACCGTGGGGTCCTGGTCCCTGGGGGCAGCTGATGGGCTCATGCAGGCTGCTGCCACCCTGAGTTTTCCATTCTGTGGTGCACATGAGATCAATCATTTCTTCTGTGAGGCCCCCACTCTGGTGCGTTTGGCTTGTGCTGACACGTTTGTTTTTGAGTATGTCATGTATATCTGCTGTGTATTAATGCTGCTGGTTCCGTTTTCTCTCATCCTGATTTCCTATAGTCTCATCCTTGCTGCAGTTCTCCAGATGCATTCTAGAGAAGCCCGCAAGAAAGCTTTTGCCACCTGCTCCTCACATCTCTCTGTGGTGGGACTCTTTTATGGAGCTGCTATTTTTATCTACATGAGACCCAAATCCTATAGGTCAGCTAACCATGATAAAATAGTGTCAGTGTTCTATACGATCTTCACTCCTTTATTGAACCCCATCATCTATAGTATGAGGAACAGTGAAGTCAAGGGAGCCTTGAGAAAGTGTATGGGTCAATGTGCTGCCTTACATCATAAATAAGATTATATTGATTTGTCCCAAATTTCAAAACCAAACAAAAGGAATTATGTGAAATAACCTAGGTAATAGTTGTATATGTATTATATCTATTTGTTACTATTTTACTTTGAAATGCAGTCACAACTATGTATTTTGGGTCTTTTTTATGAATAATAATTATTTTATAATATCTTAAAAATTTTTAGCCTTTTTTTCTTTTTCAAGTTTTTAATTTAATATACAATGAAATATTGATTTCTAGTATAGAATTTAGCAATTCAACACTTAAATACAACACCGTGTTCTCCACAAATGCCCTCCTTAATCCCCTATTTCCTATTTAACCAATTCCCTCACACATCCCCTCTGGAAACTATCCTTTAATAAGTGAAAATACAGTTGCTCAATTACATCCTTTATGTAATTATTATAATTATAATTTAGGTAATTGAAGCAACTATATCCTATAAAGAATAAATATCTAGAGTACATAAATAACTCAAAACTCAAAACAAACATATAAAAATATTAGTTAAGTTTTAAATACACAGTTCTCCAGAGAATATACATAAATACTTGATAAGTACATAAAAGATAGTCTATCACTACTCATTAGGGAAATGTAAATAAAAACCACAATGAAACATCTTTTTCACCCATTATGAAATATATTATTAAACAATAAATAATAAAAATGTGGAGAAAATGTAATCTGGTTCATTAATTTTTTTTTTTACCTCTTAGCACACCCTCAATGGGAATGCAAAATGGTGAGGTGCTGAAAAAACATGACAATTTTCTGAAAGCTTAACATTGAATTATCATATAATTTGGTAATTATGCTTCAAAAGATATACAAAAAAATAATTGAAAATAAGAATTTGAGACAATATCTGTGCACAAATGTTTATAGCAGCATAATTCACAGTGCTAAAGGTTTTTTAGAAAATGCCGATAGGAATGCAGAAATGAAAATAAGAATACACAATGTATTATTATTTGCACTTAAAATGAATGAAATTCTGATACATCCTACAATGCAGATGAATCTTGAGAAAATTTGTCTAAGTGAAATTAAGCCAAACAAAGAAGAAGAGTATTGTATGGTTCCACTTTTTTTTTAAAGATTATATTTATTCATTCATGATAGACACACACACACACACACACACAGAGAGAGAGAGAGAGAGAGAGAGAGGCAGAGGGAGAAGCAGGCTCCATACAGGGAGCCTGACATGAGACTTGATCCTGGTCTCCAGGTTCACGCCCTGGGCCAAAGGCAGGTGCCAAACCGCTGAGCCACCCAGGGATCCCCACAACTAGCTTCGTTCTTAATGGAGTTAGAACCTAGCACGTTTCTAGGTGAGGAGGTTCCATTAAAGCACTGTACTGTACTTGGAGACACAAAGCCTTCCAGGCCTGCAACTTGCTGCTTGCCTCTCACACAGCTTCTGACAATCATTTAAGATCAGATGTTAGCAACTATATCCACAGGCAGTGTGAAAGTTCCAGGGACAGCATATGTGTTCGCCTCTCTGAAGGAGTCTGTCTTGTAGCCAGCATACAAGGATATTTGCTCCTATGGAGTTACAAGAAAACACCATTCTACTGTAGGAATTTCCATTGCAAAAGGTGTATTGAACTCGGAGACACAAGCCTTCCATGCCTGCAGCTTGCCATTTTCATGACATACTTACTTCTGAGAGTTGAGCTTATTGCAGGACCCTCTTGCGTCCTGATTGCCTGTAGACTTGGCTTCCAACATCTCTATGTTAGATGCTGGCAGAAGTTGTGTGAAAAGCATGTGGAAGTTGCAGGCCCAGAAGTCCGGTGTATCCAATTCAATACAGAGATTTCCCAGTAACATGCTCAGTTAGAATGGAGCTAGGTTCTGACTCGCACAAATGAGAAGCTAGCTGAAATTTGGCTTTAAGGCATACTTACTTCTGAGAGTTGAGCCTAGGTGCGGTCCCTCACAGTTCCACACTGCCTGGGGATTTAGTTTCCAGCATCCTCATTTACATGCCTGAGAGAAAAAAAAATAGATGCCTGAGAGAAGAGCATGAGAGGCAAATGGCAAGCTGCAGGCCTGGAAGGCTTGTGTCTCTGAGTTTAATACAGCTTTTGCCTAGGAAAATCCTACTGCACAATGGTTCCACTTTTATGAGGTACTTGGAATAGGCAAATTATCGAGACAGAAATAATTGTTAGTAGGACTGTAGAGTGGGGGAATGGGAAATTATTATTTATAAAATGAGAAGCTTCAATTTGGAATGCTGAAAATATTCTAGAGATGGATAGCAATGATGAGTGAACAAAAATATGAATACACTTATGTCACTGAATTTCACAAAGATAGTTAAAATTATGAAATTTGTAATATATATTTTAGAATAAATTAGAAAACAACCCTTTATTTTTTTCATTGGTCTTTAGATAATTTTATTTCTTAACTTGTATTTTTCCATTGCTCCCTATTCTTCATTGAGTTTCTTTTTTTTAATAATAAATTTATTTTTTATTGGTGTTCAATTTGCCAACATACAGAATAACACCCAGTGCTCATCCCGTCAAGTGCCCCCCTCAGTGCGTGACACCCATTCAGCCCCACCCCCCTCCCTCCTCCCCTTCCACCACCCCTAGTTCGTTTCCCAGAGTTAGGAGTCTTCATGTTCTGTCTCCCTTTCTGATATTTCCTACCCATTTCTTCTCCCTTCCCTTCTATTCCCTTTCACTATTATTTATATAGTTCCATCCACGTTCCATCCCAGTTCCATCCACGTTGAAGCAAAATGGTGGGTATTTGTCGTTTCTAATGGCTGAGGAATATTCCATTGTATACATAAACCACATCTTCTTTATCCATTCATCTTTCGATGGACACCGAAGCTCCTTGCACAGTTTGGCTATTGCGGACATTGCTGCTAGAAATATCAGGTGCAGGTGTCCCGGCATTTCAGTGCATCTGCATCTTTGGGGTAAATCCCCAACAGTGCAATTGCTGGGTCCTAGGGCAGGTCTATTTTTAATTCTTTGAGGAACCTCCACACCGTTTTCCAGAATGGCTGCACCAGTTCACATTCCCACCAACAGTGTAAGAGGGTTCCCTTTTCTCCGCATCCTCTCCAACATTTGTGGTTTCCTGCCTTGTTAATTTTCCCCATTCTCACTGGTGTGAGGTGGTATCTCATCGTGGTTTTGATTTGTATTTCCCTGATGGCCAGTGATGCAGAGCATTTTCTCATGTGTGTGTTGGCCATATCTATGTCTTCCTCTGTGAGATTTCTGTTCATGTGTTTTGCCCATTTCATGATTGGATTGTTTGTTTCTTTGCTGTTGAGTTTAATAAGTTCTTTATAGATCTTGGAAACTAGCCCTTTATCTGATACGTCATTTGCAAATATCTTCTCCCATTCTCTAGGTTGTCTTTTAGTTTTGTTGACCGTATCCTTTGCCGTGCAAAAGCTTGAACCCTTTAAACTAGACTAATGGTATCCCTTCCCAAGAGAAATATATCACTGATGCAAATACTGGAGACCCTAGGAAATCTAAGAACATTTAAGGAGTGATCTGCAGTAAAGAATACATTATTGAATATTATCTAAATAGTAGTCCATCAAATAAAGTAATACTATCATTTTGTTATCTATTTTAAAATGTAAAACATGTTTTATAACTTAAGGTAATTTCTAACTTAATGAGAATAATTCAAAAATAAATATCTACAGTAAATTACAGATGATACCCAAAATGTGGCATTTTAAGAATTTTTGCATGTGTGTTTATATAAAATTTATCACATTCCATTATAATGTATCTAATTTTAGAGCCAATTTTCTACAAACTGCCAAATAAATTATTATGCTTACACATTATTCTTATGCAATTACTGAATAACAATATAATAAATTTATGACTCCATAAAACTTTAGAGACATAATAACTTTGGAAGGATCTGAATAAATGTATTTGTTTCTCCACTGAATTGACCCTTAACACATCTTTGAATATATGTAAATAAATTATAAAAAAAACCCTTCCAATCTTGGCCTGAGGCCACCTTGAATTATTAGTGTCTTAAACTACATTATTCAAGTCTCAGTGGGCTTTCCCAAGTGAACACACACACACAGAAGGATTCTTGTTTTTAATCTCTAGGTAAAGAATTGAAATTATGGTTGCAGCTGAGTCCTTCTGAATTATATAAGATGTCAAATGAAGGGATAAGAGATTAATATATTTGTTTGAAAAGTATTCAAATGAGTCTGTTCAGAAAAACGACTTTGTTCATATGATGACTGCAGGACCACTGTCAGCTATTCAATCCAGTGATGTTGTTAAATTAGGAGACAATAAAGAGTAGATTTTATAATTGTATTTTATTTAAATTGTTACAAGAGATATGACTCCTCTACAAGTGCCTAAAGAATTTGATTAGAGGGCAGCCCAGGTGGCTCAGTGGTTTAGCCCCGCCTTCAGCCCAGGGCGAGATCCTAGAGACCCAGGATGGAGTCCCACGTAGGGCTCCCTACTTGGAGCCTGCTTCTCCCTCTGCCTGTGCCTGTGTCTCTGCCTCTCTCTCTGTGTATCTCATGAATAAATAAATAAAATCTTTAAAAAAGAATTTGATTAGAATTAATTAAGAACTGCTGTTTTGAAACTATTAAAATAAGCAATTGATACATTAACGTACCTCATGGGACGCCTGGGTTTCTCAGTGGTTAGCGTCTGCCTTCTGCTCCATCCTGGAGTCCTGAGATGGAGTCTCACATGGACTCCCCGCAGGGAGCCTGATTCTTCCTCTGCCCGTGTCTCTGCCTCTCTCTGTGTGTCTCTCATGAATAAATAAATAAAATCTTAAAACAAAAAACAAAACATTAAGGTATCTCACAACCAGGGGGTTTCAAAAAGAAAATTTCATTTAGTGGAAATGGGCTTAAAATTGCATGCACGTGCCTGCGTGTGTGTACAATTAAAAAGGAATCAATTTCTTAAATACATGTATACTTTAAAAAATGAACATTTCTTTAAACCTAAAGCATAAATCATTATACAAATCTGGAAAGAATTGGTGTTTCTCCTAAAAATCTGTTGCAAATTAGCAGTGATATACTAAAATTGATAATAGAATCAATGTCTGATATTATTATGAACCTCTTTCCTGTATTTATGCTGAACAATATTTATGTCTATACTAAATGATGCCATGTTTGTGAAAACATAGTCAATTTAAAAATGAAAATAATTTTCTGTCACAAATCATATACTGAATGTTTATATGAATACAAAAGAAACTTTAAATATGAGAAAAATTTATTTGTCCCATAACTGAACAAGCATATTTTGAGAAACAATTGTATATGAAATATAAATCGTATTTATTAGGAAGGAAAGATGTCCTGTGCCCAGAGCCTGTGATGAATATTCTAGAGATGGGAAAATTTGTAGCTAAGTGGAGAATGTTTTAGTACGGTGTGTGTAACATGAATTACACTTTCCCAAAGTACAGCTATTTTCATACAAGCATATGATGTGCTCTTATAAATGTTGATTCCATTGCATTAATCCTCTGGCAGTTCAGATTGCTACACGGATTAAAATCATCATGTTAAGGTGATAAATTTAAGAAATTAGTAACTTATTCCATATAAAGGTTGGTCAAGACTAGAGTTAAAATATAAATAATAAATATATTTTTTATTGGTGTTCAATTTACCAACAAACAGAAAACACCCAGTGCCATCCCGGCAAGTGCCCCCCTCAGTGCCCATCACCCATTCACCCCCAACCCCCGCCCTCCTCCCCTTCCATCACCCCTAGTTCGTTTCCCAGAGTTGGGAGTCTTTATGTTTTTTTTTTAATAAAATAATTTTTATTGGTGTTCAATTTACCAACATACAGAATAACACCCAGTGCTCATCCCGAGAAGTGCCCCCTTCAGTGCCCGTCACCCACTCACCCCCACCCCCCGCCCTCCTCAGCTTCCACCATCCCTAGTTCGTTTCCCAGAGTTGGGAGTCTTCATTTTCTGTCTCCCTTTCTGATATTACCCACACATTTCTTCTCCCTTCCCTTATATTCCCTTTATTATTATTTATATTCCCCAAATGAATGAGAACATACATTGTTTGTCCTCCGATTGACTTATTTCACTCAGCATAGTACCCTCCAGTTCCATCCATGTTGAAGCAAATGGTGGGTATTTGTCGTTTCTAATGACTGAGTAATATCCCATTGAATACATAAACCACATCTTCTTTATCCATTCATCTTTCAATGGACACCGAGGCTCCTTCCACTGTTTGGCTATTGTGGACATTGCTGCTAGAAACATCGGGGTGCAGGTGTCCCGGCGTTTCACTGTATCTGTATCTTTGGGGTAAATCCCCAACAGTGCAATTGCTGGGTCCTAGGGCAGGTCTATTTTTAACTCTTTGAGGAACCTCCACACAGTTTTCCAGAGTGGCTGCACCAGTTCACATTCCCAAAACAGTGTAAGAGGGTTCCTTTTCTCCGCATCCTCTCCAAAATTTGTTGCTTCCTGCCTTGTTAATTTTCCCCGTTCTCACTGGTGTGAGGTGGTATCTCATTGTGGTTTTGATTTGTATTTCCCTGATGGCATGTGATGCAGAGCACTTTCTCATGTGCATGTTGGCCATGTCTATGTCTTCCTCTGTGAGATTTCTCTTCATGTCTTTTGCCTGATTCATGATTGGATTGTTTATTTCTTTGGTGTTGAGTTTAAGAAGTTCTTTATAGATCTTGGAAACTAGCTCTTTATCTGATACGTCATTTGCAAATATCTTCTCCCATTCTGTAGGTTGTCTTTCAGTTTTGTTGACTGTATCCTTTGCTGTGCAAAAACTTCTTATCTTGAAAAAGTCCCAATAGTTCATTTTTGCTTTTGTTTCTTTTGCCTTCGTGGATGTATCTTGCAAGAAGTTACTGTGGCCGAGTTCAAAAAGGGTGTTGCCTGTGTTCTCCTCAGGATTTTGATGGAATCTTATCTCACATTTAGATCTTTCATCCATTTTGAGTTTATCTTTGTGTATGGTGCAAGAGAGTGGTCTAGTTTCATTCTTCTGCATGTGGATGTCCAATTTTCCCAGCACCATTTATTGAAGAGACTGTCTTTCTTCCAATGGATAGTCTTTCCTCCTTTATCGAATATAGGTTGCCCATAAAGTTCAGGGTCTACTTCTGGGTTCTCTATTCTGTTCCATTGATCTATGTGTCTGTATTTGTGCCAGTACCACACTGTCTTGATGACCACAGCTTTGTAGTACAACCTGAAATCTGGCATTGTGATGCCCCCAGATATGGTTTTCTTTTTTAAAATTCCCCTGGCTGTTCGGGGTCTTTTCTGATTCCACGCAAATCTTAAAATAATTTGTTCTAACTCTCTGAAGAAAGTCCATGGTATTTTGATAGGGATTGCATTAAACGTGTATATTGCCCTGGGTAACATTGACATTTTCAGACTATTAATTCTGCCAATCCATGAGCATGGAATATTTTTCCATCTCTTTGTGTCTTCCTCAATTTCTTTCAGAAGTGTTTTATAGTTTTGAGGGTATAGATAATTTACATCTTTGGTTAGGTTTATTCCTAGGTATCTTATGCTTTTGGGTGCAATGGTAAATGGGATTGACCTTAATTCCTCTTTCTTCAGTCTCATTGTTAGTGTATAGAAATGCCACTGATTTCTGGGCATTGATTTTGTTTCCTGCCATGCTACTGAATTGCTGTATGAGTTCTAGCAATCTTGGGGTGGAGTATTTTGGGTTTTCTATGTAGAGTATCGTGTCATCGACAAAGAGGGAGAGTTTGACTTCTTCTTTGCCAATTTGAATGTCTTTAATGTCTTTTTGTTGTCTGATTGCTGAGGCTAGGACTTCCAGTACGATGTTGAATAGCAGTGGTGAGAGTGGACATCCCTGTCTTGTTCCTGATATTAGGGGAAAGTCTCCCAGTGCTTCCCCATTGAGAATGGTATTTGCTGTGGGCTTTAGGTAGATGGCTTTAAAGATCTTGAGGAATGTTCCCTCTATCCCTACACCCTGAATAGTTTTGATCAGGGACGGATGCTGTATTTTGTCAAATGCTTTCTCTGCATCCAATGAGAGGATCATATGGTTCTTTGTTTTTCTCTTGCTGATATGATGAATCACATTGATTGTTTTACGGGTGTTGAACCAGCCTTGTGTCCCGGGGATAAATCCTACTTGGTCGTGGTGAATAATTTTCTTAATGTGCTGTTGTATCCTCTTGGATAGTATCTTGTTGAGAATCTTTGCATCCATGTTCATCAGGGATATTGGTCTATAATTCTCCTTTTTGGTGGGGTCTTTGTCTGGTTTTGGAATTAAGGTGATAGAAATTCATAGAACGAATTTGGAAGTACTCCAACTCTTTCTATCTTTCCAAACAGCTTTAGTAGAATAGGTATGATTTCTTCTTTAAACCTTTGATAGAATTCCCCTGGAAGCCATCTAGCCCTGGACTCTTGAGTCTTGGGAGGTTTTTGATGACTGCTTCCATTTCCTCCCTGGTTATTGGCCTGTTCAGGTTGTCTATTTCTTCCTGTTCCAGTTTTGGTAGTTTGTGGCTTTCCAGGAATGTGTCCATCTTCTAGATTGCCTAATTTATTGGCGTATAGCTGCTCATAATGTGTTTTAAAAGTCGTTTGTATTTCCTTGGTGTTGGTAGTGATCTCTCCTTTCTCATTCATGATTTCATTAATTTGAGTCTTTTCTCTCTTCTTTTTAATAAGGCTGGCTAATGGTTTATCTATCTTATTAATTCTTTCAAAGAACGAACTCCTGGTTCTGTTGATCTGTTCCACATTCTTCTGGTCTCGATTTCATTGAGTTCTGCTCAAATTTTAATTAATTCTTTTCTTCTGCTGGGCGTGGGGTCCTTCTGCTGTTTTTTCTCTAGCTCCTTTATGTGTAAGGTTAGCTTTTGTATTTGAGTTCTTTCCAGTTTTTGAATGGATGCTTGTATTGCAATGTATTTCCCCCTTAGGACTGTTTTTGCTGCATCCCAAAGATTTTGAATGGTTGTATCTTCATTCTCATTAGTTTCCATGAATCTTTTTAATTCTTCCTTAACTTCCTGATTGACCCTTTCATCTTTTAGCAGGATGGTCCTTAATCTCCACGTGTTTGTGGTCCTTCCAAACTTCTTGTGATTTAGTTCTAATTTCAAGGCATTATGGTCTGAGAATACGCAGGAGACGATCCCAATCTTATGGTATCGGTTAAGACCCAATTTGTGACCCATTATGTGGTCTATTCTGGAGAAAGTTCCATGTGTACTTGAGAAGAATGTGTATTCTGTTGAGTTTGGATGTAAAGTTCTGTAGATATCTGTGAAATCCATCTGGTCCGGTGTATCATTTAAAGCTCTCGTTTCTTTGGAGATGTTGTGCTTAGAAGACCTATCGAGGTAAAAAGAGCTAGATTGAAGTCACCAAGTATAAGTGTATTATTATCTAAGTATTTCTTCCCTTTGGTTATTAATTGGTTTAAATATTTGGCAGCTCCCACATTCAGGGCATATATATTGAGGATTGTTAAGTCCTCTTGTTGAATAGATCCTTTCCATATGATATAGTGTCCCTCTTCATCTCTCACTACAGTCTTCGGGGTAAATTTTAGTTTATCTGATATAAGGATGGCTACCCCCATTTTCTTTTGAGGGCCATTTGAATGGTAAATGGTTCTCCAACCTTTTATTTTCAGGCTGTAGGTGTCCTTCTGTCTAAAATGGGTCTCTTGTAGACAGTAAATAGATGGGTCCTGCTTTTTTATCCAGTCTGACACCCTGCACCTTTTGATGAGGTCATTAAGCGCCTTCACGTTCAGAGTTACTATTGAAAGGTATGAGTTTAGTGTCATCATGATATCTATTCAGTCCTTGTTTCTGTGGATTGTTCCACTGGACCTCTTCTTCAAGGGGAATTTTAAGAGTCCCCCTTAAAATTTCTTGCAGAGCTGGTTTGGAGGTCACATATTCTTTGAGTTCCTGCCTGTCTTGGAAGATCCTTATCTCTCCTTCCATTTTGAATGAGAGCCTTGCTGGATAAAGTATTCTTGGCTGCATGTTCTTGTCAGTTAGGACCCTGAATATATCCTGCCAGCCCTTTCTGGCCTGCCAGGTCTCCGTGATGGGTCTGCTGTTACCCTAATACTCCTCCCCATAAAAGTCAGGGATTTCTTGTCTCTTGCTGCTTTAAGGATCTTCTCTTTATCTTTAGAATTTTCAAGCTTCACTATTAGATATCGAGGTGTTGAACGGTTTTTATTGATTTTAGGGGGTGATCTATTTCCTAGATCTGAATGCCTGTTTCCCTTCCCAGATTAGGAAAGTTTTCAGCTAGGATTTGTTCAAATACATATTCTGGCCCTCTGTCCCTTTTGGCGCCCTCAGGAACCCCAATTAAATGTAAGTTTTTCTTCCTCAGGCTGTCGTTTATTTCCCTTAATCTAACCTCATGGTCTTTTAATTGTACGTCTCTTTTTTCCTCAGTTTCCCTCTTTGCCATCAACTTGTCTTCTATGTCACTCACTCGTTCTTCCACCTCGTTAACCCTCGTCGTTAGGACTTCTAGTTTGGATTGCATCTCATTCAATTGATTTTTAATTTCAGCCTGATTGGATCTAAATTCTGCAGTCATGAAGTCTCTTGAGTCCTTTATGCTTTTTTCTAGAGCCACCAGTAGCTGTATAATAGTGCTTCTGAATTGGTTTACTGACATTGAATTGTAATCCATATTTTGTAATTCTGTGGGTGAGAAGACTGTTTCTGATTCTTTCTTTTGAGGTGCGGTTTTCCTTCTAGTCATTTTGCTCAGTGCTGAATGGCCAAAAACAAGTTGTATTGGGAAAAGGAGAAAAAGAGAAAGGAGAGAAAAGAGTAAAAGAAAAAAGGAAGAAAAAAAAGAAGAAAAAGAGAAAGAGAAAGAAAAAGAATGAAAGGGAAAAAAGGGTGGGGGAAGCAAACACAAATCAAAAAGAAAAAAAAAAAACCACGGGGGTGTATCTTCTGATTCTGTATATTAGTCCTTTGACTTCTCCTGGTACTTGTCCGTCTAGCTGGTCTTCTGGGGGAGGGGCCTGTTTGCTGATTTTCAGGTGTGAGCACTTGGGGGAGCTGCTCTGCCCCCCGCCTGGTGCATGGCTCAGTGGGGGCTGTTTACCCCGTGAGGCCGCAGGAGGAACAACCCCAGTGGCGGGGCCAGCTCTGGAGCCCTGGAGTCAGCTCCCGCAGTAACTCCGGAGCTCTCCGTCTGCAGGGCCTGGAGGCTCCGGGGCGGGCCGCTGATCTGCTCAGGTTGAGGCAGTAGCGTCCTTGCTGTCCTGGGCCCTCCCGGCCTCTGCCTGTCCCAGGGGAGGCCGGATCCTGGGCTGTGTCCGGGCGCCCTGTGCTCCGGGGCCTGCGCTGTTGGATTCACGCTCCCGCCCCGCAGCCCCCTCCGCGGAGCCGCTGCCCGAGCCCCCTGAGCTGCTCCCGCCCCGCAGCCCCCTCCGCGGAGCCGCCCCCGAGCCCCCCCGAGCTGCTCCGGGTCCCGCCGTGCGCGCTGCAGCCCTTAGGGAGCTCGGCGCACTCTCCCGGGGCGCAGGTGTCTGTTAGTGTCCCCGGGAGCCCGAGGTCATCCCCGCCCTCCCGGGTCCTGCTCCACTTCCCTGCGAGCCCCTTTCCACCCGGGAAGGTCGGTGCAGCTCCTGCTCCTCCGGGACGGGGCTCTCCTGTCCTGGGGACACTCGCCCCGGCCTCAGCCCGGCTCCTCGCGGGGCCCCTCCCCCTTGGATCCCTTTTGTTTCTTTATTTCTTTTTCCCCATCTTCCTACCGTGATTGAAGCACGAACTCTTCTCACTGTAGCATTCCAGCTGGTCTCTCTTTAAATCCCAAGCCGAATTTGTAGATTTTCACCATGATTTGAAGGTTATCTAGGTAATTTGGTGGAGACAGGTGATTTGGGGACCCTACTCTTCTGCTGTCTTGCCCCGCATTCAGCCAGTTAAAAGATTTTAAGTAGAGTTTGGGTGGGAGTGACTTATTTTTATGATAGAAAATGATTTTAGAATTAGTTCATAAATATGGTGTCTGAATGGGACAGGATATGAAGGTCTTTGTAAAATATAATATTTAGTATTATTGGCATAGGCTTTAGGTGGGCTCACATAAAATTTTATGAACTAAACTAACTTGTAAAATTCCAAGTCCTCAATAACAATAGTAGAAAGTAGAATGTCCTTTTTCTTACTTGGATGTGTGTGTGTGTGTGTGTGTTTAATTTTTTTGTTTGAGTAAAGTTGACGCACATGTTGCATTAGTTTCAGGTGTACAACATAATGATTTGGCAAGTTTATAAATATGCTACATTCACCATAAATGTAGCTACTATCTAATACCATACAACACTAATAAATGTCATTGATTATATTTTTATGCTGTAATTTTTATTATTGTGATTTATTCATTTCCTAACTGGAAGACTGTATCTCCCTTTCCTATTCTTTCTGAGGATTTTTGCCAATAAGCACTGTGGCTACATGGTTACCAGGGCAAACTTCTTACTGTTACACACTGCTTTAATTTATATAAAATTATTTCTTCTATTTAAATGATTCCTTCTCTAAATTTTATTCAAAATGCAAAATTGAACTATAATAAAGGCAAATTAGTAAAAACAAAATTTATCTGTTCATGGGACAATTATATATTTTCCAACTTTGAAGGAGACTTAGAAATAACCCAAGTATTTATAGGAATAGTGGATGTATTAATTGTCTAGTTCTTTTTCCAAACACAAATTGTGACTATTTTTACTACTTTCTTTATTTAAGTTTGGTGTTTTATCTTTTAAACTTGTGTATATATCACTGAAGTTCAAGTGAAATAATAGCTACATTAAAAATTGAGGATACTTTGTGAAAATCAGATGGAAATGACACATAGAAATGATTTGTGAACTATACTGTGATGTATCTAGGCATATCAGGATAAAAATAATTTGATTATACCATTCTTGATATTCCTGGATGGTGATAATAAAGATAGTAAATGCCATAGCTAATTGCTCAGCGATGCCTTATGCAAAGCACATTTTAAGTAATCCATATACATTATCTTATCTTTTATAATCTTATAACAATAACTCTTGTTTTTTTCTTTTAGATTTATTCAAGTATTCTTGCTAAATAAAAGGTGTATGTATTTAAAATGTACAACTTGATGTTTTAGTATATACACATTGTGAAATAATCACCACAATCAAGCCAATTAATATATCCATCAACTTACATAGATTTTTTCTTTCTTCTTTCTTCTTTCTTTCTTTTTTCTTTCTCTTTCTTTCTTTCTTTCTTTTTCTTTCTTCCTTTCTTCCTTTCACTTTCTTTCTTTTTCTTTTTTTTCTAGTGAGATCACTTAAAATTAATGCTTCTAGGTATTTCAGCTATAACAATTTTGTTAATTATATTCATATTGCTGTACATGAGATCTTCAAAAGTTATTCATCTTGCATAAGATGAAATTTTAGTCTTTGACTCAAGTCTCCCCAACTCTCCCTCCCCTCAGCTTTTGGCAACTACCATCCAACTTTCTACTTTTAAGAGTTTGATCATTTTAGATTCCACATACAAGTGTAAATGAATAGTGTCTGATTTTCTGTATCTGACTTATTCTAGATCTACATATGTTGTTGCAAGTGGAAATATCTCCATTTTTAAGGCTGTACAATTCTTTTGTGTGTTGCTGCCCAGTTTTCCCAGTATCATTTGTTGAAAACACTGCCTTTTTACCATTGGATATTTTTTTCTGCTTTGTCAAAGATTAGTTAACCATAGAGTTGTAGATTCATTTGTGGGTTTTCTATTCTGTTTTTCTGATCTAGGTGTCCATTTTTGTGGCAGTACCATACTGTCTTAAAAACTACCCTTTGAAATGTAATGTGATGTCTGGAATTGTGATGCCTCCAACTTTATATTTTTTAAGGTTGCTTTGGTTATTTATTCTGTCTCTGTGAAAGGTACTGTAGGTACTTTGATAGGGTTAGTGTTAAATATGTCTATTGCTTTGATAGCATAGATATTTATTTATTTATTTATTTATTTTTATTTTTTTAGATTTTATTTATTTATTCATGAGAATGCACAGAGAGGAGAGAGAGAGAGAGGCAGAGACGCAGGCAGAGGGAGAAGCAGGCTCCATGCAGGGAGCCCGACGCAGGACTTGATCCAGGGTTTCCAGGATCACACCCTGGGCTGCAGGCAGCGCTAAACTGCTGAACCACCAGGGCTGCCCTATTTATTTATTTATTTATTTATTTATTTATTTATTTATTGGGATTCAATTTGCCAACATATAGCATAACACCCAGTGCTCATCCCTTCGAGTGCCCCCCTCAGTGCCCATCACCCAGTCAAGCCCAACCCCCTGCCCACTTCCCCTTCCACTACCCCTTGTTCATTTCCCAGAGTTAGGTGTCTCTCATGTTTTGTCACACTCACTGATATTTTCACTCATTTTATCTCCTTTCCCTTTATTCCCTTTCACTAATTTTTATATTCCCCAAATGAATGAGGCCATATAATGTTTGTTCTTTTCCAATTGACTTATTTCACTCAG
The DNA here is from genome assembly GCF_053574225.1 of Canis aureus. Classification (NCBI taxonomy): domain Eukaryota; kingdom Metazoa; phylum Chordata; class Mammalia; order Carnivora; family Canidae; genus Canis; species Canis aureus. The sequence goes on along the minus strand of NC_135628.1, from coordinate 59,332,612 downwards.
CACAATGCCCTCCAGGTCCCTCCACATCGAAGCAAATAGTGGGTATTTGTCATTTTTAATGGCTGAGTAATATTCCATTGTATACATATACCACATCTTCTTTATCCATTCATCTTTTGATAGACACCGAGGCTCACCTGCACCCCAATGTTTCTAGCAGCAATGTCCACAATAGCTAAACTGTGGAAGGAGCCTCAGTGTCCATCAAAAGATGAATGGGTAGTATAGACATTTTAACAATATTTGTTCTTCCAATCCATGAGCATAAAATATCTTTCTATTCTTTCTCTGTGTTTTCTTCAATTTTTTTCATTAGTATTTTATAATTTTCAGAGTACAAATCTTTCACCTCTTTGATTAGGCTTATTTTAAATTATCATATTATTTTGAATAAATTATAAATGGGATCAATTCCTTAATTTATTTTTCTAGTGCTTCATTATTTATGTATAGAAATGCAATAGATTTCTGTGCTTTGATTTTGTATCCTGAGACCTTACTGGATTAATTTATCAGTTTTAGCAGTCTTTTGGTGGAGTCTTTTGAGTTTACTATATATTCCACACTTCCTTTATCCATTGATTTATTGATGAACACTTACTTGTTGCTATTGTTGTTTCTTACATATCTTAACTTTTGGAAATAATACTGCAATACTCATACAAGTGTAGATATTGCTTCAATATATAGGTTTAATTCCTTTGGATATATACCTAGAAGTGGGACTGTACTCTCATATTATATTTCTATTATTACTTATTTGAGGAACTCCCACATATTTTTACATAGTGGCTATGACAATTTATATCCCAGAATGGTGGAAAGGATTCCCTTTTCTCTACATACTGGCCAAAACTTATTCTCTTTTTTTATCAAAAAAATCTGTTATTACTTTAACAGATGTTAGTTGAAATCTCATTGTGGTTTTCATTTGCTCATATATAGGTGAGTCTCATAGAGTTAAATATTAATCCGAGTTTATATTTCTAAGTTTCAAAACTAGAACTGGATATTATTGCTGATTTATTACATGAGATTTCATAAAAGAATATAATTTAGAGGTATAAAAATATATGCATGTACTGACACTGTGAACTCTAAACATATTTATGGCTCATTAAGGTTGTGAAGCTGTATACCTCTTAAACAACTAAATCACAGTTTTTTTAAATAAGTAATAAGATTACTATTTTTAAGTAATTAAAGTACACAAACTATATATTCTTTGTCTCTTTTTAATATATATTCTTTAGTCTCTTCTAGTGGAAACACTTGAAGAATGTGCAATCTTATGTAAGATTCTTTGAAAGGATACTGTAGAACTGTGCTTGCCAAGATCCCAGAGGACACTCTTCTGCAGTTATCTGATTTGGATTCTCAAAAATCCATCTCACAAAACTGTAAATTCTAGGTGAGTGATGTCAATGCAAAATAATTATATCTAGGGATGTGAAAATGCAAGTATGATGAAACACTTAAAAGAACTCAGCTATGGGATCCCTGGGTGGCTCAGTGGTTTAGCACCTGCCTTCAGCCCAGGGAATGATCCTGGAGACCCGGGATCAAGTCCCATGTCGGGCTCCCTGCAAGGAGCCTGCTTCTCCCTCTGCCTGTGTCTCTGCCTCTCTCTGTCTCTGTCTCTGTCTCTGTCTCTCTCTCTCTCTCATTAATAAATAAATAACATCTTAAAGAAATGAACCCAGGTAGATTTTATGAAGTCAATGAATTCAAAGTTCTCCTGGGAATCTGATTTGGTGCCTCTTTTATAGGATTCCTCCCTTACCAGTGAATAAGGAAGTTCCCTTTTAGGAAAAGTAAGAACTTTAGACTATTTCAAGGATCTTGAGAAGAGAGGAAGTGACTCAAATTGATGTGAAATCTAAAAAAAATTGATGTGAAATCTACTGGAGAGTTTTTACAATTAGATTATTTTCAAAGTCTTATCTGATAAAACTTCCAAGAAGTCCAACTTAAGGCTTCTTTGGTAACTTTACATTCTTGCTGTACCCATTGAAATGATAAGACCAAATATGACCAACCTTCTTTAGTGATCAGTGAGATTTTCTTTGGAATTGATTTGGAACAAAGGCAAGGTGGTATAGAAAGAAATTTTGTTCCAGGGGAAAACTCTGCATCATCTAGCTTCTAGAGGTCACCCAACCAGATCTGTCATTTAAATAATTCACTTTGTAGGAATCAGTGTTCCATCCTTAAAATGCTATTATTTTAAAAATATATTTATTCTGTAAATATGTGAAGCACTAATGTGAGGCTTTTTTCAGTTTTCATTTTTAACTTAAATACAAGCATACAAAATTATAACTATGCAAGCAATATAAGATCTATTGAATTCTTGTGATGGTAATTGCCCATCACATTGAAACTCAGGCAGCAATTGGAAAATTTTCCTCCTCATGATGTAGGAATAAAATGAATATATCTTAAATATGCAGATTTACAACTTGATTTAAAGAGGACAAAACATGGTTTTTTGTTTGTTTGTTTGTTTGTTGTTTGTAACCAAAATAACCTGGTATACTTTGGTATTGAGGGCAAGGCATGAATTGCAGTTCATTTGGAGGATGTACTTCATCTTGAATCTAAATTATTATCAAGGGAACCAGAGAAAGTCACTTAAAATCTAAATCTTGAATTATCATCCATAAAATTTTGAGGCTACATCTACCTCAAAAGCCATTGTTCAGGATTAAATACAATTTACTTATGGCACAAATGCAGGTCAGATTCCATGCAGTGGAGATGGCCAATATAAGTTGATAGCTCTCTATTCTCCATGTATAGGCTTTGTTCAGGTTCAAGACTTGTTTTTCTGACTCTATAAGAAACCACCTATTTGCTTTTTCACTTGTAAAAAAAAACAAAAACAAAACAAGACATGTGAAACTCTTTTGTAAATGGTTTGTAAATATATTACTCATCATATTCCATTAGACTAAAGCAAAATTAAAGGGAAAAGATCTAATTTTTTTTTTTATAAAAGATAAAGTATTCCTACTTTAGATGTTGAAATAGATATTCAATGGCTGAGGATGTTTCCCTTTCAGATGCAACATCTTTAATTGATATAACATATAGGTTATTAGCATATACAACAGGGGAACATAGATAATTCAAAATGATTCTGCATTCATAATCATGTGACAGTGGCATTAAGAAGAAATTTGACTTTCCTGATTTTCGTTCTGTGTTATGTTCCTCAGAATTAATCTGGGACAATTTTAACTACCTTATGGAATCTTTGTCATGTCAGTCCTATAGAGACTACAAATGATAATAATACTAGCAATGTTAATTCTACTGGTAATTATAAGTGTTATATTTTCAATCTTGTCAATAACTGAGATGATGAATATGAATTATGTACAATGATATCAATCTAATATTCTGATCCCCTATTTATTCCAAATGCTATTTTAGGAAAATAAGATAGCTCTCCTAGGTTTTCCTCTTCAAGTTGTCAATGATCACACAAAATTTGAAAGTCAACTATTCCATATAGACCTAGGACCTGCTGTAGATTTTTAAAATTTATTTGGATATTCATATACACAATAAATTGAATATGTGGAAATTATCAATTGTGCAGTAATTTGTATATGACTTTAATATTTTATTCAAATGATGAACAGACATGGCATCAACAAGCCATAAGGTGTAATGATGGTCCTATAACTCACTCCTCCTGACACCCAAGGTGAATATTCAAATTATTTTTTAAATTTGTTCCAACAGTCTCCTGATACTTCATGTTTATCTTTTAATGTTTGATTTTTAATCCCAAATACCAGATCACGGTTTGTAAATGAAGCCACTGTGAATGAGATGCTGCTCCCTCTCTGCATCACCATCTTCATCCTCTTTCCCTCCGCCCATGCTCTCATCAGAGTTACATCCCACTTTATGTCTGGGGACATGAATTGATGATAATTGTTTCATTTTCTGGAAACTATTGGTTTTATATAAAAATATAACATTATTGCAAAACCTGATACTATTTTATTGGTTATTACTGAAGATATGTCTTCTAATTATATCACTATAATTTCTCTACAGAAGTTTAGGATTATAACTTTGTGGTGGGACATCTGGGTGGCTCAGTTGAGCGTCTGCCTTCAGCTTAGGGTGTGATCCTGGGGTTCCGGGATTGAGTTCTACATCAGGCTCCCTGCATGGAGCCTGCTTCTCCCTCTGCCTATGTCTCTGCCTCTCTCTCTGTCTGTCTCTCATGAGTAAATAAATAAAATCTTAAATAACTTTCTGGCTGATATTAAGAATTGTCAAGAAATTGCCTATAAGAAATAGAATTTTCCAAAAAAATATTCTTTAATAAATAATTTATCATTTATATTTTTTTATGTTCTTTGCATTGTATTTAAACATTATACTTCATGTATAACGGTTCTGAGAAAAGATTTTGTTTATAATATTCCCTCCTTAATTATTATGTCATATGCATTTTTTAGAATACTCATAAGTATAAAATTGAATAATCCTATATTAATTCTAGTTATCTTGTTTAAATTTTATTTTATTTTTGAAATATTTATTTACTTACCTACTTGTTTACTTATTTATTTAGAATGCCAGGGGGGGAGGGCAGAGAGAGGGAAAAGGAAAGAAGCAGAATCTCAGCTAGGCAGGAGTCAGGACACAGGGCTCAATCCCAGGACCACGAGATAAAACCTAAGCTCAAATTGAGAGTCTGATACTCAGCCGACTTAGATGAGCAGGTATTTAAAAAGAAAAATTAAGTTTATTCTTGATTTCTTTCTGATCAATTTTCTCCAGTTTATCTTTTGAAGCTTTTAATGAATTTATTATATTATTATATTTTAATTTCCAGAAGTCCTTTATTGTTTTCTGACATTTCCTTTTACATAATACATAATATCTCTGCTGTGGATTTAACAACTTCTAATAGTATGCTCACCTTGCTTGCTGATTGTATTCCCTCTGAAGGAGAATGCTTCCATTCATTTCCACTAAGAAGACTCTCAGAATGACAATTCTTGCCCTTTTTTTAAAAAAATTTATTTTCCTGCTTTGTTTATTTTCCCCATTCTCACTGTTGTGAGGAGGTATCACATTGTGGTTTTGATTTGTATTTCCCTGATGGCAAATGATGCTCAGCATTTTCTCATGTGCGTGTTGGCCATATCTATGTCTTCCTCTGTGAGATTTATGTTCATGTCTTTTGCCCATTTCATGATTGGATTGTTTGTTTCTTTGGTGTTAAGTTTAAGAAGTTCTTTATATGTCTTGGAAACTAGCCCTTTATCTGATACGTCATTTGCAAATATCTTCTCCCATTCTGTAGGTTGTCTTTGAGTTTTGTTGACTGTATCCTTTGCTGTGCAAAAGCTTCTTATCTTGATGAAGTCCCAATAGTTCATTTTTGCTTTTGTTTCTCTTGCCTTCATGGATGTATCCTGAAAGAAGTTACTGTGGCCGAGTTCAAAAAGGGTGTTGCCTGTGTTCTCCTCTAGGATTTTGATGGCATCTTGTCTCACATTTAGATCTTTCATCCATTTTGAGTTTCTCTTTGTGTATGGGGCAAGAGAGTGGTCTAGTTTCATCGTTCTGCATGTGGATGTCCAATTTTCCCAGCACCATTTATTGAAGAGACTGTCTTTTTTCCAGTGGATAATCTTTCCTCCTTTGTCGAATATTAGTTGACCATGAAGTTGAGGGTCCACTTCTGGATTCTCTATTCTGTTCCATTGATCTATGTGTCTGTTTTTGTGTCAGTACCACCCTGTCTTGATGACCATAGTTTTGTAGTACAACCTGAAATCTGGCATTGTGATGCCCCCAGCTATGGTTTTCTTTTTTAAAATTCCCCTGGCTATTCGGGGTCTTTTTTGATTCCACACAAATCTTAAGATGACTTGTTCCAACTCTCTGAAGAAAGTCCATGGTATTTTGATAGGGATTGCATTAAACGTGTAAATTGCCCTGGGTAACATTGACATTTTCACACTATTAATTCTGCCAATCCATGGGCATGGAATATTTTTCCATCTCTTTGTGTATTCCTCAATTTCTTCAGAAGTGTTCTGTAGTTTTTAGGGGATAGATCCTTTACCTCTTTGGTTAGGTTTATTCCTAAGTATCTTATGTTTTTGGGTGCAATGGTAAATGGGATTGACTCCTTAATTTCTCTATCTTCAGTCTCATTGTTAGTATATAGAAATGCTACTGACTTCTGGGCATTGATTTTGTATCCTACCACACTGCGAAATTGCTGTATGAGTTCTAGCAATCTTGGGGTGGAGTCTTTTGGGTTTCTATGTAGAGTATCATGTCATCGGCGAAGAGGGAGAGTTTGACTTCTTCTTTGCCAATTTGAATGCCTTTTATTTCTTTTTGTGGTCTGATTGCTGAGGCTAGGACTTCTAGTACTATGCTGAATAGCAGTGGTGAGAGTGGACATCCCTGTCTTGTTCCTGATCTTAGGGGAAAGGCTCCCAGTGCTTCCCCTTTTCAAATATTTTTTAATGAAAATGTTTATTACCTGAATCTTGCATTTTTGTGCACAGAAAGGGATTTATTTTTCTTCTAACCATTATTATTATTATATTTGTGTTGACGTGTATTTGACATACATTAGTTTCAAGTATACAACATAATATTTTGAAAAAACTATGTTATGCTCAGCACAAGTGTAGCTATAGCTTTCATCACTGTCTTGCTTATTCCATATTAGTAAGCCAGTATCTCTCTCTCTTCTTCCTTCCTTTTTATCCATCCTACACTCTCCTTTCCAGGTCATTTTCAGTATTTGTGGTTCTATTTCTGCTCTTTCTTTGTTTTGTTTTTATATTTCAAATATAAGTGAAATTGCATGGTATTTTCCTTTTTCTGTCTGACATTTCACTTAGCACAATACCCTTTAGCTAAGTCCATTTATATTGTCGCCAATGTCAAAATGTCATCCTTTTATGGCTAGGTACAATCCCATTGTACCCATATGAATACCAAATTCTTTGTCTATTTATCTATTGATGGACATTTAGGTTACTTTAAATATTGGTATCATAAATAATGTCACAATACACATAGGGGTGTACATATTTTTTTGAATTTATGGTTTTGTTTTCTTTTGGTCAATACTCAGGAGGGGAATTACTGGATCATACGGTATTCTTATTTTTGATTATTTGAGAAATCTCCATACTTTTCCACAATAGCTGTGCCAACTTATATACCCACCAAAAGTTAACAAAATTTCTACTTCTTCCAATTCTCTACAATGCTGGTTATCTCTTGTCTTACTTGATGATTGCCATTCTAAGAGGTATAAAGTGGTATCTCATAATGATTTTGATTTGCATATCACTAATAAGTAATGTTGAAAATCTTTTCATGTGTGTTAACCATCTGTGCGTTTCCTTTGAGGAAAAAAAGGGGGGCTATTCAGGACCTCTGATTAAATTTAAATAGTTTTTCTTTTGGAATGTTGAGTTGAATAGCTTTATTACATGTTTTATGTTCTAGTCTCTTATTGCCTATATTATTCATGAGTATCTTCTCCCATTCTGTAAGTTGTGTTTTAGTTTCATTGATGATTTCCTTTGATTTTCAAAAGCCTTTTATTTAATTTTTCTTTTTTTCTTTTTTTTTCTTTTCAAAAGCTTTTTAATCTGGTGTAGTTTCAATAATTTATTTTTGCCTTTGTTTTCCCTGCCTGAAAAGACATACCCAGAAAAATGTTGCTAAGGCTGATGTTAAAGGGATTCTTGCCTATGTTTTCTTTTGTATTATGGATTCAGTTCTAAAATTTACATCTTTGATCCCTTTTGAGTTGATTTCTGTCTGTGGTACAGGAATATGATCCATAGTAATGATTTTCCCAGTTCATTCCCAAAGACTTTTATAGTAGTGCAGTTGAATAACTATGCACTCTGAAAAGACAAATATAAAATATTTGAAGACTGTTAGACACAGTATTTGAGTTAAAATTGACTCCAGAGATCAAAAGCATCTTCATGGTCCTTTTGTTTAAGTGATGATATGGGTCCAAGTAACAATAGAGTTCAGTCCAAGTTAGACTGATTACAAAGATCCAGTGGGCATTTAATAGTTCACACATGTAAAACAGATAGACATACTTTTTATTTATTTTTTTTTGAATTTTCTTTTTTTTTAATTTATTTTTTATTGGTGTTCAATTTACTAACATACAGAATAACCCCCAGTGCCCGTCACCCATTCACTCCCACCCCCCGCCCTCCTCCCCTTCTACCACCCCTAGTTCGTTTCCCAGAGTTAGCAGTCTTTACGTTCTGTCTCCCTTTCTGATATTTCCCACACATTTCTTCTCCCTTCCCTTATATTCCCTTTCACTGTTATTTATATTCCCCAAATGAATGAGAACATATAATGTTTGTCCTTCTCCGACTGACCTACTTCACTCAGCATAATACCCTCCAGTTCCATCCACGTTGAAGCAAATGGTGGGTATTTGTCATTTCTAATAGCTGAGTAATATTCCATTGTATACATAAACAACATCTTCTTTATCCATTCATCTTTCGTTGGACACCGAGGCTCCTTCCACAGTTTGGCTATCGTGGCCATTGCTGCTATAAACATCGGGGTGCAGGTGTCCCGGCGTTTCATTGCATTTGTATCTTTGGGGTAAATCCCCAACAGTGCAATTGCTGGGTCGTAGGGCAGGTCTATTTTTAACTGTTTGAGGAACCTCCACACAGTTTTCCAGAGTGGCTGCACCAGTTCACATTCCCACCAACAGTGTATGAGGGTTCCCTTTTCTCCGCATCCTCTCCAACATTTGTTGTTTCCTGCCTTGTTAATTTTCCCCATTCTCACTGGTGTGAGGTGGTATCTCATTGTGGTTTTGATTTGTATTTCCCTGATGGCAAGTGATGCAGAGCATTTTCTCATATGCATGTTGGCCATGTCTATGTCTTCCTCTGTGAGATTTATGTTCATGTCTTTTGCCCATTTCATGATTGGATTGTTTGTTTCTTTGGTGTTGAGTTTAATAAGTTCTTTATAGATCTTGGAAACTAGCCCTTTATCTGATACATCATTTGCAAATATCTTCTCCCATTCTGTAGGTTGTCTTTGAGTTTTGTTGACTGTATCCTTTGCTGTGCAAAAGCTTCTTATCTTGATGAAGTCCCAATAGTTCATTTTTGCTTTTGTTTCTTTTGCCTTCGTGTATGTATCTTGCAAGATGTTCCTGTGGCCAAGTTCAAAAAGGGTGTTGCCTGTATTCTCCTCTAGGATTTTGATGGAATCTTGTCTTACATTTAGATCTTTCATCCATTTTGAGTTTCTCTTTGTGTAGGGTGTAAGAGAATGGTCTAGTTTCATTCTTCTGCATGTGGATGTCCTTTTGTCCCAGCACAATTTATTGAAGAGACTGTGTTTTTTCCAGTGAATTGTTTTTCCTCCTTTATCGAATATTATTTGACCATAGAGTTGAGGGTCCACTTCTGGATTCTCTATTCTGTTCCATTGATCTATGTGTCTGTTTTGGTGTCAGTGCCACACTGTCTTGATGACCACAGCTTTGTAGTACAACCTGAAATCTGGCATTGTGATGCCCCCAGCTATGATTTTCTTTTTTAATATTCTCCTGGCTATGCCAGGTCTTTTCTGATTCCACACAAAACTTAAGATGATTTGTTCCAACTCTCTGAAGAAAGTCCATGGTATTTTGATAGGGATTACATTAAATGTGTAAATTGCCCTGGGTAACATTGACATTTTCACAATATTAATTCTTCCAAACCATGAGCATGGAATATTTTTCCATCTCTTTGTGTCTTCCTCAATTTCTTTGAGAAGTGTTCTGTAGTTTTTAGGATATAAATCCCTCACCACTTTGGTTAGGTTTATTCCTAGGTATTTTATGCTTTTGGGTGCAATTGTAAATGGGATTGACTCCTTAATTTCTCTTTTCTCAGTTTCATTCATGACACTGATTTCTGGGCATTGATTTTCTATCTTGCCACACTGTCAAATTGCTGTATGTGTTCTAGCAATCAGGGTTGGAGTCTCGGGTTGGAGTCTTTTGGATTTTCTATGTATAGTATCATGTCATCTGCGAAGAGGGAGATTTTGACTTCTTCTTTTCCAATTTGAAAACCTTTTATTTCTTTTTGTTTTCTGTTCGCTGAGACCTTGCATCCTGGGTATAAATCCCACTTGGTCATGGTGAATAATCTTCTTAATATATTTTTGGATCCTATTGGCTAGTATTTTGTTGAGAATTTTTCCATCCATGTTCATCAGGGATATTAGTCTATAGTTCTCCTTTTTGGTGGGGTTTTTGTCTGGTTTTGGAATTAAGGTGATGGCAGCCTTATAGAACGAGTTTGGAGTACTCCATCTCTTTCTATCGACCTGAACAGCTTTAGTAGAATAGGTATGGTTTCTTCTTTAAACATTTGATTGAACTCTTATCTTTGGAATTTGCAAGCTTCACTATTAAATGTTGAGGTGTTGAGTGGTTTTTATTGATTTTAGGGGTGGATCTCTCTTTCTCCTAGATCTGAATGCTTGTTTCCCTTCCCAGATTAGGAAAGCTTTCAGCTATGATTTGTTCAAATACATATTCTGGACCTCTGTCCCTTTCGGCGCACTCGGGACCCCCAATTAAACGTAGATTTTTCTTCCTGAGGCTGTCATTTATTTCCCTTAATCTATCCTCATGATCTTTTAATTGTTTTTATCTTTTTTCCTCATTTTCTCTGCTTGTCAGCCACTTCTACGGCTGACTCACTCGTTTTTCTACCTCGTTAACCCTCGTCGTTAGGACCTCTAGTTTGGATTGCATCTCATGTAATTGATTTTTAATTTCTGCCTGATTAGATCTAAATTCTGCAGACTTGAAGTCTCTTGAGTCCTTTATGCTTTTTTTCTAGAGCCACCAATAGCTTTATAATTGTGCTTCTGGATTGGCTTTCTGACATTGAATTGTAATCCAAATTTTGTAACTGTGGGAGAGAGGACTGTTTCTGATTCTTTCTTTTGAGATGAGGTTTTCCTTCTAGTCATTTTGCTCAGTGCAGAGTGGCCAAAAACAAGTTGTACTTGATAGAAGCATGAACTCTTCTCACTGTAGCATTCCAGCTGTTCTCTTTTTAAATCTCAGGCTGAATTCCTAGGGTTTCAGGATGATTTGAAGGTTATGTAAGTAATTTGGTGGGGACAGGTGACTTGGGGACCCTACTCTTCTGCCATCTTGACCCCTCTTCTATCACCAATTTAACCTATCCCTCCAGCCATGTCCTATCTGGTATGCTTCAGTTTATTCTTTATAGCTAAGACAATTTCTTTCCTTTTTTCTCTTTTTTTTTTTGCTTGTTTGTTTTGTTTCTTAAATTCCAGACATGAGGGAAATCATATGATATTTGTCTCTTTCTGTCTGACTCGTTTTGCTTAGCATTGTACTCTCTAGCTCTATTTATGTCATTGCAAAAGGCAAATTTTAATTCTTTTTTGATGTGTCTATATATGAGTTTTTTTTTAAATGTACTTCTTTATTCATGAGAGACACAAAGAGAGCGGCAGAGACATAGGCAGAGGGGGAAGCAGGCTCCCTTCATCAGGCCATCCCATCAGCAGAGTCTGTTGCAGGACTTAATTTTGGTCCCAAGATCATGTCCTGAGGGAAAGGCAGGTGCTCAACCACTGAGACACCCAGGAGTCTCAGTGTACAACTTCTTTATCCATTCATCACTCAATGGACATTTGGGCTACTTCCATAATCTGGCTACTATTGATAATGCTGCTATAAACATTGATGTTCTTGGGACCCCTTGAATCAATATTTTTGTATCCTTGACTAAAAACCTGGTAGTGCAATTGCTGAATGCTAGCCTAGTTTTTGTTTTTGTTTTTGCTTTGCAATAGTTTGGAAAACTAGACATTAACACTTTTTAAATGTTTGGTAAAATTCACCTGGAATTCAATGTAGTCCTAGACTTCTACAGTTTGGTAGTTTTAACTACCAATTAAATTTTGTCACTAGTAATCAGTTTGCTGAGATTTTCTATTCCCTCTATTTCAGTTTTGGAAGATTCTATGTTTCTAAGAATTTACCCATTTTTTGTAGATTGTCCAGTTTGTTTCCATTTCTTTTTTGTGGTAACAACTTATAATTCTTTGTATTTCTGTAGGGATAGCTATTATCTCATTAATTACTGATTCTATTTGAATATTCTTTTTTCCTTGATAAGGTTTATCAGTTTTATTTTTTCAAAGAACCAATTATTGGTTTCATTGATTTTTTTTCTGTTTTTTTCTTTAATACCTGATCCAATCTTTTTATTTCCTTCTACATATTAACTTTGGACTTTGCTTGTTCCTTTGGTAATTCTTTTATGTATGTGATTATATTGTATTTCAAATTTTTCTTGTTTCTGAAGGTAGGTTTGTATCTCCATAAACTTCCTTCCTCAAACTACTTTTGCTCAACCTAATGATTTGGGGCCATTGTGTGCATTTTTATTCAGCTCTATGCATTTTAAAATTTCCTCTCTGACAGGCAAGACGGCAGGCGAGTAGGGTCCCCAAGCCACCTGTCCCCTCCAAATTACCTAGATAACCTTCAAATAATCCTGAAAATCTATGAATTCGGCCTGAGTTTTAAAGAGAGACCAGCTGGAATGCTACAGTGAGAAGAGTTCGTGCTTCTATCAAGGCAGGAAGACGGGGAAAAAGAAATAAAGACACAAAAGGCCTCCAAGGGGGAGGGGCCCCGCGAGGAGCCGGGCTGAGGCCGGGGCGAGTGTCCCCAGGACAGGAGAGCCCCGTCCCGGAGGAGCAGGAGCTGCACCGACCTTCCCGGGCGGAAAGGGGCTCGCAGGGAAGTGGAGCAGGACCCAGGAGGGCGGGGATGCCCTCGGGCTCCCGGGGACACTAACAGACACCTGCGCCCCGGGAGAGTGCGCCGAGCTCCCTAAGGGCTGCAGCGCGCACGGCGGGACCCGGAGCAGCTCTGGGGGCTCGGGCGGTGGCTCCGCGGAGGGGGCTGCGGGGCGGGAGCAGCTCGGGGGGCTCGGAGGCGGCTCTTGGGAGGGGGCTGCTGGGCGGGAGCAGCTGGGGGGCTCGGGGGAGGCTCCGCGGACGGGGCTGCGGGGTGGGAGCAGCTCGGGGGGCTCGGGGGAGGCTCCGCGGAGGGGTCTGCGGGGCGGGAGCACGAATCCAACAGCGCAGGCTGCGGAGCACAGGGCGCTGGGACACAGCCCAGGATCCGGCCTCCCCCCAGGACAGGCAGAGGCCGGGAGGGCCCAGGACCCCAAGGACGCTCCTGCCCCGAGCTGAGCAGATCAGCGGCCCCGCCCCGGAGCCTCCAGGCCCTGCAGATGGAGAGCTCTGGAGTTACTGCGGGAGCTGACTCCAGGGCTCCAGAGCTGGTGCTGCCACTGGGGTTGTTCCTCCTGGGGCCTCACGGGGTAAACAACCCCCACTGAGCCTCACAGTGGCCTCACCGGATAAACAGCTTAAACATCTTTCACTGAGCCCAACACCAGGCAGGGGGCTGAGCAGCTCCCCCAAGTGCTAACACCTGAGAATCAGAACAGCAGGCCCCTCCCCCAGAAGGCCAGCAAGAAGGACAGGGGAAAATCAAGTTATTTACCAAGCAGCATGTGGAAAGTTCCAGGGGAAGTCGAGGGATTACATTATATAGAATCAGAGGATATTTCCCCTTGTTTTTCTGTTTTTTATTTTATTTCTGATTGCTTCCCCCCTCCTTTTTTTCTTTTATTCTTTTCTTCTCTTTCTTTTCTTCTTTTTTTCTATTTTCTTTTTTTTTCTTTTCTTCTTTCTCTTCACTCGTTTTCTTCTTTTACCAATACAACTTGTTTTTGGCCACTCCTCACTGAGCAAAATGACTAGAAGGAAAACCTCACCTCAAAATAAAGAATCAGAAACAGTCCTCTCTCCCACAGTTACAAAATTTGGATTACAATTCAATGTCAGAAAGCCAATTCAGAAGCACTACTATAAAGCTACTGGTATGGTGGCTCTAGAAAAAAGCATAAAGGACTCCAGAGACGTCATGACTGCAGAATTTAGATCTAATTAGGCAGATATTAAAAATCAATTAAATAAGATGCAATCCAAACTAGAGGTGCTAATGACGAGGGTTAACGAGGTGGAAGAATGAGTAAGATACATGGAAGACAAGTTGATGGCAGAGGGAAACTGAGGAAAAAAGAGACAAACACTTAAAAGATCATGAGGATAGATTAAGGGAAATAAGTGACAACCTGGGGAAGAAAAATCTACATTTAATTTGAGTTCCTGAGGGCGCCATAAGGGCAGATGGCCAGAATATGTATTTGAACAAATCATAGTTGAAAACTTTCTGAATATGGGAAGGGAAACACGCATTCAGATCCAGGAAATGGAGAGATCCCCCCTAAAATCAATAAAAACTGTTCAAACCCTCAACATTTAATAGTGAAGCTTGCAAATTCCAAAGATAAAGAAAAGATCCTTAAAGCAGCAGTAGACAAGAGATCCCTAATTTATATGGGGAGAAATATGAGATTAACAGCAGACCTCTCCACAGAAACCTTGCAGGCCGGAAAGGGCTGGCAGGATATATTCAGGGTCCTGAATGAGAAGAAAATGCAGCCAAGACTACATTATCCAGCAAGGCTCTTATTCAGAATAGAAGGAGACATAAAGAGCTTCCAAGACAGGCAGGAGCTGAAAGAATATGTGACCTCCAAACCAGCTCTGCAAGAAATTTTAAGGGGGACTCTTAAAATTCCCCTTTAAGAAGAAGGCCAATGGAACAACCCACAAAAACAAGGACTGAATAGGTATCATGATGACACTAAACTCATATCTTTCAAGAGTAACTCTGAACACGAATGGGCTTAATGACCCCATCAAAAGCAGCAGGGTTTCAGACTCGATAAAAAAGCAGGACCCATCTATTTGCTGTCTACAAGAGACTCATTTTAGACAGAAGGACACCTACAGCCTGAAAATAAAAGGTTGGAGAACCATTTACCATTCGAATGGTCCTCAAAAGAAAGCAGGGATAGCTATCCTTATATCAGAAAAACTAAAATTTACCCCAAAGACTGTAGTGAGAAATGAAGAAGGACACTATATCATATTTAAGGATCTATCCAACAAGAGGACTTAACAATCATCATTTTATATGCCCTGAATGTGGGAGCTGCCAAATATATCAATCAATTAATAACCATAGTTAAGACATACTTAGATAATAATAAACTAATACTTGGTCACTTAAATCTAGCACTTTCAACACTCAATAGGTTTTCTAAGCAGAACATCTCCAAAGAAACAAGAACTTTAAATGATACACTGAACCAGATGGATTTCACAGATATCTACAGCACTTTACATCCAAACGCAGAGGAATACACATTCTTCTCAAGTGCACATGGAACTTTGTCCAGAATAGACCACATACTGGGTCACAAATCAGGTCTGAACCCATATCAAAAGATTGGAATCATCCCGTGCTTAATCTCAGACCATAATTCCTTGAAAATAGAACTAAATCACAACAAGAAGTTTGGAAGGATTTCAAACACATGGAGGTTAAGGACCATCCTGCTAAAAGATGAAAGGGTCTACGAGGAAATTAAGGAAGAATTAAAAATATTCATGGAAACTAATGAGAATGAAGATACAACTTTTCAAAATCTTTGGGACACAGCAAATGCAGTCCTTAGGGGGGAATGCATCGCAATACAAGCATCCATCCAAAAAGTGGAAAGAACTCAAATAGAAAAGCTAACCTAACACCGAAAGAGCTAGAGAAAAACAGGAAATAGATTCCTAAGCCCAGCAGAAGAAGAGATTTAATAAAGATTTGAGCAGAACTCAATGAAATAGAGACCAGAAGACTGTGGAACAGATCAAGTCTGTTGGTTCTTTGAAAGAAATAATAAAATAGATAAACCATTAGCGAGCCTTATTAAAAAGAAGAGAGAGAAGACTCAAATTAATAAAATCATGAATGAGAAAGGAGAGATCACTACCATCAACAAGGAAATACAAACGATTTTAAAAATTATTATGAACAGCTATTCGCCAATAAATTAGGCAATCTAGAAGAAATGGATGCATTTCTGGAAAGCCACAAACTATCAGAACTGGAACAGGAAGAAAGAGAAAACCTGAACAGGCCAATAACCAGGGAGGAAATGGAAGCAGTCATCAAAAACCAAAAGTCCAGGGCCAGATGGCTTCCCTGGGGAATTCTATCAAACGTTTAAAGAAGAAAATGTACCTATTCTACTAAAGCTGTTCAGAAAGCTAGAAAGAGATGGAGTACTTCCAAACTCGTTCTATGAGGCCAGCATCACCTTATTCCAAAACCAAAGATCCCACCAAAAAGGAGAATTATAGACCAATATCGCTGATGAACATAGATGCAAAAATTCTCTACAAGATACTAGCCAATAGGATACAACAGTACATTAAGATTATTCACCATGACCAAGTAGGATTTATCCCCGGGACACAAGGCTGGTTCAACACTCATAAAACAATCAATGTGATTCATCATATCAGCAAGAGAAAAAATAAGAACCATATGATCCTCTCAAGAGATGCAGAGAAAGCATTTGACAAAATACAGCATCCATTCCTGATCAAACTCTTCAGAGTGTAGGGATAGAGGGAACATTCCTCAGCATCTTAAAAGCCATCTACGAAAAGCCCACAGCAAATATCATTCTCAATGGGGAAGCACTGGGAGCCTTTCCCCTAAGACCAGGAACAAGACAGGGATGTCCACTCTCACCACTGCTATTCAACATAGTGCTAGAAGTCCTAGCCTCAGCAATCAGACCACATAAAGAGATAAAAGCATTCAAATTGGCAAAGAAGTGAAACTCTCCCTCTTCGCTGATGACATGATACTCTACATAGAAAACCCAAAAGATGCCACCCCAAATTGCTAGAACTCGTACAGCAATTTGGCAGTGTGGAAGGATACAAAATCAATGCCCAGAAGTCAGTGGCATTTCTAGACACTAACAATGAGACTGAAGAAAGAGAAATTAAGGAGTCAATCCCATTTACAATTGCACCCAAAATTATAAGATACCTAGGAATAAACCTAACCAAAGAGATATATAATTTATACCTAAAATCTATAGAACACTTATGTAAAAAATGGAGGAATACACAAAGAGATGGAAAAATATTCCATGCTCATGGATTGGAAGAATTAATATTGTGAAAATGTCAATGTTACCCAGGGCCTTACATGTTTAATACAATCCCTATCAAAATACCATGGACTTTCTTCAGAGAGTTGGAACATATTATTTTATCACTTTTGTGGAATCAGAAAGGACCCCGAATAGCCAGGGGAATATTAAAAAAGAATACCATAGCTGGGGGCATCACAATGCCAGATTTCAGGTTGTACTACAAAGCTGTGGTCATCAAGACAGTGTGGTACTGGCACAAATACAGACACGTAGATCAATGGAAGAGAATAGAGAATCCAGAAGTGGATCCTCAACTTTATGGTCAACTAATCTATGACAAAGAAGGAAAGACTATCCACTGGAAAAAAGAGAGTCTCTTTAATAAATGGTGCTAGGAAAATTGGACATCCACATGCAGAAGAATGAAATTAGACCACTCTCTTGCACCATACACAAAGATAAACTCAAAATGGATATAAGATCTAAATGTGAGATAAGATTCCATCAAAATCCTGAGGAGAACACAGGCAACACCCTTTTTGAACTCGGTTTCAGTAACTTCTTCCAAGATACATCCACGAAGTCAAAAGAAACAAAAGCAAAAATGAACTATTGGGACTTCATCAAGATAAGAAGCTTTTGCACAGCAAAGGATACAGTCAACAAAACTCAAAGATAACCTACAGAATGGGAGAAGATATTTGCAAATGACATATCAGATAAAGGGCTAGTTTCCAAGATCTATAAAGAACTTATTAAACTCAACAGCAAAGAAACAAACAATCCAATCATGAAATGGGCAAAAGACATGAAGAGAAATCTCACAGAGGAAGACATAGACATGGCCAACAAGCACATGAGAAAATGCTCTGCATCGCTTGGCATCAGGGAAATACAAATCAAAACCACAATGAGATACCACCTCACACCAGTGAGAATGGGGAAAATTAACAGGGCAGGAAACCACAAATGTTGGAGAGGATGTGGAGAAAGGGGAACCTTCTTGCACTGTTGGTTGGAATGCGAACTGGTGCAGCCCCTCTGGAAAACTGTATGGTGGTTCCTCAAAGAGTTAAAAATAGACCTGCCCTACGACCCAGCAGTGGCCCTGCTTGGGATTTACCCCAAACTTACAGATGCAATGAAACGCCGGGACACCTGCACCCCGATGTTTCTAGCAGCAATGTCCACAATAGCCAAACTGGAAGGAGCCTCGGTGTCCATCGAAAGATGAATGGATAAAGATGTGGTTTGTGTATACATGGAATGTTACTCAACCATTAGAAATGACAAATACTCACCATTTCCTTCGACGTGGATGGACCTGGAGGGTATTACGTGAGTGAAGTAAGTCAATCGGAGAAGGACAAACATTATATGGTCTCATTCACTTGGGGAATATAAAAAATTGTGAAAGGGAATAAAGGGGAAAGGAGAAAAATGAATGGGAAATATCAGAAAGGGAGACAGAACATAAAGCCTCCTAACTCTTGGAATCGGACTAGGGGTGGTGGAAGGGGAGGTGGGCAGGTGGTGGGGGTGACTGGGTTGTGGGCACTGAGTTGGGCACTTGACGGAATGAGCACTGGGTGTTATTCTGTATGTTCACAAATTGAACACCAATAAAAAATAAATTTATTTAAAAAGATGTTTTAAGCATTAGTAAGCTCTGTGGATTTATACATTTTTAGCCAAAAATGGAACCATGTTTTTTTCCCTTGTATAATTGTTAGTGCAAGAATCTAAACAGGAAGGTTTTTAGTAAAGTAATTTGATGCTGAATATTTAGAGATCATCTTCTACCCATAGTCTCAGTTTCCACATAAATTAGAAGTGATGTGAACATTGTTTCCACCCTATGTATATTATCTACATGAAGGAAGGGAATGGATGCTTGCAGACTGCTATGGAAAATATGGCTCCTCTCACATGCAGAATATTGATTCACAGTAACAACTGACAAATGGAGAGAGAAATGACCTCTGTCCACTTCCATACTTCAAGTAACTGGAGTGAATATCAAACTGTACAAATAGCTAACACTTGTAGAAGACCGAAGAAGCAAGGAGTCTGGGAATCATCTTTGTTACATTCCAACTAGAAGAATAGCAAAATTGATCTTGAATAAGAAAATCTGTAGTATATACCACACAGTGTATAGACCAATACTGATTTTATGCTACTGTTTATTGTACTAATAATATAATTAGGGAGAACCAAAGAAGGTATTAGAAAAAGTACCATTTGGCCTCATTTCTATCTATAGTTTATATTTACTTTTAAAGTATCATGAACAAATACAAAATTTTAAGTAAGATGAACCTAGGTGCTAGGTTTCTAAATGTGTATTTTTCTACTCTTTTGTGTATATATCAAATATTTCAAGTGATATTAATCGTTATTTCTTTCATTAAGGCATTCTGAATTTGAAACATATACCTGGTTTCTACTGATAAGATGCTATAAACTTGGGGATAATTATCTGGTTGGATCTTTAGTATTGTTAAAGACTATCCAGAAGAAATCTTTCTTCGCAGAGAATAATCCACTATCATTTCATGGATATGAAATATCATATGAAATACATTCAGTATATTTCTAGGAAGGAGATTTTTAAAAATTTTCTTTATGCTATTAGGAAGCATATTTTTTAATGATATTTTATTTATACATATACCATATTCATTACAATGAATGATGTAGTGATTATAATTTGAAGTGAAAATTTGGACTTAATGCTGATAAGTCAGTCTAATTTTCATTTGAGTGGTTGAATGAACTAATTTTGGCTTCATATATTTATATTCAGACAATACGTGACAATGTTATACTATTGGAAGCCTATCATGTAACTGGTAACTATTATGCATTAAGCAGAGGCTGGTTACCATTAGCTGGTTTGGTGTACAATTCAGAGAGGACACTTTATTACTATAAGACTTATTCCTTCGCAAGTGTTACCACAGCAACCACACGGCTTTGTATGATTTGAATTTGCTAATAAAAGGTTCCTACAGATTCCAGAGAATTATACTCAATTCCCCTAATAAATCAAAGATCCAATTAACCACGATTTCTAAGGGGGGGAATATAAAGTTTTAACTCTTGCTAATTGGAAAGTTATTTAACAAGGCTCTGTGGGTGCTCAGGTTAGCCAAACTCATTAAAAGTTTTTCACCTCAATCCCAGAAGCCTGATTTAATAAACCCCTGAACACTCCTCTTTCAATTAAGGCCTTTCTCTTCCATGCTTAGAGTACATAAGTGCTTATGATGAATGTTTTGTTGTCTTTGTTAATGAACATCCCATCCACACTAATTTAAGAGAAAAATAAAGTCAAAGATTCTTATAATTTACCTATATTTCCAGGAAGTTGGAAACACCCTTAAACTTCTGTTTACCAACTTCATTAAAGATATATTGAGTAGCAGAATATTCCACAATCTCTCTCAATACATTTAAAGATGCACCTAAATAAAATTACACATATATAAGAGATTATATTGTAGGTCCAATGAACCCAATAGTGATTAGGAGAGCTTCTATGGCAATCTCCGAAATCTAAAATGTTGGAGAAATGCTATTATTTCTAGCCTGCTTTACTTCTTAATAATTTAATATGTGAACATTTAAAGAAATGAAACAAGAACCTCCCAGACAATCTCAGTCAATCATTTAATTCAGGTGCACTATATTTGGGAAGAAGAAAGAAACGAAGAAAGAAAGAGAAAGAAAAAGAAAGAAAGAAAGAAAGAAAGAAAGAAAGAAAGAAAGAAGAAAGAAAGAAAGAAAGAAAGAAAGAAAGAAAGAAAGAAAGAGAGAAAGGAGAAAGAAAGAAAGAAAGAAAGAAAGAAAGAAAGAAAGAAAGAAAGAAAGAAAGAAAGAAAGAAAAAAGAAAGAAAGAAGGAAGGAAGGAAGGAAGGAAGGAAGGAAGGAAGGAAGGAAGGAAGAGAAAGAGTTATCAAACCACTTTATTTCTGAGATCTTTTTCATCTCTTAGGTACCGGACTATATTACTGATGTATTAACTTCAATGATAGGTATCAGAGTGCTAAGGCATTGCAGATTTGTTTATGTCATGAATTAAAGTAGAGATTGAAGGACTCCCCTCTTTGATTCTCCATAGCCATTCAGAGGTCATCAGAGAAATGACGTCCCTGATAGAAATAGACACCATATTCAATACTAGAAGAACCTTTATAACTACTATGATTGATGGTTTTTCTTCATACCGAATTAGTTGCTTGAAGAGCTAAACCTGTGTAGTTGCTTTAATCATCCTGAGTTTTGTCTATTTCCTTTCTGCCTAAATTCATGGGTAAATCTGGAATTTTATAGATTTCCCTCCAAAAGTGAAGAAACATGACCCCAGGAGGGCACACAGACATTAAACGAAAGTAAGGTCTTTTCATAAAAAGTAAAATGTTTTTTTTTTCTTTTTTTGAAACTTATCAAACATTTGAGTCATTAAAACAATTTATCATGTCACAGCTGTATTTTATCCTCATGATATAATACAAAATATGTGAGAACATCTATGCAAATATACCCCTGTAATCTTGTTTTAGGATATGAGGCAAAGTGAAATGTATTTTTTCCTGTAGCAATGTATTAGTTATAAACATCTAGCTACCTCATTCACTCTCAGGCAAGCCATTTCCTTAAAAAGAAATGTCTTGATTTATCTCCTGCACTGGTAATTCTCATCATTTGGAAACATAACCTAAATGGCACAGATGACATTGAAAGAATTAAACTGCTTTCCCTGACATATCTAAATATGCATCTTTTATATTCTTGGCCCAACTTCTTTTTTTTAAGATTTTATTTATTTATTCATGAGAGACACAGAGAGAGAGAAAGAGGCAAAGACACAGGCAGAGGGAGAAGTAGGTTCCATGCAGGGAGCCCGATGTGGGACTCAATCCCAGGTCTCCAGGATCATGTCCTGAGCCAAAGGCAGGCGCTAAACTGCTAAGTGACCAGGGATTCCAAACTTCTTTAATTGAGCTCTTCCTTTTTGTTATAATAGGAAGTCAGAGGAGAACTGAGTTCTAAGCTACCTTCAAGCCCAATATTTCCCTATTTTTATTCTAGTTCTTATAAATGTCTTTTCATTTACATGCAGGGCCATAAATAACTCTGGTTTAGGACCTCCATAGAGGTTATCGGAGGAGAATTAGCAACATCTTGCTCATTTATTTTTGCATTAACATAACACCCTTTCTGTAATAAACCAACTTGACTATAGAGTAATATAGAGGAAGGTTGTCTTTTCCAGACTGTGGTTATTATGAACAATGATACCAGGAAGAGTCTCATGTATTTTTTTTTTGCAATCCATGTGCATGAGATTTATTATTTATTATAACCATATGTGGAATTTTTAACTCAGATTATTCTTTACTTAAATTTTACTATATTATTGTTGTTTTCTAAAACAAAGTTGTATGAATTTTAACATCTACCATCGATTATGGAACTTGGCTTATTCACAGAAAATTTATAGTATTGTGAGTTTTTTAAATGTTTTTGTTTCTTTTTTTAATAAATTAATTTTTTATTGGTGTTCAATTTAACAACATACAGAAAAACACCCAGTGCTCATCCCGTCAAGTGTCCCACTCAGTGCCCGTCACCCACTCACCCCCACCCCTGCCCTCCTCCCCTTCCACCACCCCTAGTTCATTTCCCAGAGTTAGGAGTCTTCATGTTCTGTCTCCCTTTCTGATATTTCCCACACATTTCTTCTCCCTTTCCTTATATTCCCTTTCACTATTATTTATATTCCCCAAATGAATGAGAACATACAATGTTTGTCCTTCTCCGATTGACTTACTTCACTCAGCATAATACCCTGCAGTTCCATCCACATTGAAGCAAATGATGGGTATTTGTCATTTCTAATGGCTGAGGAATATTCCATTGTATACATAAACCACATCTTCTTTATCCATTCATCTTTTGATGGACACCGAGGCTCCTTCCACAGTTTGGCTATTGTGGACATTGCTGCTAGAAACATCGGGTTGCAGGTGTCCCGGCATTTCATTGCAACTGAATCTTTGGGGTAAATCCCCAACAGTGCAATTGCTGGTCGTACGGCAGGTCTATTTTTAAGTCTTTGAGGAACCTCCACACAGTTTTCCAGAGTGGCTGCACCAGTTCACATTCCCACCAACAGTGTAAGAGTGTTCCCTTTTCTCCGCATCCTCTCCAACATTTGTGCTTTCCTGCCTTGTTAATTTTCCCCATTCTCACTGCTGTGAGGTGGTATCTCATTGTGGTTTTGATTTGTAT
Source organism: Canis aureus (assembly GCF_053574225.1). NCBI lineage: Eukaryota > Metazoa > Chordata > Mammalia > Carnivora > Canidae > Canis > Canis aureus. The sequence continues at coordinate 59,309,096 of NC_135628.1, read as the reverse complement.
TTCCCTGATGGCCAGTGATGCAGAGCATTTTCTCATGTGCATGTTGGCCATGTCTATGTCTTCCTCTGTGAGATTTTTGTTCATGTCTTTTGCCCATTTCATGATTGGATTGTTTGTTTCTTTGCTGTTGAGTTTAAGAAGTTCTTTATAGATCTTGCAAACTAGCCCTTTATCTGATACATCATTTGCAAATATCTTCTCCCATTCTCTAGGTTGTCTTTTAGTTTTGTTGACTGTATCCTTTGCTGTGCAAAAGCTTGATATTTGTTTCTTTACACTTGGTTTTGTTTTGTGGTATCTCATTGTAATTTCAATTTTTATTTCTCAAATTTATAAGGTTGAAAAACTTTCCAGCTCCTTATCCAATTTTAATTTCCTTTTTGAGAAATGTTTGTTAAAGAATTTTTAGTTTTATTCTATAGTTTTTAATTTTTTTACAAACTATACAAAGTTACCTATGTATTCAGAAGAATAAATTTTCATGCAGGTTCAACCCAATATTTCCTCACTACATACTTTGTACTCCTGTTGTTACCTTCCCCAAGATTTCTTCTTCATACTGAGATGACAAACATCACAGGACAAGTTTGATGCCTAAACATATGCAAAACAAAGATATGGAGTCAAGAGATGAAATTCTCTGGGTAACTTCTCTTTATTCTTTCCAGAAAGACTCTCCTATATGAACTTTCTGTGGATTGGAGAAAATGTTCTATGAAATCTAATCATTAATGACATCTGGTGGTAGCTGGTTGGAAATGTATGTCCTTACTGGTGCCCCTTTCTTTCCTTCCTTTTTTTTTTAATTTATTTTTTATTGGTGTTCAATTTACTAACATACTGAATAATCCCCAGTGCCCGTCACCCATTCACTCCCACCCCCCACCCTCCTCCCCTTCTACCACCCCTAGTTCGTTTCCCAGAGTTAGCAGTCTTTACGTTCTGTCTCCCTTTCTGATATTTCCCACACATTTCTTCTCCCTTCCCTTATATTCCCTTTCACTATTATTTATATCCTAATTCCTCTTTTCCTTTTGCTATTGAGTAACAAGATGGTTGCTTCTAAGGAAATAGTAGTATACAAAGCTTTGCCTCAGGCTTTGTTTTGTAGGGATCCTGGGACAAGGGAAGTTTTAGAAAGAGTGATCCTGATTGAAAACTCTCAAGTTGGGATAAAGACATTACTATGGGTAATGATTTGGGTGCTTGTGCCCAGGGTATGAAGAAACAATTACCCTGTGGCTAAACTAGATAAGATGTAGCTGAAATGTCAGAATTTTGGATATGTGGTAGCTGTTTCACTTGAATGTGATAGGGTAATAAAAATTATAAGAATTTTACAGTAACTTGGCTCTTATTAAAAACAATTGAGTATTGAAAAAGCATCCAATTGCCAATTTAAGGCATTCTGAAAAAGGCAGAGTGTGACTATGCCAGCTCTGGAGAGATCCTAATCTTCAAGCAAAAGGAAAATATGACAAAAATCAGGTGCAAGATTAAATTATAAAGGTGTAGAACTTCACTGGATGTGAGGTTTACATTCTTGACTGGCCTCCTATGTCAAAATTACAATCCTGGTTGAAAATAAGACCTGTGACTTACATCAATACCATTGAAGGAAACAAACCTGAAAGCTTTTTAAAAAGGGACTTATACCATCTTTGTCAGATGAAAAAAATATTTCTATTGCTTGGAAGCTTATGTAATACCTATCATGAAACAGGTGTCTCCAACACTGATAGATTTTTCTGAAGATTTCACCCTGTTTTTCCTCATAAGTCTAGACTGACAGGTGGGATCAAAATACAATGTCTGCTCTTGGGAGAATTATCTATATCTGGAGAGACTATAATATCTGAAACCTCTGTGACACATAAGAGATTTTTTTCTTGATTTTGCTGGCCTGTGAGAAACCATATATCGCATGCCTATTTAGGAGACAATTATTTACTATACAAGTACTCATCTTGACTCAGGACACAAAATTTTGGTGTGAACATGAAAGGTAATAGAAGCTTGGAAACAAATGCAGCCAGAGTAAATTTCATAAATACCAGAACTGCCTTAGAACTGCACTAAAGGAGGCTTAGAAGCTTCAAGTTGCTGAAAACATTAGATCAGATAAGTGATGTGATGCCCAAGCACCCACAATTGACTGGGTATCTTAGGAGAGCCCAGATGGTCCCCCTCTTTACTATGGCCTTAAGGAAGACCGTAGTGAGAAGATTATCCATCTTTGAAAATTTTGTTGTTGCTGTTTCCCACAGCAGGGTTAACAGTGTGGGAGGGGCTGCCATGGTGTCTGTAGGGATGATGGTACCGTAGGACGCCCGAGCATTTGGGAACAGGGAGGTAGATATGATTAGCATAATGAGAATTAAGGGCTGAATGAAAACTGTGGAATCCACCCCTACAAGGAACTGTAGTGAAAAAAAGAGACCACAATATTCATAAGAGCAAGGCAGCCCACAAGGGTGTGGCTTGGTAAGAATATCTAAAAATAATTGAAAAAAAAAACAGAAAAACAAATAAATATATATACACAGGGAGTTTGATGTGGGGCTTGATCCCAGGAACTGGGTTCATGATCTGAGCCAAAAGCAGAAACTTAACTGACTGAGCCACCCAGATGCCCCTCAATTTTTTTATTTAAATTCTAGTTAGTTAACATATAATGTAATATTGGTTCCAAGGGTAAAATTTAGTGACTTTATTTACAAATAACATGCAGGAATAATTACAACAAGTGCTCTTCTTATACTCATCACACATTTAACCCATGTCCCACCCATTATCACTCCATCAACCTTCAGTATGTTCTCTATAGTTAAGAGTCTCTTATAGTTTGCTTCCCTCTCTTTTTTCTTCTCTTCCTCTATGTTTATCTGTTTTATTTCTTAAATTCAACATATGAGTGAAAATTCATATGGTATTTCTCTTTCTCTGACTTAGTTTTGTGTAGTATAATACACTCTAGTGCTATTCACATCATTGCAAATGGCAAGATTTTGATGGATGGGTGTATATACACATACATATGTGTGTATATACATTATGTGTGTGTGTGTGTATATATATATATATAAAGAAGCTGTTATATATATATATATATATATATATATATAACAGCTTCTTTATTCCATTCATCTGTCGATGGACATTTGGGTTCTTTATGTAGTTTGGTTATTGTGGACATTGCTGCTATAAACATTGGGGTACGTGTCCTTCAAATCACTATGTTTGTATCCTTTGCATAAATATCTAGTAGTGCAATTGCTGGGTCATAGGGTAGTTCTATTTTTAACTTTTTGAGTTTCCATACTGTTTCCCAGAGTGACTGCATCATTTTCATACCACCAGCAGTGCAAGAGGGTACCTACTCTGAATCCTCGCCAACACCTTTATTTCTTTCTGTTACTAATTTTAGCAATTTTGACAGGTGTGAGGTGATATCTCATCATGGTTTGATTTGAGTTTCCTTGAAGGTGAGTAATGTTGAGAAACTTCTTACATGTCTGTTGGCCATCTGGATGTCTTCTTTGGAAAAATGTCTGTTCATAGCTTATGCTCATTTCTTTATTGGATTATTTGTTTGGTGGGGATTGACTTTGAAAGTTCTTTATAGATTTTGAATACTAACCTTTTATCATATATGTCATTTGCACATATCTTTGTCCATTATGTAGGCTGCCTTTTAGTTTTATTTATTGTTTCATTTGCTGTGCAGAATTTTTTTTATCTTAATGATGTCCCAATAGTTCATTTTTGTTTTTGTTTCCCTTGCCTCCAGAGATCTGTATAATAAGAACTTGGTCCAGTCAAGGTCATAGAGGTCACTGCCTGTATTCTTCTCTAGAATTTTGACAGTTTCATGTCTCACATTTAGGTCTTTTATCCATTTATTTTTGTGTATGTTGTAAGAAAGTAGTGCAGTTTCATTCTTGTGCATGGGGCTGTCCAGTTTTCCCAACACCAATTGTTGAAGAGACTGTCTTTTTCTTCCATTGGATATTCTTCACTGCTTATTGAAGATTATGGATCATATAGTTGTGGGTCCATTTCTGGGTTTTCTATTCCTTAATCTATGTGTCTGTTTTTGTGCCAGTATCTTACTGTCTTGATGACTACAACTTTATAATAAAGCTTGAAATCTGGAATTGTGATGCCTTCAGCTTTGCTTTGCTTTTTTAAGATTATTTTGGATATTCAGGGTCTTTTGTGGTTCCCTATAAATGTTAGGATTGCTTGTTCTAGCTCTGAGAAAATTGCTGTTAATTTTTTGATAGGTATTGGATTAAATGCATAGATTGCTTTCTATAGTAGGCATTTTAGCAAATATTAGTTCTTCCATTCCATGACCATAAAATATTTTTCCATTTCTTTATGTAATCTTCAATTTCTTTAATAATTGTTATATAATTTCAGAGTATAGATCTTTTACCTCTTGAGTAGGTATATCCCTAGGTATCTTATGGTTTTCAGTACAATAGTAAGTAGGTAAAAAAAAAAAAAAAACCCAACAGTAAATAGGATCAATTCCTTGATGTCTCTTTCTATTGCTACATTACTGGTGTATAGAAATACAACAGGATTCTGTATGTTGATTTAATATCCTATAAATTTGCTAAATTTGTATATCAATTCTAGCAAATTTTTGGTGGATTCTTTTAGGTTTTCAGCATAGCGTACGATGTTGTCTGTGAATAAAGTTTTACTTCCTTGCTCAATTTAGGTGTCTAAATCAGTTCACAGTTCAGAGTACATCATTTAAAACTTCTTTCCAGGAAACACTGTGACTTCCCCAAATAAATACACAGGAAATATTTCTCAAGTCATTCCCTAAAAGTCTGTGTAACCAAAATTTTTGTAACTATTTTTAGAGTTATCACACTAGGTAAACAGGAGCCTCTAAACATACTGGATAATGTTAGGTAGAATGTCTGAAATATCATCCATACATAGGACTTAGAACACTATCATTGTCCTCTAGTTAGAATGGGAAATTGTGGGGACCAAATGGTAAATTAAGTGTTGGTTCTGATCCATCTTCCACTGTGCCAGTGGTTATTTTACACATAATCAAAAGTAAAATGGGGATAGAAATACTTAAATTTGGCTGTGTCCTATTGGTACCTAGAGCTTGAATTTAAGTTCATTCTGGTAAGGAGGAGAAGGTGAGGTCCCCTAAATTACACTCTCCCAGGTAGGTTAGTAAAATCAGATATGAAACTGCATTTTAAGAGGAAATATCAAGACTAACATGGTCATCAATAATATAGAGATGTTCAATGCTATCATAGTGTTATTCAGAATAGCCACTCTGAACTCAGGAATGGATTTATGTTGGTGAAAAGCCTCAATGGTCAATGGCTTGCTGACTAGGATATTTTTTTACTGAAACAGATCAACATTTTCCTGGTGCTTGTTATGTGGCTATTGATGGTATAAGGACAAGTATGAGTTGATAAGAGTTTGAAGAATCAGGCTCTATAATGATCCAGCCTATGATCATCTCAGCACATGGGTTACCAGGAACTTTAAGTGTGTGCTTCCAGCCAGTCAGCCATTGTACTGATCAGCCCCAGTGGACATTCTGCTTGTGCTCTGTGTCTCTGACTCTTCTTCTACAGGGCTAATGTATGAGAATGTTGGTACATGATTTCCCACAGGGAAACATGTTGAATATGGAAGACGGGATCCAGCAGGTAATGCTGGCCAATGTATGGATCTCAGAAAATTGTTCTATGAATTTGAGCCATTGATTATATTTAGTAGATGCCCCTTTGCTAACATAACCATATGTTGTCTCTTTATCCTTCTCTGTTTAGCTTCCTTTTTCTTTTTTTTTTTGAAGATTTTATTTATTTATTCATGAGACACACACGGAGAGAGAAAGAGGCAGAGACACAGGCAGAGGGAGAAGCAGGCTCCATGCAGGTAGCCCAATGTGGGACTCCATCCTGGGACTCCAGGATCACACCCTGGGCCAAAGGCAGGCGCTAAACCACTGAGCCACCCAGAGATCCCCTTAACTTCCTCTTTCTAAGTCTTACTACTAATACTTACTACTGATACTCCCTAATAAAATAACACTTCAGCTATCACCTCCGGCTGTGCTTTGGGGGATAGATATCACATTTTCTTAACCCATTAATTCAATGATGGACATATACATTATTTCCATGTATTGGCTATTATAAATAATACTGTAATAAATATGAGAGTACAGAGACCTTTGTGAAATAGTGGTTTCATTACCTTTGGTGAAATTGATGGATTTTGTGTTACTTCTATTTTGAATTGTTTAAGAAGCCTTCATATTGTTTTTCACAAAGGCGGTACAAATTTACATTCCCACAAGTAGTGCAAAAGAGTTTCCTTTTTATACATCCTGATTCATTATCTCTTAACTGCCTGATAATAGTGATTCTAACAGATATGAGATGATATCTTATCATGGCCTCAATATGCATTTCATTAATGATTAATGTTGCTGAGAATCTTTTCATGTATCTGCTGGTTATAGGAATATTTTCTTTGTAAAATTATTCATATCTGTTGTCCATTTTTCTTTTTCTAATTTTTGTTGACACTTATCAATTGGATTATTTGTTGCTGTTACTGTTGTTGCTGTTGTTGTTCTTGAGTTCTATCAGTTATGCATGTATTTTGGATATGAACTACTTTTCAGATACATCATTTACAAATATTTCCCCTATTCCATATATATATATATACTTGGTTTTTTTCCCTTCCTGGCTTGTGATTTTGGTGTCTTTTATAAAAATCATTGCCAATGTCCATGTGAAGAAGCTATCCCCCTATGTTTTCTTCTAGAGATTTTGGGATTTTAGGTATAATATTTAAATATTTAATTTATTTTGAGCTATTTTTGTAAGTGGCGTAAGACAACAATCTAGTTTCTTTTTCTTCTTTTATTTTTTTTCCTATGAATATCCAGTTTTCCTAGCACCATTTATTGAAAGAGACTATCTTTTCTCCATTGAATATTCTTAGGTCCCTTGTCAAATAAGAGTTGACCATATATGGATGGGTTTATTTCTGGGCTCTCAATTCTGTCTCTCAGATTTAAGTCTGTTTCTCTGTTAGTATCATTTTCTTTTAATTACCATACATTTGTAATCTAACTTGAAATCAAGATGTATCATACCTCCAACTTTGTACTTTTTCTGGATTATTTTGAATATTGGGATTCTTATGTGGGTAGATACAAATGTTAGGGTTTTTTTTTTCCATTTCTGTAAAAAATACTGTTGAAATTTTTATAAGGATTGCATTCGTTCTGCAAATTTCTTTGGAGAGTTTGGATATTTGGACAATAGTAACTCTTCCAGTTCAAGAACATGGGATATAATTCCATTTATTTGTGTCTTCTTTACCGGTATCCCTTAGTTCTCAGTGTATAGATTGTTCATCTCTTGGCAAATTAAATAATTTATTTGCTTTTGATGCTCATGAATAAAAAAATAAAATCTTTAAAAAATAAAATTAAATAAAGTTGAAATTTTAGTTCATCAGTTAAATTTGACTTGTTTCACATGTTGAGCAATCCTTCCTAACTGTTGTTTACCATACTGGACACTACAACTTTAGACATTTTAGAGTAGCCCTCATTTCCACCATCCCATCTGTGTTTCAGTTATGTTTTTAAGTTACATCTTTAGCTCTGACAGCAAGTGGATATTAACTTTCTGGAAGTCTGACTAAGAAGGTGCTAGGGAGTCTGACTTTCCCTAATATAATAAATCTTACCCAAAGTAAAAAATTCACTGTGGCAATTAGGTCAACTAAAACGTATGTCTAGGGGAGGGGAGGGGCAAGATGACGGAAGAGTAGGGTCTCCAAATCACCTGTCTCCACCAAATTACCTAGAAAACCTTCAAATTATCCTGAAAATCTATCAAACGGCCTGAGATTTAAAGAGAGACCAGCTGGAATGCAACAGTGAGAAGAGTTCGCGCTTCTATCAAGGTAGGAAGATGGGGAAAAAGAAATAAAGACACAAAAGGCCTCCAAGGGGGAGGGGCCCCGCGAAGAGCCGGGCTGAGGCCGGGGCGAGTGTCCCCAGGACAGGAGAGCCCCGTCCCGGAGGAGCAGGAGCTGCACCGACCTTCCCGGGCGGAAAGGGGCTCGCGGGGAGGTGGAGCAGGACCCAGGAGGGCGGGGATGCCCTCGGGCTCCCGGGGACACTAACAGACACCTGCGCCCTGGGAGAGTGCGCCAAGCTCCCTAAGGGCTGCAGCGCGCACGGCGGGACACGGAGCAGCTCGGGGGGGGGGGGGGCTCGGGGGCGGGTCCGCGGAGGGGGCTGCGGGGCGGGAGCAGCTCGGGGGGCTCGGGGGCGGCTCCGCGGAGGGGGCTGCGGGGCGGGAGCAGCTCGGGGGGGCTCGGGGGCGGCTCCGCGGAGGGGTCTGCGCGGCCCGGGAGGGCGAATCCACCAGCGCAGGCCCCGGAGCACAGGGCGCCGGGACACAGCCCAGGATCCGGCCTCCCCCCGGGACGGGCAGAGGCCGGGAGGGCCCAGGACCCCAAGGACGCTCCTGCCCCGAGCTGAGCAGATCAGCGGCTCCGCCCCGGAGCCTCCAGGCCCTGCAGACGGAGAGCTCCAGAGTTCCTGCGGGAGCTGACTCCAGGGCTCCAGAGCTGGCAGCCACCACTGTGGTTGTTCCTCCTGGGGCCTCACGAGGTAAACAACCCCCACTGAGCCCTGCACCAGGCAGGGGACAGAACAGCTCCCCCAAGTGCTAACACCTGAAAATCAGCACAACAGGCCCCTCCCCCAGAAGACCAGCTAGACTGACTGACAACTTCCAGGGGAAGCCAAGGGACTTAAAGTACACAGAATCAGAAGATACTCCCCCGTGGTTCTTTTTTTTTTTTTTTTCTTTTGTTTTGTTTTGCTTTTTGATTTGTTTCCTTCCCCCACCCCCTTTTTTTCTCCTTTCTTTTTCTTTCTCTTTTTCTTCTTCTTTTTTTTCTTTTTTATTCTTCCCTTTTGTCTCTCTTTCTCTTTTCTTTCCTTCTTTCTCTCCTCTCTTTTTCTCCTTTTCCCAATACAACTTGCTTTTGGCCACTCTGCACTGAGCAAAATGACTAGAAGGAAAACCTCACCTCAAAAGAAAGAATCAGAAGCAGTCCTCTCTCCCACAGAGTTACAAAATCTGGATTACAATTCAATGTCAAAAAGCCAATTCAGAAGCACTATTATACAGCTACTGGTGGCTCTAGAAAAAAGTATAAAGGACTCAAGAGACTTCATGACTGCAGAGGTTAGAGCTAATCAGGCAGAAATTAAAAATCAATTGAATGAGATGCAATCCAAACTAGAAGTCCTAACGACGAGGGTTAACGAGGTGGAAGAACGAGTGAGTGACATAGAAGACAAGTTGATAGCAAAGAGGGAAACTGAGGAAAAAAGAGACAAACAAAAGACCATGAAGATAGATTAAGGGAAATAAACGACAGACTGAGGAAGAAAAACCTACGTTTCATTGGTGTTCCCGAGGGTGCCGAAAGGGCCAGAGGGCCACAATATGTATTTGAACAAATTCTAGCTGAAAACTTTCCTAATCTGGCAAGGGAAACAGGCATTCAGATCCAGGAAATAGAGAGATCTCCCCCTAAAATCAATAAAAACCGTTCAACACCTCGACATTTAATAGTGAAGCTTGCAAATTCCAAAGATAAAGAAAAGATCCTTAAAGCAGCAAGAGACAAGAAATCCCTGACTTTTATGGGGAGGAGTATTAGGGTAACAGCAGACCTCTCCACAGAGACCTGGCAGGCCAGAAAGGGCTGGCAGTATATATTCAGGGTCCTAAATGAGAAGAACATGCAACCAAGAATACTTTATCCAGCAAGGCTCTCATTCAAAATGGAAGGAGAGATAAAGAGCTTCCAAGACAGGCAGGAACTCAAAGAATATGTGACCTCCAAACCAGCTCTGCAAGAAATTTTAAGGGGGACTCTTAAAATTCCCCTTTAAGAAGAAGTTCAGTGGAACACTCCACAAAAACAAGGATTGAATATATATCATGATGACACTAAACTCATATCTCTCAATAGTAACTCTGAATGTGAACGGGCTTAATGACCCCATCAAAAGGCACATGGTTTCAGACTGGATAAAAAAGCAGGACCCATCTATTTGCTGTCTACAAGAGACTCATTTGAGACAGAAGGACACCTACAGCCTGAAAATAAAAGGTTGGAGAACCATTTACCATTCGAATGGTCCTCAAAAGAAAGCAGGGGTAGCCATCCTTGTATCAGATACACTAAAATTTACCCCAAAGACTGTAGTGAGAGATGAAGAGGGACACTATATTATACTTAAAGGATCTATTCAACAAGAGGACTTAACAATCCTCAATATATATGCCCCGAATGTGGGAGCTGCCAAATATATAAATCAATTATTAACCAAAGTGAAGAAATACTTAGATAAAAATACACTTATACTTGGTGACTTCAATCTACTTCTTTCTATACTCGATAGGTCTTCTAAGCACAACATCTCCAAAGAAACGAGAGCTTTAAATGATACACTGGACCAGGTGGATTTCACAGATATCTACAGAACTTTACATCCAAACTCAACTGAATACACATTCTTCTCAAGCGCACATGGAACTTTCTCCAGAATAGACCACATATTGGGTCACAAATCAGGTCTGAACCGATACCCAAAGATTGGGATTGTCCCCTGCATATTCTCAGACCATAATGCCTTGAAATTAGAACTAAATCACAAGAAGAAGTTTGGAAGGACCTCAAACATGTGGAGGTTAAGGACCATCCTGCTAAAAGATAGAAGGGTCAACCAGGAAATTAAGGAAGAATTAAAAAGATTCATGGAAACTAATGAGAATGAAGATACAACCGTTCAAAATCTTTGGGATGCAGCAAAAGCAGTCCTAAGGGGGAAATACATCGCAATACAAGCATCCATTCAAAAACTGGAAAGAACTCAAATACAAAAGCTAACCTTACACATAAAGGAGCTAGAGAAAAAACAGCAAATAGATCCTACACCCAAGAGAAGAAGGGAGTTAATAAAGATTCGAGCAGAACTCAACGAAATCGAGACCAGAAGAACTGTGGAACAGATCAACAGAACCAGGAGTTGGTTCTTTGAAAGAATTAATAAGATAGATAAACCATTAGCCAGCCTTATTAAAAAGAAGAGAGAGAAGACTCAAATTAATAAAATCATGAATGAGAAAGGAGAGATCACTACCAACACCAAGGAAATACAAACGATTTTAAAAACATATTATGAACAGCTATACGCCAATAAATTAGGCAATCTAGAAGAAATGGACGCATTTCTGGAAAGCCACAAACTACCAAAACTGGAACAGGAAGAAATAGAAAACCTGAACAGGCCAATAACCAGGGAGGAAATTGAAGCAGTCATCAAAAACCTCCCAAGACACAAGAGTCCAGGGCCAGATGGCTTCCCAGGGGAATTTTATCAAACGTTTAAAGAAGAAACCATACCTATTCTCCTAAAGCTGTTTGGAAAGATAGAAAGAGATGGAGTACTTCCAAATTCGTTCTATGAGGCCAGCATCACCTTAATTCCAAAACCAGACAAAGACCCCACCAAAAAGGAGAATTACAGACCAATATCCCTGATGAACATGGATGCAAAAATTCTCAACAAGATACTGGCCAATAGAATCCAACTATACATTAAGAAAATTATTCACCATGACCAAGTAGGATTTATCCCTGGGACACAAGGCTGGTTCGACACCCGTAAAACAATCAATGTGATTCATCATATCAGCAAGAGAAAAACCAAGAACCATACGATCCTCTCATCGGATGCAGAGAAAGCATTTGACAAAATACAGCATCCATTCCTGATCAAAACTCTTTAGAGTGTAGGGATAGAGGGAACATTCCTTGACATCTTAAAACCCATCTATGAAAAGCCCACAGCAAATATCATTCTCAATGGGGAAGCACTGGGAGCCTTTCCCCTAAGATGAGGAACAAGACAGGGATGTCCACTCTCACCACTGCTATTCAACATAGTACTGGAAGTCCTAGCCTCAGCAATCAGACAACAAAAAGACATTAAAGGCATTCAAATTGGCAAAGAAGAAGTCAAACTCTCCCTCTTCGCCGATGACATGATACTCTACATAGAAAACCCAAAAGTCTCCACCCCAAGATTGCTAGAACTCATACAGCAATTCGGTAGCGTGGCAGGATACAAAATCAATGCCCAGAAGTCAGTGGCATTTCTATACACTAACAATGATACTGAAGAAAGAGAAATTAAGGAGTGAATCCCATTTACAATTGCACCCAAAAGCATAAGATACCTAGGAATAAACCTAACCAAAGAGGTAAATATCTATACCCTAAAAACTACAGAACACTTCTGAAAGAAATTGAGGAAGACACAAAGAGATGGAAAAATATTCCATGCTCATGGACTGGCAAAATTAATAGTGTGAAAATGTCAATGTTACCCAGGGCAATATACAGGTTTAATGCAATCCCTATCAAAATACCATGGACTTTCTTCAGAGAGTTAGAACAAATTATTTTAAGATTTGTGTGGAATCAGAAAATACCTGTGTTCTTCTCTAGGATTTTGATGTAATCTTGTCTCACATTTAGATCTTTCATCCATTTTGAGTTTATCTTTGTGTATGGTGAAAGAGAGTGGTCTAGTTTCATTCTTCTGCATGTGGATGTCCAATTTTCCCAGCACCATTTATTGAAGAGACTGTCTTTCTTCCAATGGATAGTCTTTCCTCCTTTATCGAATATTAGTTGCCCATAAAGTTCAAGGTCCACTTCTGGATTCTCTATTCTGTTCCACTGATCTATGTGTCTGTTTTTGTGCCAGTACCACACTGTCTTGATGACCACAGCTTTGTAGTACAACCTGAAATCTGGCATTGTGATACCCCCAGATATGGTTTTCTTTTTTAAAATTCCCCTGGCTATTCGGGGTCTTTTCTGATTCCAACATACATATGAGACATGGCCAACATACATATGAGAAAATGCTCTGCATCACTTGCCATCAGGGAAATACAAATCAAAACCACAATGAGATACCACCTCACACCAGTGAGAATGGGGAAAATTAACAAGGCAGGAAACAACAAATGTTTGAGAGGATGCGGAGAAAAGGGAACCCTCATACACTGTTGGTGGGAATGTGAACTGGTGCAGCCACTCTGGAAAACTGTGTGGAGGTTCCTCAAAGAGTTAAAAATATACCTGCCCTACGACCCAGCAATTGCACTGCTGGGAATTTACCCCAAACATACGAATGCAATGAAACGCCGGGACACCCGCACCCCGATGTTTATAGCAGCAATGGCCACGATAGCCAAACTGTGGAAGGAGCCTCGGTGTCCAACGAAAGATGAATGGATAAAGAAGATGTGGTTTATGTATACAATGGAATATTACTCAGCTATTAGAAATGACAAATACCCACCATTTGCTTCAACGTGGATGGAACTGGAGGGTATTATGCTGAATGAAGTAAGTCAGTCGGAGAAGGACAAACATTATAGGTTCTCATTCATTTGGGGAATATAAATAATAGTGAAAGGGAATATAAGGGAAGGGAGAAGAAATGTGTGGGAAATATCAGAAAGGGAGACAGAACGTAAAGACTGCTAACTCTGGGAAACGAACTAGGGGTGGTAGAAGGGGAGGAGGGCGGGGTGTGGGAGTGAATGGGTGACGGGCACTGGGGGTTATTCTGTATGTTAGTAAATTGAACACCAATAAAAAATAAATTAAAAAAAAGAAAATTCAAAAAAAATAAATAAAAAGTATGTCTATCTGTTTTACATGTGTGAACTCTTAAATGCCCACTGGATCTTTGTAATCAGTCTAACTTGGACTGAACTCTATTGTTACTTGGACCCATATCATCACTTAAACAAAAGGACCATGAAGATGCTTTTGGTCTCTGGAGTCAATTTTAACTCAAATACTGTGTCTAACAGTCTTCAGATATTTTATATTTGTCTTTTCAGAGTGCATAGTTATTCAACTGCACTACTATAAATGTCTTTGGGAATGAACTGGGAAAATCATTACTATGTCCATTTTCTATGGTATGCAGTCTGGGGTTTTTTGTTTGTTTTTTATTTGTTTGCTTGTTTTTCTCCTTTGGATCCATATTCTTCTTGAGTCAATAGAATTTAGCTTGGAATATCAGCTTAGAAAAAGGAGAAAAGAAAAGGAAGGAAGGAAAAGAAAGAAAAGAAAAAAGAAAAGAAAAGAAAAAAAATAAAAGAAAAGAAAAAAAGAAAAAGAAGAAAAGAGAAAAGAAAAAAGAAAGAAAAGAAAAGAAAAAAGAAAGAAAAGAAAGAAAGAAAAGAAAAGAAAGAAAAGAAAGAAAGAAAAGAAAAGAAAGAAAAGAAAAGAAAGAAAAGAAAAACGAAAAGAAAAGAAAAGAAAAGAAAAGAAAAGAAAAGAAAAGAAAAGAAAGAAGAAAAGAGAAAAAAGAAGGAGGGCGGGGGTGGGGGTGAATGGGTGAAGGGCACTGAGGGGGCACTTGATGGGATGAGCACTGGGTGTTACTCTGTATGTTGGCAGATGTAACGCCAATAAAAAATAAATTTATTATAAAAAGAAAAGAAGAATAGAAAAGAAAGAAAATAAAATAAAAGAAAAGAAAAAAAGAAAAGAAAATGGGAGACCTGGGTGGCTCAGTGGTTTAGTGCCTGCCTTTGGCCCAGGGAATGATCCTGGAGTCCTGGGATGGAGTCACACATCAGGCACCCTACATGGAGCCTGCTTCTCTCTCTGCCTGTGTCTCTGCCTCTCTCTCTCTCTCTGGGTGTCTCTCGTGAATAAATAAATCTTTGAAAAAAAAGAAGAAAAGAAAACAAGCTCAGTTCTAGAAACTGAGGAAGGAATTTATAATATTTATTGAAATAACTGAATTTAGTCTATACATGATTCTTGATTTTATTTATTTGGAATATTTATTTTATTTATGTATAATGTAATGATTAATAGAACTGGATTTAATTCTATCCTTTTAGTAGACTTTTTCTATTCCTTTGTTTTTAGTTTCTTTTCTCCCTTTTTTTCTGTCTTTAGATTATCTAAGAAAGTTTTATCATGCAATTTATTACCACTATTAATGTTTTCTTATTTTTAGTTGTTGCCATAGAGTTTGCAACACATGAATTCAATTTTATCAAAATCAATTTTTGAATATTACATCACTTTGCACAGTTCAATTAACTTAAAACAGCATTACTGTCATGCAGTTTAGTTTTCTCACTGTGATGGTTAATTTCATGTGTGACCCACCTAAATTATGAATGCTTATATAGATAGTAAAACATTATTTATGGGTGTGTCCATGAGGATGTTTCCAGAAGATATCACCAGTAGAGCCTATAGACTGAGTAAATAAGATTGTTCTCACTAATACAGATGGGCCTTGAAGACCTAGATAAAACAAATAGCTGGAGAAAAGGAAAATTTGTTTTCTGCATGCTCTGGATATCCATTGTCTGCATAGAAACATTGACACTCCTCCTTCTTGAACCTTCAGACTCAGACTGGGACTTTTACTATTAACTCCCATGATTCTCATACCATCAGGTTGACAAAGGACCTATACCACCTGCTTTCCTGGACCTCCCTTTGGCAGACAGAAGATCTTGGAACTTCTATAATCACCTGAGCCAATCCACCATAACAAATCTCTTCTATATGTCATATATTCTATTGGTCCTGATTATTTGGGGAACCCTGACTAATCCACTTCCATTATAAACTTTGTAATATGTTATTTTTGCTTTAGGGAGTCAATTATATATGAGAGATTAACTTTTTAAGTTGTCTTTATGTACTTATCTTCATTTAGACTATTTGGGGAGATTGTGTTTCCTTATGTAGACCTAGATTCCCATGTTTCTAGGAGACATCCAAGTAGCAAGTTTAGGCCATCTTCTGGGTGATTGCTATACTGAAAAATACTTTGTCCCAGGAAATTGCTTCCAAATTAATAAACTGTTCTTTATTATATTTTAGCCTACTTAATTCAAACTCCCTCAGTCCCACATGTACTCAACCAGCTCCTACTGGTAAAACCAGGTCAGATGCGGCAGCTTTTTGGAGTATGTCTCTTTTCTTCTTTTATCATACCCAGAATCTCCTGCCTGAGTTATATATACTTTAAAATAATCTGATTCATCCGCCTAATGGCCAAGAGAGGAAATGGTGATATAAGACAGAGAAGCACCTGTTGTCCTGTAGGATAGAAGCCTCTTTATAACCTCTGATGAAGGGGGATTTCTCGGTATTAAAAAGAGAGAGGGACACCTGGGTGGCTCAGCAGTTAAGCGTCTGTCTTTGGCTCAAGGTGTGATCCCAGGGTTCCAAGATAGAGTCCTGTATTGGGGTCCCTGTGAGGAGCCTGCTTCTCCCTCTGCCTATGTCTGTGCCTCTCTCTGTCTCTCATGAATAAATAAAATCTTTAAAAATAAAAAAGAAAAGAAAAAAATTAAAAGAGAGTGAGACAATTTAGTACATTTAGAGGATTAAACATTTAAGAGTACAGGAAATTCAGGGTTACAAAACCAGGTATTCCCATCCCATGTACACAGCCCTCCTCTTCCTTAGCCAGGGCCGTGGCATAACATATCTTCCTTGGTTGGCTTTAGCTTCTTTGGAGTTCTATTACTTATTCTATTAGGTCTTTGGCCTTGGCCTCAGTTTCCTCTGGCCTCCTACTGAAGGAGTTGAACCATTCCCAAGAAGCTCCTCTGGATTTTAGGTTTAGCCTTCAAATGGCAATTATTACTTACATCTTTTGGTTACTTTTCCAGAGCATCAGTTAACCAAGTAATAGGTATCCTATTTCAGTTGTAGTTATTATCTCCACAATTTTCAAAAGCCTGACATATTCCAACAGCTAATGCATTTCCTTCCATGCTTTATGTCAATTCTCCACTATTTAAGTATGTATATATTTATTTGAAGAATAATTAACATTTAGTGTTATTCAGTGGTATATTATGTCGATTCAACAATTCTATACATTAATAAGTGCTCATCAAAATAAGTGTACTTTTATATTTTTCTTTCTTCTTTTAATATTTATTTATTTATTCATAGAGAGAGTGAAAGGCAGAAACACAGGCAGAGGGAGAAGCAGTCTACATGTGGGGACCCCGACGTGGGACTTGACCCAGGTTCTCCAGGATCACACCTTGGGCTGCAGGCGGCCCTAAACCGCTGGGCTACCTGGGCTGCCCAATTTTTTTGTTTTTATTGGAGTCCAAATTGCCAACATATAGCATAACAACCAGAACAACCAGTGCTCATCCCATCAAGTATCCCCTCAGTGCCCATCCTCCAGTCACCACAACCCTCCCGCCCACCTCCCTTTCTACCACCCCTTGTTCATTTCCCAGAGTTAGAAGTCTCTCATGTTCTGTCTGCCTCTCTAATATTTCCCACTCACTTTCTCTATTTTCCCATTTATTCCCTTTCACTATTTTTTATATTCCCCAAATGAATGAGACCATATGTTTGGCCTTCTCCGATTATTTCACTCAGCATAATACCCTCCAGTTCCATCCATGTCGAAGCAAATGGTGGGTATTTGTCGTTTCTAATGGCTGAGGAATATTCCATTGTTATACATAGACCACATCTTCTTTATCCATTCATCTTTCAATGGACACTGAGGCCCCTTCCAGTTTGGCTATTGTGGACATTGCTGCTAGAAATATCGGGGTGCAGGTGTCCTGGCATTTCACTGCATCTGTATCTTTGGGGTAAATACCCAGCAGTGCAATTGCTGGGTCTAGGGCAGATCTATTTTTAACTCTTTGAGGAACCTCCACACAGTTTTCCAGAGTGGCTGCACCAGTTCACATTCCCACCAACAGTGCAGGAGGGTTTCCCTTTCTCCACATCCTCTCCAACATTTTTTGTATCCTGCCCTTTATCTGATACATCATTTGCAAATATCTTCTCCCATTCTGTAGGTTGTCTTTTAGTTTTGTTGACTGTTTCTGTTGCTGTGCAAAAGCTCTTCATCTTGATGAAGTCCCAATAATTAATTTTTGCTTTCCTTTCTCTTGCCTACATGGATGTATCTTGCAAGAAATTACTGTAGCCACCTTCAAAAAGGGTGTTGCCTGTGTTTTCTTCTAGGATTGTGATGAAATCTTGACTCACATTAAGATCTTTCATCTACCGCCAAACTTTTTGAACTTGGTCACAGTAACTTCTTGCAAGATACAGTCATCCGGCCCTGGAGTTTTCTGTCTTGGGAGGTTTTTGATAACTACTTCAATATCCTCCCTGGTTATTGGACTGTTCAGGTTTTCTATTTATTCCTATTCCAGTTTTGGTAGTTTGTAGTTTTTGAGACATGTGTCCATTTTTTCTAGATTGCCTAATTTATTAATGTAAAGCTGCTCATAGTAGGTTTATAAGCTCCTTTTTTCTTGGTATTAGTAGTGATCTCTCCTTTCTCATTCATGATTTTATCAATTTGAGTCTTTTCTCTCTTCTTTTTAAGAAGGCTGGCTAATGGTTTATCTATCTTATTAATTCCTTCAAAGAACCAACTCCTGGGGGGCGGGTAAAGATGGTGGAAGAGTACGGTCCCCAAGTCACCTGTCCCCACCAAATTACCTAGATAATTTTCAAATCATCCTGAAAACCTACGAATTCGACTTGAGATTTGTTTATGTATTTTTTTAAATAATAAATTTATTTTTTATTGGTGTTCAATTTGCCAACATACAGAATAACACCCAGTGCTCATCCCGTCAAGACCCCCCTCAGTGCCCCTCACCCATTCACCCCACCCCCCGCCCTCCTCCCCTTCCACCACCCCTAGTTCATTTCCCAGAGTTAGGAGTCTTTATGTTCTGTCTCCCTTTCTGATATTTCCTACCCATTTCTTCTCCCTTCCCTTTTATTCCCTTTCACTATTATTTATATTCCCCAAATGAATGAGAACATATAATGTGATTTAAAGAGAGAACAGCTAGAATGCTACAGTGAGAAGAGTTCGTGCTTCTATCAAGGTAGGAAGACTGGGGGACAAAAGAATTAAAGAAACAAAAGGCATCCAAAGGGGAGGGGTCCTGTGAGGACCAGGGCTAAGGCCACAGCGAGTGTCCCCAGGACAGGAAAGACCCGCCTGGAGAAGCAGGAGCTTCAGCATTCCTCCCGGACAGAAAGGCGCTCACAGGAAGTTGGAGCAGGATCCCAGGAGGGGGGGATGCCCTCATCCTCCCTGGGACACTAACAGACACCTGGCCCCAGGGAGAGCATGCCCCACACCCGGTGGCCGAGCTCTCTAAAGGGCTGTAGCACGCGCCAAGCGGGGCCAAGGAGCAGCTCGGAGGTGGCTTGGGCAGAGGCTCTGTGGAGGGGGCTGCATGACCCGGGGAACAGCTCCAGGGCAGTTCTGGCGGGGGCTCCGTGGGGAGGGGGTTGCGCAGCCAGGAGAGTGATTCCAACAGCGCAGAGAGCACAGGGTGCTGGGGACACAGCCCCAGATCTGGCGCTCCCCCCGGGACAGGCAGAAGCCAGGAGGGCCCAGGAGAGCAAGGACACTCCAGCCTCCGGGAGGCCTCTAGCTAAGCAGACCAGCGGCCCCATCCCCGGAGCATCCAGGCCCCTGCAGACTGATAGCCCCATAGTTACTGCAGGAGCTGACTCCAGGGCTGGGGAGCTGACCGCTACTACTGCTGTTTTTCCTCCTGGAGCCTCACAGGATAAACATCCCCCCACTGAGTTTCACGGTGAACTCATAGGATAAACAGTTTAAATAACCTTCACTGAGCCATGCACCAGGCTGGGGGCTGAGCTGCTCTCCCAAGTTCTAACACCTGAAAATCAGCACAGCAGGCCATTCCCCCGGAAGACCAGCTAGATGGACAGGAGAAAAACAAATTATTGACCCAGCTGCACTGGAGAGTTCCAGGGGAAGTAGAGGGATTTACAGTACAGGAATCAGAAGATACTCCCCCTTGTTTTTTTATTTGTTTGCTTCCGTTCCCCCCCCACCATTTTTCTTCTCTTCTTTTTTTATTTATGATAGTCACAGAGAGAGAGAGAGAGAGAGAGAGAGAGAGAGAGGCAGAGACATAGGCAGAGGGAGAAGCAGGCTCCATGCACCAGGAGCCCGACCTGGGATTCGATTCCGGGTCTCCAGGATCGCGCCCTGGGCCAAAGGCAGGCGCTAAACCGCTTCGCCACCCAGGGATCCCTCTTCTCTTCTTTTTTAACTTCCTTTTTTTTTTTCTTTTCTTCTTTCTCTTCTCCCGTTCTCTCTTTTTTCCCAATACATTTTTTTTTTTTTGGCCACTCTACACTGAGCAAAATGACTAGAAGGAAAAACTCACCTCAAAGGAAAGAATCAGAAACAGTCCTCTCTCCCACAGAGTTACAAAATTTGGATTAAAATTCAATGTCACAAAGCCAATTCAGAAGCACTATTATAAAGCTACTGGTGGCTCTAGAAAAAAGTATAAAGGACTCAAGAGACTTCATGACTGCAGAATTTAGATCTAATCAGTCAGAAATTAAAAATCAATTAAATGAGATGCAATCCAATCCATAGTCTGTGTGACTATCATAAATAAAAAATAAATAAATAAATAAATAAATAAATAAATAAACAAACAAACAAACAAACTAGAGGTCCTAACGACGAGTGTTAATGGGGTGGAGGAACGAGTGAGTGACATAGAAGACAAGTTGACAGAAAAGAGGGAAACTGAGGAAAAAAGAGACAAATAATTAAAAGATCATGAGGACAGATTAAGGGAAATAAATGACAACCTGAGGAAGAAAAATCTACATTTAATTGGGGTTCTGGAGGGCACCGAAAGGGACAGATGGCCAAAATATGTATTTGAACAAATCATAGCTGAAAACTTTCCTAATCTGGGAAGGGAAACACGCATTCAGATCCAGAAAATAGAGAGATTCCCCCTAAAATCAATAAAAACCTTTAAATACCTCAACATTTAATAGTGAAGCTTGCAAATTCCAAAGATAAAGAAAAGATCCTTAAAGCAGCAGTAGACAAGAGATCCCTAATTTATATGGGGAGAAATATGAGATTAACAGCTGACCTCCCCACAGAAACCTTGCAGGCCCTAAAGGGCTGGCAGGATATATTCAGGGTCCTGAATGAGAAGAAAATGCAGCCAAGACTACTTTATCCAGCAAGGCTCTTATTCAGAATAGAAGGAAACATAAAGAGCTTCCAAGACAGGCAGGAACTGAAAGAATATGTGACCACCAAACCAGCTCTGCAAGAAACTTTAAGGGGGACTCTTAAAATTCCTCTTTAAGAGGAAGTCCAATGGAACAATCCACAAAAACAGGGACTGAATATGTATCGTATCATGATGACGCTAAATTCATATCTCTGAATAGTAACTCTGAATGTGAATGGGCTTAATGACCCCATTAAGTTTCAAAATGGAAAAAAAGCAGGACCCATCTATTTGCTGTCTACAAGAAATGTGAATGGGCTTAATGACCCCATTAAGTTTCAAAATGGAAAAAAAGCAGGACCCATCTATTTGCTGTCTACAAGAAACTCATTTTAGACATAAGGACACTTACAGCCTGAAAATAAAAGGTTGCAGAACTATTTACCATTCAAATGGTCCAAAAAGAAAGCAGGGGTAGCCATCCTGATATCAGATAAACTAAAATTTATACTGAAGACTGTAGTGAGAGATGAGGAGGGACACTATATCATACTTAAAGGATCTATCGAAGACGAGGACTTAACAATCCTCAATATATACGCCCTGAATGTGGGAGCTGCAAAATATATCAATTAATAGCCAGAGTTAAAACATACTTATATATTAATACATTTATACCTGGTGATTTCAATGTAGTGCTTTCTACACTCGCTAGGTCTTCTAAGCACAACATCTCCAAAGAAACGAGAGCTTTAAATGATACACTGGACCAGATGGATTTCACAGATATCTACAGAACTTTATGTCCAAACGCAACTGAATAAACCTTCTTCTCAAGTGCACATGGAACTTTCTCCAGAATAGACCACATACTGGGTCACAAATCAGATCTGAACTGATACCAAAAGACTGGGATGTCCCCTGCAATTTTCAGACCAAAATGCTTTGAAACTTGAACTCAATCACAGGAAGAAATTTGGAAGAAATTCAAACACATAGAGGTTCAAGAGTATCCTGATAAAAGATGAAAGGGTCAACCAGGAAATTAGAGGAGAATTAAAAACATTCATGAAGGGATCCTTGGGTGGCGCAGTGGTTTGGCGCCTGCCTTTAGCCCAGGGTGCGATCCTGGAGACCCAGGATTGAATCCCACATCGGGGTCCCGGTGCATGGAGCCTGCTTCTCCCTCTGCCTGTGTCTCTGTGTCTCTCTCTCTCTCTGTGTGTGACTATCATAAATTTTAAAAATAAAAAATAATAAAAAAATAAAAGCGGAGACTTACAAGTAAAAAAAATTCATGAAAACTAAAGAGAATGAAGATACAACCATTCAAAATCTTTGGGATACAGCAAAAGGAGTCCTAAGAAATAAATATATCGCAATACAAGCATCCCTCAAAAAATTGGAAAAACCTCAAATCACAAGCTAACCTTACACCTAAAGGAACTGGAGAAAGAACAGCAAATAAAACCTACACCAAGCAGAAGAGAGTTAATAATGATCTGAGCAGAACTCAATGAGATTGAGAACAGAATAACTGTAAAACAGATCAACAAAACCAGGAGTTGGTTCTTTGAAAGATTAATAAGATAGATAAACCATTATCCAGCCTTAATAAAAAAAAAGAGAAAAGACTCAAATTTATAAAATCACGAATGAAAATGGAGAGATCACAACCTATACCAAGGAAATACAAACGATTTTAAAAACTTATTGTGAGCAGCTATATGACAATAACGTAGGCAATCTGGAAGAAATGGACACATTCTTGGAAAGCCACAAACTACCAAAACTGGAACAGGAAGAAATATAAAACCTGAACAGGCCAATAACCAGAGAGGAAATGCAAGCGGTCATAAAAAACCTCCCAAAACATAAAAGTCCAAGGCCGGAAGGCTTCCCAAGGGAATTCTATCAGAAGTTTAAAGAAGAAACAATACCTATTCCACTAAAGCTGTTCTGAAAGATAGAAAGGTATGGAACTCTTCCAAACTCGTTCTATGAAGCCAGCATCACCTTAATTTCAAATCCAGACAAAGACCCCACCAAAAAGGAGAATTATAGACCAATATCCCTGATGAGCACACATGCAAAAATTCTCAACAAGATACTAGCCAACAGGATCCAAACTACATTAAGATTATTCACCATGTCAAGTGGGATTTATCCCCAGGATGCAAGGCTGGTTCAACATTCATAAAGCAATCAATGTGATAGATCAGATCAAGACAAAGAAAAACAAGAACCATAGGGTGCTCTCAACAGATGCAGAGAAAGAATTTGACAAAATACAGCATCCATTCCTGATCAAAACTCTTCAGAGTGTAGGGATAGAGGGAACATTTGTCATCGTCTTGAAAGCCATCAATGAAATCTGACAGCAAATATCATTTTCAATGGGGAAACACTGGGAGTCTTTCCCCTAAGATCAGTAATGTGACAAGGACGTCCTCTCTCACCACCTCTATTCAACATAGTACTAGAAGTCCTAGCCTCAGCAATCAGTCAACAAAAATAAATGAAACGCATTCAAATTGGCAAAAAAGAAGTCAAACTCTCCCTCATTGCAGTTGGCATGATATTATACATAGGAAACCCAAAAGACTCCACCCCAAGATTGCTAGAACTCATACAGCAATTAGGTAGTGTAGCAGGATGCAAAATCAATGCCCAGAAATCAGTGGTATTTCTATACACTAACAATGAAACTGAGAAAAGAGAAATTAAGGAGTCAATCCCATTTACAATTGCACCCAAAAGCTTAAGATACTTAGGAATAAACCTAACCAAAGAGGTAAAATATCTATACCCTAAAAATTACAGAACACTTTTGAAAGAAATGTAGGAAGTCACAAAGAAATGGAAAAATATTTCATACTCATGGATTGGAAGAATTAGTATGGTGAAAATGTCAATGTTACCCAGGGCAATTTACACATTTATTGCAATTCGTATTGAAATACCATGTACTTTCTTCAGAGAGTTGGAACAAATCATCTTAAGGTTTGTGTGGAATCACAAAGGACCCTGAATAGCCAGGGGGATATTGAAAAAGAAAATCAGAGCCGGGGGCATCACAATGCTGGATTTCAAGTTGTACTACAAAACTGTGATCATCAAGACAGTATGGCACTGGCACAAAAACACATAGATCAATGGAACATAATTGACAACCCAGAAATGGGCCCTCAATTCTATGGTCAACTAATATTAGGCAAAGCAGGAAACACTATGCACTGGGAAAAGGACAGTCTCTTCAATAAATGGTGCTGTGAAAATTGGAGACCCATGTGCAGAACAATGAAAGTAGACCATTCCCTTGCACCATACACAAAGATAAACTCAAAATGGATGAAAGATCTAACTGTGAGAAACAATCCATTGAAATCCTAGAAGAGAACACAGGCAACACCCTTTTGAAGTTGGCCACAGCAAATTCTTGCAAGATACATCTATGAAGGCAAGAGAAAAAAAGTAAAAATGAATTATTGGGACTTTAATCAAGATAAAAGCTTCTGCACAGCAAAAGAATCAATCAACAAAACTAAAAGACAACCTACAGAATGGGAGAAGATAGTTGCAAATGATCCATCAGATAAAGGGCTAGTATCCAAGATCTATAAAGAACTTCTTAAACTCAACAGCAAAGAAATAAACCTTCCAATCATGAAATGGGCAAAAGACATGAACAGAAATCTCACAGAGGAAGACAGAGACATGGCCAACAAGCACATGAGAAAATGCTCCACATCACTGGCCATCGAGGAAGTACAAATCAAAACCACAATGAGATACCACCTCACACCAGTGAGTATGGTGAATATTAACAAGACAGGCAACAACAAATGTTGGAGAGAATTTGGAGAAAGGGGAACCCTCTTGAACTGTTGGCGGGAATGTGAATGGGCACAGCCACTCTAGAAAACTGTGTGCAGGTTCCTCAAAAAGTCAAAAATAGACCTACCTATGACCCAGGAATTGCACTGCTGGGGATTTACCCCAAAGATACAGATGCAGTGAAACACCAGGACACCTGCTCCCCAATGCTTATAGCAGCAATGTCCACAATAGCCAAACTGGAAAGAGCCATAGTGTCTATTGAAAGATGAATAGATAAAGAAGATGTGTGTGTATACACACACACACACACACACACACACACAATGGAATATTATTCAGCCTTTAGAAACGACAAATTACCACCTTGGTAGTAATCTTCATCTTGCGTAGAAGTGAATGGTATTATGCTGAGTGAAATCGGCACTCAGCATAATTGACTAAATGCTAAGTCAATAGGAGAAGGACAAACAGTATATGGTCTCATTCATTTGGGAATATTAAAAAAATAGTGAAAGGGAATAAAGGGGAAAGGAGACAAAATGAGTGGGAAATATCAGTGAGGATGACAGAACATGAGAGACACCTAACTCTGGGAAACAAACAAGGGGTAGTGGAAGGGGAGTTGGGGGGGGATGGGGTGATTGGGTGATGGGCACTGAGGGGGGCACTTGAAGGGTTGAGTACTGGGTGTTATGCTATATGTTGGCAAATAGAACTCCAATAAAAAATATACCAAAAACAAATAAAAATAACACCTGGACAGATTTTACCTTGTCACAAAAAAACAGATGAAACATACAGGGCATGTGGGTGGCCCAGTCGTTGACCATCTGCCTTCAAGTGAGGTCGTGATCCCTAAGGTCCTGGGATAGAATCTCACTTTAGGCTGCCCACAGAGAGCCTGTTTCTCTCTCTCCTAATGTCTCTCTCTCTCTCTCTCTCTCTCTCTCTTTCTTTCTGTGTCTCCTGAATAAATAAAATCTTTTCAACAAGAGAGAGAAATGAAACATGCAAAATATTTAAAATAATTTTTCAACTTTAATAATATTAAAATGTGGTATTGGGATGTCTGGGTGGCTCAGCAGTTGCATGTCTGCCTTTGGCTCAGGTCATGATCTACCAGGGTCCTAGGATCGAATCCCACATCAGGCTCCCTGCATGGAGCCTGCTTGTCCCTTTGCCTATGTCTCCACCTCTCTCTCACTGTCATGAACAAATAAATAAAATCTAAAAAAAAAGACATGGAAAAAAACCTAAGTGTCCACGAAGGATGAACGGATAAAGAAAATTGGTGCGTATACACACACACACACACACACTGAAATAGTATTCATTTATAAAAATGAAGAAAAACTTCCATTTGTGACAACACAGATGGACTCTGAAGATATATCAAGTGAAATATGTCAAAGAACAACAAATATTGTATGATTTCACTTACATGTGGAATCTGAAAACATGAATGTATAAAAATAGTAGATAATGGTTTCCAAGGGCTGAATAACTGGGAAAATGAGAAGGTATTGGTCAAAGTATAAATAAATTTTCAGTTTTATGATAAATAAATTTTGAGGATCTAACATGCAGCATGGCAACAATAATTAACAATGCTGCATTGTATACTCAAAAGTTGCTATAAGATTACAGCTTTAATGTTCTCAGCATAACAATGACAACAACAAAATGAGAGTCGTGAGTTAAAGTGTGTGTTAACTAACTCTACTGTGGTAAATATTTAGCAATATATATGTATACCAAATTATTTCTTTTTATACCTTAAAATTATACAAGTATTCTATATCAATTATATTCACTTTTTAAATATTCTACAGGGTTTGTAAATAGTAAACCCTTTGGTTATGTTCCAAAAATAAGGAAAAAAGATCAGCATTACCAAATTGTCTTAAATACATTCACAACAACATTCCAAAGGTTTTTACTCAAAGTTAATTGTGGAATGCCTGGGTGGCTCGGCGGTTGAGTGTCTCCCTTTGGCTCAGGGATTGATCCTGGAGTCCTGGGATCAAGGCCTACATCAGGCTCCCTGCATGGAGCTTGCTTCTCCCTCTGCCTGTGTCTCTGCCTCTCTGTGAATAAATAAATTAATCTTTAAAAAATAAAATAAAATAAAACATAGAAGTTAATTGCCTTTTCCTTGAAGGATTGATAGTCACCATCAAGACTTTTGTCTTTCACCCACTCCACTTCCACACTCTCTACATACAAATACAAATCTAAGGTTTTTTGGGGGAGAAAATATTTGTTTTATTTTGTTGTTATTAATTAATTTCTTATTTTTTTAATTTTCCATAACTATTATCCTCTTTTTTTGCCTCTCTTTACCAGTTGGGAGGCCCTAAGAAGTATTTTTCCCTGATTCCAGGTGGATTTTTGGTCTGTGATAGAATAGACAGGAAACCAAATTGTAAGAGCAATGTATTTCCTTGTCCAGCCACTGTGGGTACTGAGGATTGCCTAGTCTCTACTAGAGGTAAAGAGTCATAGATAGATAGATTAGATAGATAGATAGATAGATAGATAGATAGATAGATAGATAGATAGATTGATAGATAGATAGATAGATTAGATAGATAGATAATAGATAATAAACAAAGGAAATGAGTTCTGTCAAAGTTTCTATTCACATGACTTCCTTTTACAGGTCATGTATCCCTTCCTTCCTCATGGTATGTGTCACACAATGAGTCTGTCTCTGTGTCTCTCCACTATC
Source organism: Canis aureus (assembly GCF_053574225.1). NCBI lineage: Eukaryota > Metazoa > Chordata > Mammalia > Carnivora > Canidae > Canis > Canis aureus. Next base: position 59,281,295 of record NC_135628.1, on the reverse strand, counting down.
TATGGTATATATCTATACCTATGTCAAAATTCATCTATAATCAATCTATCCATTTTTAAAATCATTATCATCATCATCAACAATCTAATGTTCTAAGTTTCTTGGTTTGATCAATTTTATTGATAAATTTGACTACCTTATAAAGAAAATGTTTAATGTTTGTATCATTCTTTTGCCTAAAACAAGACAATCTCTGTGAATGTTCCAAGAATTTAAAATAATGATCAGTTTAGAAATAAAATAAAATATGATTAGTTTAAAATAATAATTAGTGTATTTTATGCTTTCTTTTTTGAGACTTTATTTATTTATTTGTGAAAGAGAGAGAGGGAGAGAAATAGAGAGAGAGAGAATGAGTAAAGGGAACTGGCAGAGGGAAAGGGAGAAGCTGCTGAGCAGAGAGCCCAATGTCTGGCTCCATCCCAGGACTACAGGATCAGGAACTGAGAGGAAGGCAGACACATAACCAACAGAGCCACCCAGGTGTCCCTATTTTCTTTGATTCACTTTTAAATAATATCATACGTTTTAAATTATTTCATCTGTTTTTACATGAAGGCATGTTATAGTTCATATTAACAATAGATTATTAAAAAAAAAACAACAATAGATTATTTGCAATGTCTCCTTGTATTTTTTAACAAATTTAAATTGTTTTATTTCAAAGTAAAGTGTTAGTTCTTACAAGTTTATGATTGTAGCTTTTTAAAAATTCATTTAATGATGACAGTTATTGTTATTCATTTTATTGCCTTTCACGGTGGATTTCATTTTATATATTAAAATTATAACATGAATTTATATACTGCAAAATGATAGCAATATTATAATGCATTAGGTTATGTGTTTGCTTCTCCTGCTTAGTTTCTATTTAACTTGTCTCATTCTGTGAAAAAAGAAAAAAAAACATCAGAATGTAGTGGCTTAGGACAACAACCACAGTATTCCTCATAATTTGGGTGGTCAGGTAAATGGAAGAGATTCAGCTGGGTCAGATTTATCTATCCTCATGTGGTGTTAGCCAGGAAAATAGAATAGGATTGAAGATCTGAGATGAATTCACCCAAATGTCTCACGTCTCTGATGAAATCACTTTTATACTAAGTAGTAAATGGGAAATGAGCATAATTCACTTCTATGACCAGAAAAGTGTCTGGAATTATTAATGTGCTAACTCATGGCTCAAAAAATAAATATGGAACATTCCATGTTTCCTAATGGATAGAAATAACCAGCAAAGCTTTACTTCTGCCACATTCTATTGGTCAAGGCAAGACAAAAGATTCAGAATGAAGGAAAAATTAACTACAGCACTTGATGAAGAAGTATATTTATATGGGGATGGGAAGAATTAGCAGTTTTCTTTGCAGACACTCTGACATAGGATACACTGGTGTCTGATGTTCTGAAAAAGAAGGAAGGAGAGAAGAAAGAAAGAAAAGAAAGAGGAAAAGAAAGAAAGAAGAAAGAAAGAAAAAAGAAAGAAAGAAAGAAAGAAATGAAAGAAGAAAAGAAAGAAAAAAAAGAAAGAAGAAAGAAAGAAAGAAAGAAAGAAAGAAAGAAAGAAAGAAAGGAAAGAAGAAAAGAAAGAGAAAGAAAGAAAGAAAGAAAGAAAGAAGGAAGAAAGAAAGAAGAAAGAAAGAAAGAAAGAAAGAAAGAAAGAAAGAAAGAAGAAGGAAGGAAGAAAGAAAGAAAAAAAGAAGAAAGAAAGAAAGAAAGAAAGAAAGAAAGAAGAAAGAAAGAAAGAAAGAAAGAAAGAAAGAAAGAAAGAGAGAGAGAGAAAGGAAGAAAATGTGCTTTTTGTGTGTAATTTTGTTATTTATTCTTCAGTGCCCATTTTTTTTAGAATTTTTTGTTTTTCACTAACTTCTGGAACCCATTTTAGAAATATATTTATCAAAAAATTCAACTCTATTTTATAACTTTTAGTAAATATTTTATTTGCTTTTTAAACCATTTATTATTTATGCAGTTCCCTATGTAGCTCTATAATTATTCCTATTCTGCTACTTGCTTTATTAACTTTTTAAAGTAATTTTAACAATTAAATTAATATATGTGATGCCTAGTTGAACTATCTTCAGGGTTTTGAGGGATTTTGCTTCCATGTGAGAAATTCAGTTATACTCACATACGAATGTGAATTCTTCTTTCTCCATTCTAAATCCTTATATATGGACATATTTTCCCTTACATGAAATGGCAAATTCTTTCCTTCAGAGAATCATCATAATCTGCTAGTCAACCATCTTATTTTCATATAGTTTTCTAGTAGACTTATGGGTTGATTGACTTTTCATACATCTTTGCTCTTATTTCTTGTGTTTGGACATGGCAAAAGAGATTCTGATGTCTGTTTATTCTATTCTCTTAGTTGATTTACCTTGGATGAGCTGCAGTCTATTTACAGAAAAGCTGAAAATGGACTCCATACATCAGCATTCCCAATTCTTATGTCCTTTGAGAGTTAACCATCCTTGATTAGTTCCAGCTCACATTCTAATTGCCAGGAAACACTTAAAATGGAATATAACTTCCCTTCAATGATTGTTCTCTTCCTTCTGATCTGAGAGTTAAGCAAATTTGAGTCAAAGTTCTTTCATTTTTCCCTTTTCATTAACTACCAATATATTAAAAAAGAAAAACAGGGCTGGGGGCATCACAATGCCAGATTTCAGGTTGTACTACAAAGCTGTGGTCATCAAGACAGTGTGGGATTGGCACAAAAACAGACACATAGATCAATGGAACAGCATAGAGAATCCTGAAGTGCACCCTCAACTCTATGGTCAACTAATATTCAACAAAGCAGGAAAGACTGTCCACTGGAAAAAAAAGCAGTCTCTTCAATAAATGGTGCTGGGAAAATTGGACAGCCACATGCAGAAGAATGGAACAAGACCATTCTCTTACACCACATACAAGATAAACTCAAAATGGATGAATTATCTAAATGTGAGACAAGAATCCATCAGAATCCTAGAGAAGAACACAGGCAACACCCTTCTTGAACATGGCCACAGCAACTTCTTGCAAGATACATCAATAAAGGCAAGGGAAACAAAATCAAAATGAATTATTGGGACTTAATCAAGATAAAAAGCTTCTGCACAGCAAAAGGAACAGTCAACAAAACTGAAAGACAAACTACAGAATGGGAGAAGATATTTGCAAATGACATATCAGATAAAGAGCTAGTATCCAAGATCTAGAAAGAACTTATTAAACTCAACAGAAAAGAAACAAACAACCCAATAATGAAATGGGCAAAAGACATGAACAGAAATCTCACAGAGGAAGACATAGACATGGCCAACATGCACATGAGAAAATGCTCTGCATCACTTGCCATCAGGGAAATACAAATCAAAACCACAATGAGATACCACCTCACACCAGTGAGAATGGGGAAAATTAACAAGGCAGAAAACCACAAATGTTGGAGAGGATGCGGAGAAAAGGGAACCCTCTTACACTGTTGGTGTGAATGTGATCTGGTGCAGCCACTCTGGAAAACTGTGTGGAGGTTCCTCAAAGAGTTAAAAATAGACCTGCCCTACGACCCAGCAATTGCACTGCTGGGGATTTACCCCAAAGATACAGATGCAGTGAAATTCTGAAACACCTGCACCCCAATGTTTATAGTAGCAATGTCCACAGTAGCCAAACTGTGGAAGGAGCCTCAGTGTCCATCGAAAGATGAATGGATCAAGAAGATGTGGTTTATGTATACAATGGAATATTCCTCAGCCATTAGAAACGACAAATACCCACCATTTGCTTCAACAGGAATGGAACTGGAGGGTATTATGCTGAGTGAAATAAGTCAATTGGAGAAGGACAAACATTATATGGTCTCATTCATTTGGGGAATATAAAAATCAGTGAAAGGGAATAAAAGGGAAAGGAGAGAAAATGAGTGAAAATATCAGTGAGGGGGACAAAACATGAGAGACACCTAACTCTGGGAAACAACAAGGGGTGGTGGAAAGGGAGGTGGGCAGGCGGGGGTGGGGGTGACTGGGTGATGGCCACTGAGGGGGCACTTAGCAGGATGAGCACTAGGTGTTATGCTGTATGTTGGCAAATTGAACTCCAATAAAAAATTAAAGAAACAAACAAAACAAGAAAACAAAAAACCTTACCAATATAAATATGTGCTACCTCAATAATTATTTGTGAGAACTTAGGAATTCTTAATGTGTAGCTAATTATGCAATTCCTTCTTTCTTTTTTCTTATTCCTTCCTTCTATGTTCTCCTGCATCTCAAAAGTCTCCAATCTTGGTCATTTTTTTAAATTATAGTTTTCCTAACTCTTGCCAACATGCACCTCTCAGTCTTCCCTTTCAGTTGGAATATTTATCGTTATCTCTGTTATTCAGGGCTTGTTCTATGTCTATAACTCTGGCACTATGAATACAGCAAGAAAAAAAACAAGATAAATTCTCATGACCAATCATGATGATTTCCTTCTGGCCTATCAAGCATATTCTTAGGTAAGAAGTCTTCCCCATTGAGGAACTTATTAGAGTTGCTAAATTATTTATTACTTCACCATGGCAACACCCCCAACTATTTTCAAAGAAAAACAAGTAAGCAAAAGCGAAGTGTTCAAAGGAAGTGCTAATGTGTAAACTGCTGAAGTACTGAGACAATTTCTGAATGGAATGGAAAGAAAGCAACACTGGCCTGCAGATGACTGGCCTGGAAGTAAAGGGGCTTCTTGTCAGATGAGGTGCGATCTCAAGAGTCAAAGTATAAAGATAAATGTTTTCCTGAAAGTCTTGACTGCATTATTAGGACAGAGTCATCATAACAGTGCTTAACATGTCACATACTGGTTAAGACAAATAAAATATATTATATATATTTTATATATATATATCATATTGAACAAGCAACTCTACAATGTGTAATAGTTTGTCTGAACATATCATTTCTCTTTCACTAGACTCAAGCCCCTTAATGTCACAACCGATGTTATTTTCTTCCTTGGATCCCTGAATTTTGCAAAGTGCTTAAAAATGGAAAAGATAATTTTATTAATGATTAATAAGTTAATTGGTAATTAACTAATTGATTAATAATCAAGTGGGTACTTTGAGCTTAGTCATCATCTCCATAAAATTTATGGCAAAGTAACATAATTTTAGGTCTAAATTGAATTACCACACTTAAAGGATCAAGTTGGAATGTTCACTAATAATAATTATGTTTTTGATATCAAGAAGAGATAGACATAACGGAAACATAAAATATTTTCACTGCCCTAAAAATCACCCTTGCTCCACTTATTCATTCCTCTCTCTCTTAGCCTGTGACAACCATTAATCTTTGTACTGCCTCTACAGTTTGCCTTTTCTAGAATGTTATAGAGTTGGAATAATTATATTTATGTTTTTATTTTTTAATATACATATATATTTTATTGAAGTTTGATTTGCCAATATATAGTATAACACCCAGTGCTCATCCTGTCAAGTGCCCCCCTTACTGCCCATCACCCAGTCACCCCATCCCCTCGTCTGCCTGCCCTTCCACAATCCTTTGTTCATTTCCCAGAGTTAGGAGTCTTACATGTTTTATCACCCTCTCTAATTTTTTCCACTCATTTTCTCTCCTTTCCCCTTTATTCCCTTTCACTATTTTTTATATCCCCATATGAGTGAAACTGTATGATGACTGTCATTCTCTGATTGACTTACCTCACTCAGCATAATATCCTCCAGTTCCATACATGTCAAAGCAAATGGTGGGTATTTGTCGTTTCTAATGGCTGAGTAATATTCCATTGTATACATAGACCACATCTTCTTTATCCATTCATCTGTCGAAGGACATTGAGGCTCCTTCCACAGTTTGGCTATTGTGGACATTGCTGCTAGAAACATTGGGGTGCAGGTGTCTTGGTGTTTCACTGCATCTGTATCTTTGGGGTAAATTACCAGCAGTGCAATTGCTGGGTCATAGGGCAGATCTATTTTTAACTCTTTAAGGAACCTCCACACAGTTTTCCAGAGTGGCTGTACCAGTTCACATTCCCACCAACACCTCAAGAGGGGTCCCCTTTCTTCACATCTAGTTGGAATTATAAAGTATTTTGCCTTTTCAAATTTGTTTCTTTCCCTTAGCAATATTCATTCAATATTCTTCCATGTCTTTTTGTGGCTTGATGACTTATTCCTTTTCATCACTGGATGATATTCCTTTGTATGGATGTGCCATAATTTCTCTATCTATTCACCTATTGAAGGACACTTTAGTTGCTTCCAAGTTTTGACTACTATGAATAAAGCTGTTAAAAACAATCGCATGCAGGTTTTTGGTGGGCATCAGTTTTCAACTAATTTGGGTAAATGCCAAAGCAAACAATTGCTGAATCATATGGTAAGAATATGTTCAGCATTGTAAGAAACTTGTTAGACTGTATTCCAGAGTGGCTATACTAGTTTGAATTCTGACCAACAATGAGTAAGAGATTTTGTTGCTCCATATATGCACCACCATTTGCTGACAACTGTTTTGGATTTTGACCATTCTAATAGGTGTATGGTGGTGACTTGTTATTTTGATTTGTAACTTCTTCATGGCATATGATATTAACATATGTTGAACAAATATATGATTATTTGCCATTTACAAATCTTTGGTGAACGGTCTAGATCTCACTGTTCTTCACGTCCCAGCTCATAAGGCACTGATAACCCCTGACAATCAGGAAGCTGAAGCTTTAGTTATTCACCCTGCAATAGATAGAGTGGATTGGGTGCATAGAAAGAGTGGCCACTACAGTGCTCCAATGAGATGGCATATTGCCAGGGATGCTGGATTGCCCTTGAAGTACACTGACCTGATTAACGTAGTAACATCCTGTTGTGTGCTCTAAACAACACCTGGTGCACTTGTCAAAAGAATTTGAGGCCTATCCTGGAGTTTCCAACTGGAGAGGAATTGACAAATTGATAATATTGGCCCTCTCCTTCTGAATAAGGGTTCTAAATATGTCTCGGTTTGTATGAACACTGCATCTGGCCTAACTCAAGCTTTTCTCTGATGCTGTGTAAATGAGGCTCCCACCATTATGGGATTAAATAAATTGAGTATTATGTATGGATACTGATGTCAAATTGCTAGTGATTGGAGGTTACATTTCAAAGGTCATGATGTGCAAATCTTGGTAAAGGAGTGTGACATTGAATGGAGGTTTCATCTTCCCTTTAACCCACAATTACTAGGGTTAGTAAAAAGAAAAATAAATATTAAAGCAACAAATTATATTGTTTTTTTGGGGGGGTTTACATTTTTTTCTTAATTTCTTTTTTTTGTTATTTATTTATTTATTTATTAATGAGACACAGAGAGAGAGAGAGAGAGAGAGAGAGAGGCAGAGATACAGGCAGAGGGAGAAACCGGCTCCACGCAGGGAACCCGATGTGGGACTCGATCCTGTGACTCCAGGATCCTGCCCCATGGCCAAAGGCAGGCGCTAAACCACTGAGCCACCCTGACATCCCCCCCCAAATTATATTGTTAACAGGTAAAACCACCTTGGCCACATGTACTAAAGAATTAACCCAGGACATCTGGGTGGCTCAGTGGTTAAGTGTCTGCTTTTGGCTCAGGACATAATCCCGGGGTCCTGGGATTAAGTCTCATATCAGACTCCCCACAGGGAGCCTACTTCTCCTCTGCCTATGTCTCTGCCTTTATCTCTGTGTCCCTCATGAATAAATTAAAAAACAAAATTAACCCTAGCTTTAATACATTTGAATGACAACCATTTGGCCTGTGCCCAATATGCTAGTCTAGGGATCTATGACAAGGAACCCAACACCATAAATGTGTGGAAGTCATGAAAAACATCCATTGTCAAAACTCTCAGCAAGGATCAATGTGCTGTGCTACTGAGAACACCGAGCCCCATTACACCTGGAAAATGAATTATCTACTGCAATTTGCACTTGAACATCCCCAAAGGATGGGTGAGTTAATTCACACATCTGGGTGAGGGGGAACTGCTAAGTCTCCACTGGGATCCCATTGCCCTGAGGCAAGCCAAACTTATGCAAACTTACTTTACATAAAATGAAGCATGCATCATTGAAAGAGGAGAGAAGATGGGGGTCCTGGTCTGACATATCCCATCCTCAGTCTATCTCTTCATGCCTAACAGTGCTTATTCATGATAAGCACTTATTATGTCAGTCCATATTTATGATATTCATAACAGTTAAAATTCTCAAAGATGCAGCCACATTAACCTCTAAAGAGTATGGCACAGGTGTAATCTTTGTACAAGGGGAAAACCTTCTCATACAAATTTCTACTAAGTGTCTTTTCACCCTTAGACTTCTGCTGCTTCTATGATGTCCAGCAATAGGATGGGCATCTAAAATAAATCAACACTCCTGCTCCTCCGGGACGGGGCTCTCCTGTCCTGGGGACACTCACCCCGGCCTCAGCACTTATTAAACTCAACACCAAAGAAACAAACAATCCAATCATGAAATGGGCAAAAGACATGAACATAAATCTCACAGAGGAAGACATAGACATGGCCAACATGCATATGAGAAAATGCTCTGCATCACTTGCCATCAGGGAAATACAAATCAAAACCACAATGAGATACCACCTCACACCGGTGAGAATGGGGCAAATTAACAAGGCAGGAAACAACAAATGTTGGAGGGGATGCGGAGAAAAGGGAACTCTCTTACACTGTTGGTGGGAATGTGAACTGGTGCAGCCACTCTGGAAAACTGTGTGGAGGTTCCTCAAAGAGTTAAAAATAGACCTGCCCTACGACCCAGCAATTGCACTGTTGGGGATTTACCCCAAAGATACAGATGCAGTGAAACCCCGGGACACCTGCACCCCGATGTTTATAGCAGCAATGGCCACGATAGCCAAACTGTGGAAGGAGCCTCGGTGTCCAACGAAAGATGAATGGATAAAGAAGATGTGGTTTATGTATACAATGGAATATTACTCAGCTATTAGAAATGACAAATACCCACCATTTGCTTCAATGTGGATGGAACTGGAGGGTATTATGCTGAGTGAAGTAAGTCAGTCGGAGAAGGACAAACATTATATGTTCTCATTCATTTGGGGAATATAAATAATAGTGAAAGGGAATATAAGGGAAGGGAGAAGAAATGTGTGGGAAATATCAGAAAGGGAGACAGAACGTAAAGACTGCTAACTCTGGGAAACGAACCAGGGGTGGTGGAAGGGGAGGAGGGCGGGGGGTGGGAGTGAATGGGTGACGGGCACTGGGGGTTATTCTGTATGTTAGTAAATTGAACACCAATAAAAAATTAAAAAAAAAATAAAATAAATCAACACAACTGTTGGGTATATGTGAAGCTGCCCCTTGCAACCTCATTAAAATTGTGAGTGTAAGTATTGTCACTCCAGGGAAGGGACTGGAAGGCCTTAAAACAGTACATTGCAGCAGAACAAGCTAATATAATACCACTAATTCATCTGGTGTTGCCAATACTGACCCAGAAACTTAGCCTGTGGCTTACATTATTAAAGACACTGGATAGGGCCTTTTTTTTTTCTCTCAGATAAACTAAAAAAAAAAAAAAAAGAAAAAAAAAACAGCTCATCAATTTGCTTATTTAAAAGATCCTGGGATCCCTGGGTGGCGCAGCGGTTTGGCGCCTGCCTTTGGCCCAGGGCGCGATCCTGGAGACCCGGGATCGAATCCCACGTCAGGCTCCCGGTGCATGGAGCCTGCTTCTCCCTCTGCCTATGTCTCTGCCTCTCTCTCTCTCTGTGTGACTATCATAAATAAATAAAAATTAAAAAAAATTAAAAAATAAAAGATCCTGGAGGGGTGCCTGGGTGACTCAGTGATTGAACATCTGCCTTTGGCTCAGGACTTGATCCCGGGGTTCTGGGATTGAGTCCTATATCAGGCTCCCTGCAGTGAGCCTATTTCTCCCTCTGGCTATGTCTCTGTCTCTCATGAATAAATAAAAAAAAATAAATCTAAAAAAAATAAAAGGTACCAGAAATATAACCATCAGAGCAATGAGTGACTATACTCAGATTTGGGATGGGTTTGTGTGGTTTACTCTGGGTTATGGATACTTGAACACCTTAGGAATCCCAGGTTGGAAGCAGAACAATCACCCTAATATACGAGAAACATGAGATGAATACCACTGGGGTTGTGTAGTTATTTTGTCATATTAAGGGATAGTGACTGGTTTAGCACTCATTGATTATGACCCCCAGGTATTTATTGGGTAGCATCAAATGAAACCTAATGGCTATGTGGAACAAATCTTTGGCTGTACTAACTTTATAAGTGTCAACCTAATTAACACTGGTAAATTTTCAGTTCCTTTGGATCTGAATACTAAAACAATTTCCTTGTTGAGTAAATGCATGGAGCTTAGGTGGGTATTGACAAATTGAAAAGAGGTTTAATCTGAGATTGTTAATAAAATTTTCATTTTGTGATGAAGAAAGTTAAGGGTGTGATTTTAAAACATTATCTGGGTTGAAGTGTTGTATTAATTTATTCTGCATGTCTGGAAGAATGAAAAATAAGAATAAAAATCAAACAGAAACACTACATAAGTTTAAAAAGCCTGATGTACCAAATCTTCATTCAAAGTGGCTCTGAATTGATGGATAGTTTTGGATTTACAACATGGGGAAAGGAAGCATTGTTTGTTAGCTAGATATATACCACAAAATTCCTGAAACTTTCAGTCAATCAATAATGTCCTTATTCCAGAAATGGCCATAAATGTGGTTATAACTGAATTAAATATAAAAAATAATGAATATTTAAACAATCTTCATTAAAATATAAGAATTATGTTGTTGCCCAGGACTGTGCTTTTTCAACAATATGTACAAATAAGTGCTGTTTTTAAAAACTGACTGGAAAAAAGAGAGACACTAAAGAGAACTTAGCAAAGCATGAAAATAATTAAGGAATTTACTGTCCAGACTTGCCCTTCTCCAACACCTTCATGGCTGCTCTAGCCACTTCCTTGTTGCGGAGGCTGTAGATGAGGGGATTCGGCATGGGAGTGAGGATGGTGTAGAAGACAGAGACCATCTTGTCCTGGGTGGGGGAACGATCAGAAGCGGGCCGCATGTATATGAACAAAGTTGTGCCATAATACATTCCCACCACCATGAGGTGAGAAGAGCAGGTGGCAAAAACTTTCTGGTGACCCTCTCCAGATGCTATGTGAATGACAGCCACAATAACATGAGTATAGGAAGCAATGATGATCACTACAGGGAAAACAATCATTATTATACAGCAGTAGAAAAGAACTTCTTCAAATGTTGATGTGTCGTTGCATGAGATGATGAGCAGGGAAGGAAAATCACAGAAGTGGTCTATTTCCCGGGACCCACAATAGAAGAAGAAAAATGTAGCTACAGCATCAATGATACAATCAGTAGAGCCCAGGATCCAGGAAGATGCAGCCATAAGTCCACAAATTTTAGGGCTCATAAGATTAGGATATCTTAGAGGGTAGCAAATGGCAATATAGCGGTCATAAGCCATTACTGCCCACAGGAAACGTTCACAGCCAAGTAGTGATGTATAGAGGAAAATTTGTGTAGCACACTCTACCACAGAAATGGAATTGCTGCCAGACAAATAGTTAAAAGCCATCTTGGGTACAGTGGTGCAGATGAGCATGAGGTCCATGAGGGACAGTTGGCTGAGAAAGAAGTACATGGGTGTGTGGAGCTGAGTGTCCAGGTAGATGAGGAGAATCATAGCAGTGTTTCCCATGAAGACCACTGTGAAGATGGCCAAAAGCATAGAAAAGAGGAAGATGTGAGTGGGGCTGTAATTGAAGATTCCCAGAAGGATGAAATCAGAGTTAAAAGTCTGATTGTCCAATGCCATGAGGAATGTGTTTTTTATCTAATACAGCAAAAAGTGATGTCACTTCATTAATTTGGTGAACATGTACTCAGTGCCTTACAAAGCATGTGATTGTGGTAAACTATAGGTCAGTGATTATGCTGACATCAATGTTATTAGGAATTTCAAAAAAACAAGAAGGATAATAAAGGGGGAAAATATGTTATCTTGGTACAAATTTATACAAGTGTGGAATTATTCCTAAGCTCAGCTTCTAAACAACTTTTGAAAATTAAGACAATAATATACGTTTTATATAATTGATAGTGTGTCTTCAAAAATGGAAATTCCCAAAAGCAATTAGACAGTGCCTTGAAACATCAGGAATCCTTTACAGGTTAGTCAATAGAGAAAGTAAGCATCATTCAGCATGTGGCAGAAAAAGTAACTGAGATAAAAGAGTGCAATATGAAACTTTGCTTTCATGATACGAGGTGATTTTACTGTCAGTTTAACCAAATCTTTACATTTGTCAATTGCTTTGCAATTTAGAGTGTTTTATTTGTAATTTATAGCAAATATTCTATGCAATAAATGGACAAACTGAGGAAATATTTTAATTACACAACTATAAAAGCTTTGCTCTGTTCTTGTATAGCCCAATGTGGTAGAGTGACTTGTGTTTCCCCCAAAAGAGATGTTGAGTCTTAAGTCCTAGTATTTCAGAATGTAAACTTATTTGAAAATAATTAGCTAAGGGCACAGTTGGTTAAGTGTCTGACTCTTGGTTTCAGCTCAGGTCCTGATCTCAGGGTTGTGAAATAAAGCCCCAAGTGCAGAGTCTACTTGAGTCTCTCTCTCTGTCTCTCTCTCTCTCTCTCTCCTCATCTTCCCCACCTCCATGCTCTCTATCTCAAATATGCAAATATATCTTAAAAAGAGAAAATAATTAGCTAAGATAAGATCATGTTGGAACAGAGCAAACCCCAATCCAATGTGACTGATGTCCTTAAAGACCTCCATGTGAAGACGGACACAAGGATAATGTGTGATGATAGAGGCAGAGACTCAAGTGTTATATTTACATATAAATAATTTTCAATGATTGTTGGTCATCACCAGAAGCTAGGAAAGAGGCATGGAACATATTATCTTTCTTACAGCTCTCAGAATTAACCAACCCTGCTGATATCTCGATTTTAGAACACTAGTAGCCTCCATTACTGTGAGAGAATATAATTGTGTTATTTTAAACCATCCAGTGTGTAACACCTTGTTATGCTTCACTAGGAAACTAATACATCTCATATCTCCTAACTCTGGGAAACGAACAAGGGGTGGTAGAAAAGGGAGTGGGTCGGGGGGGGGTGACTGGGTGATGGGCACTGAAGTGAGCACTTGATGGGATGAGCACTGGGTGTTATGCTATATGTTGGCAAATTGGACTCCAATAAAAAATAAAAAAAATTACTACATACAAAATGGAAATTCAGAGAAGCTTAATGTCCACACATTCAAACAATACTTATGAAGATTTATGCATTGGACACTGGCAGTAAAACAGCACTCAAAAAAAGAAAAAAATATATATCACTTAGCCTAACATATTGTAATCAGATGGTGACAAAAATATCAAAACACTATGAAGCTATGGAAAATAATTGAAAAGAAGATGTTACAATTACATTGGACTGTCCTAATCCAAGGAAGACCTCAGTCATCTGATGGTATCTGACTAAAGACTTGGGGCAAGTAAAAAAAAAATAGAGAGAGATATAGACCACCCTTTAAGAAAGAGCTACCCACATATAAATTCCACAAAGTGGAACCTACATGCAAAAAAAAAGTAAAATGTATAGAAGATATAAAGAAAACAGAGATTTCTAAATTAGACTTATGTTTCATGTTAATTGTAGGATTTAAAATTCCATTTATGAGCTAATTATGCATGCATGAGAAAAGTTCATATATGAAGATGGGTTATTCCAGGTAGTAAATAAATGTCATAAACAGAAAGACAGGTCTGATGATTAGAACAATTAGATAGGAATGCACATTTACTCATTTGTGCATCACATTTTTTTGGACGCCAAAAACAAAACCAAACAAAGAAGCTGTAACCTAAGAGTAGCAAGAGCAAATTAATCTGTAGAAGATAGAACCTTGAATTCTGTCTCATGAGTTTGAATTGAAATTTTTTAAGTGTGGAGGTGGTAAAATACACTTTCTTTAAGTTGTAATTATGTATACAAATTGTGAATGATGCTGTAATAAAGAGAAAAACTCAAAAGTATTTAAATATTTCAAGACATGAATGATCATGACCTGCAAATACTGATCTACCGAAAGGGCATGTCTGCATTTTCATCTCATGATGTCTCAAAGAAGAGTAGCTGGATTTCATGACACAGTGATTTGGTGTACTGTAACAATGGTCCATAACAATGACAACTCATAAACCATGGAAGTCATGCCCAGAAATTAAGAGAAGAATCATTGAGTGAAATAATTGAAAAAAGACATTTACTACCAGGATTTGGTCAAAAAGATAAGTAAAGCATTACAGAAAAATGATGCTGGACACATATTGGTGTCATCAGTTCTGGCTGCTATATTCTTTTGTACAGAAATGATCAGGAAATAAAACAATTGAAAAAAGTTAAAAAAATTCTCACATGATCAAAAGTGACCATAGCAAACCTGTTTCCAATTACAATATACAACCTGCATGAGAATCAGTAACAGGGTGGGATGCTTGTGTGGCTCAGTGGTTGAGTGTCTGCCTCTGGCTCAGGGTATAATCCCCCAGTTCCAGGATCGAGTCCCACACTGGGCTTCCTGCATGGGGCCTGCTTCCCCCTCTGACTGTCTCTGCCTCTGTGTGTGTGTGTGTGTGTGTGTGTGTGTATCATGAGTAAATAAATAAAATCTTTAAATTTTTTAAAAAAGAATCAATAACAGGGTTCATAGCTACACTAACTGAAAACTACACTATCATTAATGAAGCTCAGTACTAGAATGTTGAATTAATAGATGGAAATAACAGATACAAAATACATTGCAGGTAACTTATTCACAAATCCTATGATATGAAGTTTAATACAGATGGTATATTATTTAAGTATATGTGCTGCCAAAGTGAGCACTATTTAAGAAGTGCAGCAGTACTGAAATAATGGTTATCACCAGCAAGGACCAGTAAGGTTATATAATTAGATAGGGTTATGCTAGTTTTCAAAAACACTGGCAATGCTTTTGCAAAAACAATTTGCAAAAATGCTTTATATGTATTAAATTTATTATTAAATTTGAAGTTATATAAAAGAACAAAAATATATATGAAGGTGTAAGGAGGGCACATAACAATGGTAAAGCATCTATGAATGTGAGATGGGCCCATTAAAAGAAAAGATGATGAGGTTTAAACCTGTCTTTCAAATGATGCATTAATGTTCTTATTCTCATCTGCCACTTTTGTCTTCTCACTTGTATTCACCACCAATTTCTTTCTCACTTAAGAATACCAGCATTAGATGAAAAAAGAAAAGAAATTGATTTTTTTTATCCAGCTCATCCATGAGCTAAGGCAAGTAACTTAACTCCTGCCATAATTCTCCTATCCCTACACACAAGATCATACCACATTCTTCAAAATAATATTTAAAAATGAAATGAATGAATGACATAAGGTGTTTAGCATGAATATCACTTAAGAAATATAGTCAATTATCTCCATCCATATTTCTATGTTCACCAAAAGTTTGGCATTAACGTACAAATATTCTTACCTGATTATTGATATAACCTCTTAGTGTGAGTCTAAATAGTATATAATTCAGATGAAAGAGTACGTTACCAGACAGGAGAATTGCATATTTTGCATATCATTGTATTTCTATAACCAAAAAAAAGGAGCACCTGATATACAATTGGAAACAACAATAGTATTTGTTGTTAAACAAATTGAAACACAAAGTAATGAACTAGAACCAAGAGGCACATCTAGGAATAGTTATTCATAGTATTCATGAGATCAGCCCAACAGCTTCATAACACCACTCATTTAAATATGATTCTAATTCTGATTATTATATTATTTAACATCCTGGAGAATCAACATTACTTAAATGGATACAGTATATCTATGAATATATATATACCTATGAAAATATACTCATCTATAGATATTGTTTTTTTTAATTTTTTTATGAGAGACAGAGGGAGGGGGATAGAGAGAGAGAGAGAGAGGCAGAGACACAGGCAGAGGGAGAAGCAGGCTCCATGCAGGGAGCCCAACATGGGACTTGATTCTGGGTCTCCAAGATCACACCCTGGGCGGAAAGCAATGCTAAACTGCTGAGCCACCCAGGCTACCCTCATCTGTAGATATTGTTAAGCAGAAAATTATTAATATAGTTTTACATAAATTCTAGAAGCACTCACAGAACATGGAAATCATACCTGTTGTGAATTGTTTTGTTGTAAGCTTACCTTCTGTAGCTTCCTTCGTAAGCACAAAGCAGCAGTATAAATTAAAAGGATTATAACTCTTAAATAATCTGTACTTGGCCTGACCATGGTGAAAAAATGGAAAATTAATTTTCTAGCCCTCTGAGGATTCCATTCCCTTGTCTTTAATTATAGAAGTTGGCATTGTTTTCCATCTCCTCTCCCAGGACAAAGAAATGGAATTAGCTTTCCTTTTCCTTTTTCTTTTTTTTTTTTTTTGAAAATACTTACTCTGGATAGATAGTGATATCTCTCTCCTTAAGTTTTAGTTTGAACTCCGTGGAACTTTCTGCTCCCTCTCACTGACATAATAATAAGACGAAAACATACTGAGTGCCTCCTATGTAATTGGTACTGTGGCAATTTTGTATGTAAAATTACAGACACAAACATTGCATGTGCCAGGCACTCTTATCTTTAAATTTTTGTTTTGTTCTGTTTTTCTTTTTGTTTGTTTTTTACATAATAAAACTTCCTAAGCCAATTGTCCAAGGTAATAAAGTTAATGAATGGTGGACAGAATTTTCCAGTGCTAAAGTCAGCTCCATTTTTGAATTTTATTAGGGCATGATTAGCACATGAAAATTTCATGTATTAAAGTTATTCAACTTGACATTTTGATCTATGGTTGTATTATGAAATGATCACCACAATCAACCTAATTAAAATAACACCCCCTGGCAGGGGGTGGGACAGCTCCCCCAGGTGCACACACATGAGAATCAGCACAGCAGGCCCCTCCCTCAGAAGACAAGCTGGAAGAAACGAAGAAGAACAAGTTCTTGTCTGAGTAGCATTGGAAAACTCGAGGGGGTATTGAGGGATTTACGGCATATAAAACCAGAGGAAAAATCTCCATGTTTTTTGGTTTGTTTTGTTTTTTGGTTTGTTTTGTTTTGTTTCTTGTTTTGTTGTTGTTGTTGTTGTTTTGTTTTCTTCCTTTTCTCAGTACAACTCATTTTTAGCTACTCTGCACTGAGCAAAATAACTAGAAAGAAGAACTCACTATAAAAGAAAGAATCAGAAACAGTAGTCTCTGCCACAGAATTAAAGACTTTGGATTATAATTTGATGTCAGAAAGCCAATTCAGAAGCACAATTATGAACCTACTGGTGGCTCTGGAAAAAAGCATGAAGGATTCAAGAGACTTCATGACTGCAGAATTTAGATCTAATCAGGCCGAAACTAAAATCCAATTAAATGAGATGCAATCCAAACTGGAGGTCCTAACAACCAGGTTTAATGAGGTAGAAGAAAGAATCAGTGAAATAGAAGACAAGTTGATGGTAAGGAAGGAAGCTGAGGATAAAAGAGAAAAACAATTAAAAGATCATGAGGAAAGGTTAAGGGAAATAAATGACAACCTCAGAAGGAAAAATCTATGTTTAATTGGGGTTACAGAGGGCACTGAAAGGGAGAGAGGATCAGAAACATATTTGAACAAATCATAGCTGAGAACCTCCCTAATCTTGGGAGGGAAATAGGCATTCAGATCCAAGAGATAGAGATATCCCCCTTTAAAATCAATAAAAATTGTACAACACCTCCACACTTAATATTGAAACTCGCAAATTCCAAAGATAAAGAGAAAATCCTTAAGCAACAAGAGACAAGAGATCCCTCATGTATATGGGGAGAAATATTTGTTTAACAGCAGGTGTCTCCACAGAGACATGGCAGGCCAGAAAGGGCTGGTAGGATATATTCAGGGTCCTAAATGAGAAGAACATGCAGCCAAGAATACTCTATTCAGCAAGGCCCTCATTCAGAATAGGAGAGATAAAGAGCTTCCAAGATAGGCAGAAACTGAACAAATATGTGACCCCCAAACCAGCTCTGCAAGAAATATTAAGGGGAAATCTGTAAAAGAAAGAGGAAGCCCAAAGAAATAATACACAAAACAGGTATTATGATGACATAAATTTATATCTTTCGATAGTTACTTTGAACGTGAATGGGTTTACTGATCCCATCAAAAGATGCAGGGTTTCAAAAAGCAAGACCCCTCTATTTGCAGTCAACAAGAGACTCATTTAGATATAAGGACACCTACAGCCTGAAAATGAAAGATTAGAGAACCATTTACCACTCAAATGGTCTCCAAAAGAAAACTGGGGTAGCAATCCTCATATCAGATAAATTAAAGTTTATTCCAAAGACTGTAGTAAGAAATGCAAAAGGACACTATATCATACTTAAAGGATCTATCCAACAAGAGGACCTAACAATCGTGAATATTTATGCCCTTAATGTGGGAACTGCCAAGTATATCAATCAATTAATAAGGAAAGTAAAGACACACTTAGATAATAATACACTAATACTGGGAGACTTCAACGTAGTGCTTTCTGCAAATGACAGATATTCTAAGCACAATATCTCCAAAGATACAAAAGCTTTAAATGATACACTAACCAGATGGATTTCACAGATGTTTACAGAACTATACATCCAAATGCAACTGAATACACATTCTATTCAGGTGCACATGGAAATTTCTCCAGAATAGACCACATACAAGGTCACTTCTCAGGTCTCAACTGATACCAAAAGATTGAGATTGTGCCCTGCCTATATTCATACCATAATGCCTTGAAACTTGAACTCAATCACAAGAAGAAATTTGGAAGAAATTCAAGCATATGCAGGTTAAAGACAATCCTGCTAAAAGGTGAAAGGGTCAACCAGGAAACTAGAGAAGAATTAAAAACATTCATGAAAACTAATGGGAATGAAGATACAACCATTCAAAACCTTTGGGATACAGCAAAAGCAGTTCTGACAGGGAAATACATCGCAATACATACATCCTTCTAAAAATTGGAAAAAAACTAAAATACACAAGCTAACCTTACACCTAAAGGAACTGGAGAAAGAACAGCAAATAAAACCTACACCAAGCAGAAGAAGAGAGTTAATAAAGATCTGAGCAGAGCTCAATGAGATAGGAAACAGAAGAACTGTAGAACATATCAACAAAACCAGGATTTAGCTCTTTGAAAGAATTGATAAGATGTATAAACTATTAGTCAACCTTAATAAAAAACAAAAGAGAAAAGACACAAACTAATAAAATTTCTATTGAAAAAGGAGGTATCACAACCAATATCAGGAAATACAAGCAATTTTAAAGACATATTGTGAGCATAGCCCTGGTGGGCCAGTGGTTTAACGCTGCTATTAGCCCAGGGAGTGATACTGGAGAACCAGGACTCAGTCCCACGGCAGGCTCCCTGCACAGAGCCTGCTTCATACTCTACCTGTCTCTGTATCTCTCTGTTTCTCAATCTCTCTCTCTCTATCTCTCTCTCTCTCTCCCACTTTCTCTCTCTCTGTGTCATGAATAAATAAATAAAATCCTTTAATAAATAAAAATACAATAAAACACAATACAAATAAAAACATATTATAAGCAGATATACGCCAATAAATTAGGCAATCTAGAAGAAATAGACGGATTTCTGGAAAACCACAAATGACCAAAACTGGAACAGGAATAAATAGAAAACCTGAGCAGGCTGATAACTATAGAGAGGAAATTGAAGAAGTCATCAAACACCTCCCAAGACACAAAAGTCCAAGGCCAGATGGCTTCCCTCTGGAATTCTATGAAACTGATAAAGAAGAAACAATACCTACTCCACTAAAGCTGTTCTGAAAGATAGAAAGGGATGGAATACTTCCAAACTTGCTCTATGAGGCCAGCTTCACTTTAATTCCAAAACCAGACAAAGACTCCAACAAAAAAAGTATACACCAATATCCCTAATAAACACAGATGCAAAAATTCTCAACAAGATACTAGCCAATAGGGTACAACAGTACATAAGAAGATTATTCACTATGACCAAGTGGGAATTATCCCCAGGATGCAAGGCTGGTTCACCATTCGTAAAGCAATCAAGGTGATAGATCATATCAACAAGAGAAAAACAAGAACCATATGATCCTCTCAATGGATGCAGAGAAAGCATTTGACAAAATTCAGTATCCATTCCTGATCAAAACTCTTCATAGCGTAGGAACAGAGTGAACATTCAACAACATCTTAAAAGCCATCTCTGAAAAGCCCACAGGAAATATCATTCTCAATAGGGAAACGCTGAAAGCCTTTCCCCTAAGGTCAGGAACACAACAGGGATGTCCACTCTCACCTAGTATTAGAAGTCCTAGCTTCAGCAATCAGGCAACAAAAAGAAATGAAATGTATTCAAATTGACAATGAAGTCAAACTCTCCCTCTTTGCATATGACATGATACTGTACACAGGAAACCCGAAAGACTCCACCCCAAGATTGTAGAACTCATCCAGTAATTTGGTAGTGTGATAGGATACCAAATCAATGCCCAGAAATCAGTAGCATTTCTATACACTAAAAATGAGACTGAAGAAAGAGAAATTAAGGAGTTAATCCCATTTACAATTGCACCCAAAAGCATAAGATACCTAGGAATAAACCTAACCAATGAGGTAAAGGATCTATACTCTAAAAACTATAGAACACTTCTGAAAGAAATGGAGGAAGATCCAAAGAGATGTAAAAATATTCCATGCTCATAGATTGGAAGAATTAATATTTTGAAAATGTCAATGCTACCCAAGGAAATTTACACATTTAGTGCAATCATTATCCAAATACTGTGGACTTTCTTCAGAGAGTTGGAACAAATCATGTTAAGATTTGTGTGGAATCAGAAAAGACCCCGAATAGCCAGGATAATATTGAAAAAGAAAACCGAAGCCAGAGCATCACAATGCCAGGATTCAAGTTGTAATACAAAGCTGTGATCATCAAGACGGTATGGTACTTGCACAAAAACAGACACATAGATCAATGGAACAGAATAGGGAACCCAGAAATGGGCCCTCAACTCTACATTCAACTAATATTCGACAAAACAGGAAAGACTATCCACTGGAAAAAGGACAGTCTCTTCAATAAATGGTGCTGGGAAAATTGGACAGCCACATGCAGAAGAATGAAACTAGACCAATTTCTTACACCATACACAAGATAAACTCAAAATGCATGAAAGATCTAAATGTTAGACAAGATTCCATCAAATTCCTAGAGGAGAACACAGGCAACATCCTTTTTGAACTCGGTCACAGATATTTCTTGCAAGTTACATCTATGAAGACCAGGGAGACAAAAGCAAAAATGAATTATTGGGACTTCATCAAGATAAAAACCTCTGCACAGCAACAGAAAAAGTCAACAAAACTCAAAGACAACCTACAGAATGGGAGAAGATATTTGCCAATGACCTATCAGATAAAGGGCTAGTATCCAAGGTGTATAAAGAACTTATTAAACTCAACACCAAAGAAACAAACAATCCAATCATGAAATGGGCAAAAGACATGAACAGAATCTCACAGAGGAAGACATAGACATGGCCAACATGCACATGAGAAAATGCTCTGCATCACTTGCCATCAGGGAAATACAAATCAAAACCACAATGAGATACCACCTCACACCAGTGAGAATGGGGAAAATTAACAAGGCAGGAAAGCACAAATGTTGGAGAGGATGCGGAGAAAAGGGAACACTCTTACACTGTTTGGTGGGGATGTGAACTGGTGCAGCCACTCTGGAAAGCTGTATAGCGATTCCTCAAAGACTTAAAAATAGATCTGCCCTGCGGCCCAGGAATTGCACTGCTGGGGATTTACCCCAAAGATACAGATGCAGTGAAATGCCGGGACACCTGCACCCCGATGTTTCTAGCAGCAATGTCCACAATAGCCAAACTGGGGAAGGAGCCTCAGTGTCCATCGAAAGATGAATGGATAAAGAAGATGTGGTCTATGTATACAATGGAATATTACTCAGCCATTAGAAACGACAAATACCCACCATTTACTTCGACATGGATGGAACTGCAGGGTATTATGCTGAGTGAAATAAGTCAATCAGAGAAGGACAAACATTATATGGTCTCATTCATTTTGGGGAATATAAAAAATAGTGAAAGGGAATAAAGGGGAAAGAAGAGAAAATGAGTGAAAATATCAATAAGGATGACAAAACCTTAGAGACTACTAACTCTCTGAAAGGAGAGTGGAAAGGGAGGTTGACAGGGGTTTGGGGTGACAGTGTGAGGGGCACTGAGGGTGTCTGGACGGGAAGAGCACTGGATGAAATGCTATATGTTGGCAAATTGAACTAAAAAAATCTAAATGGGACAGTTTTGAGCAGATTCAAAATAGCACATTTTCAGATATACTAACTATATTGGGCATGTAGTGTAATGAGCATTGGGTGTTGAATGCAACTGATGAATTTTTGAACACCACATTGGAAACTACGTATGTACTAATTGTATTTCACTTTAAAAAAATATGCTACTCTTCTTCCCTAAATTTCTCCTTATAACATAATAGTTGAGTCATTGGAGATACCACCATGGAGACTATAATCCAGTAATCGAACATGGTATAATTTTTTTTTCATTTCTTAGATGTATGGAAATACATGCATATGTACCCCTGCACACACACACTCAAACAGAAACACACACAAATACATGAACACTCAGAAGTAGGATAGTATAACTTATTTTTAGAACTCAATTTTATAACAATGACCAGGTATATGGGATTCAGCATATATTTTTGGCAGAATATTAAAGTTTATTTAATTCTTTAAAATAGGGATCCCTGGGTGGCGCAGCGGTTTGGCGCCTGCCTTTGGCCCAGGGCGCGATCCTGGAGATCCGGGATCGAATCCCATGTCAGGCTCCCGGTGCATGGAGCCTGCTTCTCCCTCTGCCTGTGTCTCTGCCTCTCTCTCTCTCACTGTGTGCCTATCATGAATAAATAAAAATTAAAAAAAAAGAGAAAGTTTTAAAATATCCTTTACACAGAGATACCATTCCATATATTTTGCAGACAGGTACAGCAAAGATTAAAGTAAAAATAAGACATTTGTCCAACAGCAAAATTTTGTTTCTAATTAGGGAATTGGAAAGACACAGCCTTTGGTATTTTTCTCTTTTAAGTGTAAGAGTCTCTGACATACAGCAAATCTTCTCTACCTTAGTAACATCAAAGACATTTGGAAACTTCCAAAGTTTCTGTCCTTCAATATCTTGATAGTAATGCTACAAGTCTTAATTTTTTTTATAAATTTATTTTTTATTGGTGTTCAATTTGCCAACATATATAAAAAACCCCAGTGCTCATCCCATCAAGTGCCCCCCTCAGTGCCCATCACCCAGTCACCCCAACCCCCGTGCACCTCTCTTTCTACCACCCCTAGTTCGTTTCCAAGAGTTAGGAGTCTCTCCTATTCTGTCTCCCTTTCTGATATTTCCCACTCATTTTTTCTCCTTTCCCCTTTCACTATTTTTTATATTCCCCAAAATGAATGAGACCATATAATGTTTGTCCTTCTCCGATTGACTTATTTCACTCAGCATAATACCCTGCAGTTCCATCCATGTCGAAGCAAATGGTGGGTATTTGTCATTTCTAATGGCTGAGGAATATTCTATTGTATACATAGACCACATCTTCTTTATCCATTCATCTTTCGATGGACACCGAGGCTCCTTCCACAGTTTGGCTATTGTGGACATTGCTGCTATTAACATCAGGGTGCAGGTGTCCTGGCGCTTCACTGCATCTGTATCTTTGGGGTAAATCCCCAGCAGTGCAATTCCTGGGCCGCAAGGCAGATCTATTTTTAAGTCTTTGAGGAATCGCTATACAGTTTTCCAGAGTGGCTGCACCAGTTCACATTCCCACCAAACAGTGCAAGACGGGTCCCCTCTCTCCACATCCTCTCCAACATTTGTGGTTTCCTGCCTTGTTAATTTTCCCCATTCTCACTGGTGTGAGGTGGTATCTCATTGTGGCTTTGATTTGTATTTCCCTGATGGCCAGTGATGCGGAGCATTTTCTCATGTGCTTGTTGGCCATGTCTATGTCTTCCTCTGTGAGATTTCTGTTCATGTCTTTTGCCCATTTCATGATTGGATTCTTTGTTTCTTTGCTGTTGAGTTTAATAAGTTCTTTATAGATCTTGGATACTAGCCCTTTATCTGATATGTCATTTGCAAATATCTTCTCCTGTTCTGTACGTTGTCTTTTAGTTTTGTTGACTGTTTCTCTTGCTGTGCAAAAGATTCTTATCATGATGAAGTCCCAATAGTTCATATTTGCTTTTGTTTCTCTTGCCTTCATGGATGTATCTTGCAAGAAGTTACTGTGGCCGAGTTGAAAAAGGGTGTTGCCTGTGTTCTCCTCTAGGATTTTGATGGAATCTTGTCTCACATTTAGATCTTTCATCCATTTTGAGTTTATCTTTGTGTATGGTGAAAGACAGTGGCCTAGTTTCATTCTTCTGCATGTGGATGTCCAATTTTCCCAGCACCATTTATTAAAGAGACTGTCCCTTTTCCCGTGGAGAGTCCTTCCTCCTTTGTCGAATGTTACTTGACCATAAAGTTGAGGGTCCACTTCTGGATTCTCTATTCTGTTCCATTGATCTATGTGTCTGTTTTTGTGCCAGTACCACACTGTCTTGATGACCACAGCTTTGTAGTACAACCTGAAATCTGGCATTGTGATGCCCCCAGCTATGGTATCTTTTGTAATATTTCCTGGCTATTCGGGGTCTTTTCTGATTCCTCACAAATCTTAAAGTAATTTGTTCCAACTCTCTGAGGAAAGTTCATGGTATTTTGATAGGGATTGCATTAAACGTGTAAAGCCCTGGGTAACATTGACATTTTCACAATATTAATTCTTCCAATCCATGAGCATGGAATATTTTTCCATCTCTTTGCATCTTCCTCCATTTCTTTCAGAAGTGTTCTGTAGTTTTAAGAGTATAGATCCTTTACCTCTTTGGTTAGGTTTATTCCTGTGCATCTTATGCTTTTGGTTGCAGTTGTAAATGGGATTGACAAGTCTTAAGTTTGAAAGTCAAGTAGTTTGGTGAAAAAGTAAAATTAAGGGGAAAATAAAAGAAAGGGTAGTAAAACCGTATTTGAGAACCTTTATTCTTCCCAAAATAGATTAAATCCAATAGGTTGTTTTTATTGTTCCCATGTTGTGCTAGGCACAAATAAATTACATCATCGGGTAATAGAATGAGCCTCGTATTTGAATGTGTTCTTTGAATTAGGAATTTAATAAGGGTCTGATATTTATCTTGAATTTTACTTATATATAGTTTTATAAACAGGTAAGCATGAGTACAAACCAAGCAAATCCCAACTAACATGGAGATACAATCCTAAAGTGGTTATGAAATTTACATCTAGGATTTTGTCTCTCACTATGAGTTGATCTTCTGATCCTATTAATCAGAGAAGCAGAGCAGAAACTTGGAAAATATTATTTCATTACACAGATCAGGTCCTATCCTAGTCCTATAAGATTCAATTTTCTAAAGTATAGGGCTTGGACACATTCAGGTGAAAAATTTTTCATATGTGATTTGACATCTATCTTGGTTAAGAAGCACTGGATGAGGGCAGCTCCAGTGGCACAGCGGTTTAGCGCCACCTGCAGCCCAGGGTGTGATCCCGGGGACCCGGGTTGAGTCCCATGTCAGGCACCTGCATGGAGCCTGCTTCTCCCTCTGCCTGTGTCTGTGCCTCTCTCTCTCTCTCTCTCTCTCTCTCTCTCATGAATAAATAAATAAAATATTTTTTAAAAAAAGCACTGGATGATATGTGAACCTGAATTGGCTTGGAGCAGTCTGTGTCTTCCATGACCCTGGTCCAGATACTCCTCCACTTTTATCATCCATGTGTTACTTTATTTACACTGGTTCTTTTTAAATTTAAATTCAATTAATTAGGAGCACCTGGGTAGCTCAGTGGTTGAGTGTCTGCCTTTGGGTCAGGTCATGATCCTGGGGTCCTGGGATCAAATGCTGCATCAGGCTTACCATGAGGAACCAGCTTCTCCTTCTGCCTATGGTTCTGCCTCTATGTGTCTCTAATGAATAAATAAATAAAAATCTTAAAAAATAAAAATCAATAAATTTAATTAATTAAATATAGTATATTATTAGGATTTCAGAGTGAAGATCAATGACCATTGGGTATTATATATAATACCCAGTGCTCATTACATCTCATGCCCTTCTTCATGTCCATTGCCCAGTTACCCCATATCTCCACCTTTCCTCCCCTCTAAAACCCTCAATTTGGTTCCTGTTATTAAGAGTCTGTTAGGGTTTGTCTCCCTCTCTGATTTCATCTTGTTTTATTTTTTCCTCTCCTCATTTATAGTCCTCTGCTTTGTTTCTTAAATTCCACTACAAGTGAGATCATATGATAATTATCTTTATCTAATTGTCTTATATCACATACCATAACCCCTTGAGTTCTATTGATGCCACTGTAGATGGCAAGGTTTCATTTATTGATGACTGAGTAATATTCCACTGTATATGTATACCACCTCTTTTTTATCAATTCATCTGTCAATGAACATCTTGGCTCTTTTCATAGTTTGGCTATTGTTGGACATTGTTGCTATAAACATTGGGGTTCAAAGTGCCCCTTTGGATCACTACATTTGTATATTTGTGGTCATCCTTGGTAATGCAATTGCTGGGTCATGGGGGTAACTCTATTTTCAACTTTTTTTTAAAAATTTTTATTTATTTATGATAGTCACAGAGAGAGAGAGAGAGAGAGAGAGAGAGGCAGAGACATAGGCAGAGGGAGAAGCAGGCTCCAAACACCGGGAGCCCGATGTGGGATTCGATCCCGGGTCTCCAGGATCGCGCCCTGGGCCAAAGGCAGGCGCCAAACCGCTACGCCACCCAGGGATCCCTATTTTCAACTTTTTGAGGAACTTCCATAATGCTTTCCGGAGTGGCTGTACCACCTTGTATTCCCAACAACAGCGAAAGATGGTTCCCCTTTCTCCAGATCCTTACCAATATCTGTTTCCTGACTTGTTAATTTTAGCCATTCTGAAAGGTGTGAAGTTGTATTTCATTGTGGTTTTCATTTGTATTTCCGTGATGACAAGTGATGTGGAACATTTTTTTCATGGCTCTATTAAACATTTCTATGTCTTCTTTTATTTATTTTTAAAAAATATTTTATTTATTCATGAGCAACAGAGAGAGAGAGGCAGAGGGAGAAGCAGACTCCATGCAGGGAGCTGATGCGAGACTTGATCCCAGGACTCTTGGATCATGCCCTGGACCAAAGACAGCCGCTCAACCGCTGAGCCACCCAGGTGTCCCAAGACATCCATTTTAAACACCCAAGGAATTTTGACATTTGGTTGAGTTTGGAGTCTTCTGGACTGAAAGACTTTCATTTCAAAACTTTGAATGGAGACCTTGCAGTGTTGGTATATATATTGTTTCTGTTTGTCATGGAAGCTTTTTTTTTAGATTTTATTTATTCATGAGTGAGAGAGAGAGACAGAGAGAGAGAGAGAGAGAGAGGCAGAGACACAGGCAGAGGGAGAAGCAGGCTCCATGCAGGGAGCCCGACATGGGACTCGATCCCGGGACTCCAGGATCACACCCTGGACCCAAGGCAGGTGCTAAACCGCTGAGCCACCCAGGGATCCCCTGTCATGGAAGCTTTTTATCTCTCCTTCTATTTTGAATGACACCCTAGCAGGATAAAGTATTCTTGGTTGGATATTTTTCTCATTTAGCACCCTGAATATATCATGTCACTCCTTTCTGGGCTGCCAAGTTTCTATGTATAGGTCTGCTGCAAGTCTAATAGCTCTACCCTTGTAGATTATGGACCACTTGTCCTGAGATGCTTTCAGGATTTTGTCTTTGTCTTTGAGATTTGCAAGCTTCACTGTTATATGTTGAAGTGTTGCTATTTTTATTGATTTTAAGGGGATTCTCTGTGCCTCCTGTACTTGATCACCTGTTCCTTCCCTAGATTAAGGAAGTTCTATACTATAATTTGCTCCAATATACTTTCTGCCCCCTCCTTTCCTCTTCTTCTGACAACCCAATTATTCTAATATTGTTTGACTTTAGGGTGAAACTTATCTCTTGAATTTTCCTCCTCATGATCCAGTAGTTTTTTTTATCTCTCTCTTTCTCAGCTTCTTTATTTCTATCATTTTGTCTTCTGTATCACTAATTCTCTCTTCTGCCTCACTTATTCTAGCGGTTAGACCTTTCACTTTTTATTGCATCTCATTAATAACCTTTTTAATTTTGAATTGATTAGATTTTAGTTCTTTTATTTCTCCAGAAGGGTTTCTCTGGTGTCTTCTATGCTTTTCTCAACCCCAGATAGCATTTTTATAATCATTACTGTAAACTCTAGTTCCAACATCTTACTTATGTCCATACTGATTAGGTCCCTGGAAGTTGGTAATTTAGCCTCTTGTTCATTTTTTTTTGAGGTGAGTTTTTCCATATTGTCATTTTTTTCCAGAGAATAGATGATTGAGAAAACAAAATACTAAAATGGCAAACCCCCCAGTGTAATATATACTAAACAACTCAGAAGAGACCCAAACCATATATATATATTTGTAATGCCATAATTCCTTCACACATCTGGGCTCTCATTCTCCTTTATGCAAAAATAGGGGAGAAGAAAAAGAAGAGACTCATTCTCCTTATGATTACATTATGTTAAATTAATTAAAAATATTTAAGCCTTTATGGTGACCATAATTATCTTCCAGTTATTAGGTATACACCTCAAAATGTCTTCACAGAAACAGTTCCATCCAATGACCTGTATATATTGCTTTAAAAAAGAATTAATGAAAAATCAGACCTGAAACACTCCTTAAAAACCACCTATTGCAAATTTTTAGTTTTTAATTATTGGGAGGAAGTTATTTGACTCAAAATAAATCCACTTTCCTTATTAATGTTCTGTATACTTCAGAAAATACATCAATTAATGAAATTTTCCAATACTGTACATTAAAAGTGAAACATAATTTAATGAACCTTGATTTAGCTAAATTGTACAGTGTATGAAAATCTCCTAAACCTGGAACTATAGAATATTCTTGGATGCATAGATGGGGACCTTCAGGTCAGCCTATATCACCAGAGGAAGAGCTAGATCCAGTGTTGTAGATAATTCTCCCAAATATCTGTGCTCACGTAGGTCCTACCACTAAGTCTGTGATTTGTATTGTCTCTCTTTCTTCCATTTCCATTAATATTTCAAAGTCTCTAATTATCACAAGCCATTTGTCCCCAATTTTTTCCTTTTTATTGTCAGCTCTATTCCTCTACTTCTCTTCCCTATACTCCATTTCCTTTTCTTTAAGAAACTTCTCTTCTTCAGAATATTTTTTTTCTTTTCCCTTGGTCTTCTTCATTTTCCATTAACAGTTGGCATGAAAGAATGGAGAATCACCAAGATGCTCTAGCTAGGATGTGAGAATTCTTGAAATTTCATATAATATGGTGACACTTATGAAACTATAAATCTTATTTTGACATTCAGAGAACAAAGAAAGAAGTTAGCAATTCTTTTATGTTGACTACCTTGGGAACAAGACTGTATTTGTTATATATTTAAATAGTTATCAATATTTTTTTATAAATTTTTATTGTAGGAAGCTTGGATTTTCTCAATAATATTTATCATTAAAATAGGTGAAAATACCAAATACATAACAGTTATGCAAATAAATAAATGTGTAATCTAAAAGGAGTTATTCTCCTTTTCAATACTTGGCATATGTCATTCTTTAAGGCACTTTTCTATGCCAAAATATTAGAGCTGCGAATGAAATTATTTTCCTGAAATACTAATATAACATTTTTTTAAGTTGAGGGTTTTTTTTAAGATTTTATTTACTGGGCAGCCCCGGTGGCTTTTCTTTAAAAAAAAAAAAAAGATTTTATTTATTTATTCATGAGAGACACACACAGAGAGAGAGAGAGGCAGAGACACAGGCAGAGAGAGAAGCAAGCTTTATGCAGGGGCCCTGATGTGGGACTTGATCCTGGGACACTAGGATCGAGCCCTGGGCTGAAGGCAGGCACTAAACCATTGAGCCACCAAGGGATCCCCTGGTATAACATTTTAATTCTGTGAAAATAAATAAGGTCATTCCATTTCTGTGTGTCATTAAAATAATCCAAAAGGTCTTTATTAATTAGTTTACCTATTTTTAGAAGATTAGTTAAAATTAACAGAAGTTCATTTCAAATATCAGTATATAAGCAAAATATTTCCTAGGAAAAATTAAACAGCAAACAGATTTCAAACTAATTTGCCCTTATGATGGGTAGAATATTGTGATAGGCACAGGGCATATACCACTAAAATGTAACTTATAGGATAGTTCTTAGGCACTTGCTTTGTCCTTAGAGGTATACATTAATTTATATAACACATGTAAATTGTGGTGCTACATAGAAAACATTTCTTTGATAATCATTTAAAAATAAAATTGAGTTAGGTTCTTCTGGCTCTGTGATCTATTTCCTATACATATTGTGGCTCATTTTGCAGTGTTATCTAGTACATTCCTGATTCTACCCATCTTGAACTGCAATAGGTTTGTAAGTGATGCCTTCACTTACTGTGGTGTAACTCATTCCCCTTCTCCCCAAAATAGCACATTGCCATGAAGTTTTTAAAGTGTACAAAGGGGTTTCTCTTTTGTTCCCAAGAGATGATGCTACTCAACTTATCTAAGTGTAACAATATGAAATCAATTTCTCAAAACAAACAAGAAAGGAAAACAAACAACAACAACAAAATGATGGCTCCCTTCTCCAAACAGGTTGATAGAAGCAAAATTATTCTCAAAAGAGAAGTAAATATCCTTTTATTTCTTGGGAAAATAGTTTAATGGATGTTTATATTAAGATGGGACTCCAAAGCTTTGTCTAAGGTGAAAAAGTTAAAATATGCAGTATAAATCCTTCTGCTAATTAAGGAAGGAAATCCTTCTTCTAATTAATCCTCTACACATGTAATGATATTGATCCCATACACCTTTCACTGGGCTGGTGTGACACAATGGGAAGAAGATAGGATTATAGGGGGAATCAAGAGAGCAGGAATTCTGTAGTTATTGAGAAGACAACCAGGAGGCATGATAAGACAAAACTATATAAATGTGAGGAGGTAATTTCCTTTGATCAGGGACACTGATAAAATTTAGCAACAGAAATGCATAACCTCTTTTTCTACTGGGTTCTCTATTGACCTATAACTGTGGGTAAGTCAGTAAAGTGACTACATGAGAGTCAACTGAAGTTTGGATGACAGGGTTGTACACATGCATCTAGTACACTACCAACCTGGGGGCATTGTCACAGTATGCATTTGAAAATTAAGCAGACAAATAAGCTTGTGTCTTCTCTGAAAATTCCAGAAAACACAAATTACCTAAAATGGTGTGGAGAAACCAGACCATCAGCTCTGACTCGATCCTGCTAAGAATCTTTGATTACAGTCCCACTCACATATTTTTTTTTCTCACTGGTCTTGGGCATCTTTTCAATGGCCTTCTTGGGAAACACTGTCCTGGTTCTTCTTGTCTACCTGGACACCCATCTCCACATCTCCATGTACTTTCTCCTCAGCCAGCTCTCCCTCATGGACCTCATGTTCATCTGCACCATTGTACCCAGGTGGCCTTCAACTACTTGTCTGGCAGCAAGTCAATATCTCTGGCAGATTGTGGAGCTCAGATATTCTTCTATGTGTCCCTGCTTGGAGCTGAATGTTTCCTGTTGGTTGTCATGGCCTATGACCATTATGTGACTATATGCCACCCACTTTGATACACCATCCTCATGAATCAGGAACTCTGTGTCCTCATGACTGTTACTTCCTGGATCTTGGGCTTTTTTGATAGCATTATTGTGCTAGTAGCAGCCCTGTCACTGTCTTTCTGTAGCTCTCCGGAAATTCATCACTTTTTCTGTGATGTTGCTGCCCTTTTCCCTCTATCTTGCACAGACACCTCTGCTTTTGAAAGGCTGCTTTTCCTCTGCTGTGTGGTGATGCTAATATTACCAGTGTCTGTGATCATTACTTCCTATTCATATGTCCTTCAAGCTGTCCTCCACATGAGCTCTAGAGAAAGTCACCTCAAAGCCTTCACCACCTGTTCCTCCCACCTGACTGTGGTTGGACTGTACTATGGTGCTGCTATGTTCATGTATATGAGACCAGCTTCTAACCATACACCAGACCATGACAAGATAGTATCTATCTTCTACACCATCCTCACCCCCATGCTGAACCCTCTCATCTACAGTCTCCACAACAAAGAGGTATCCAGGGGACTTCAGAAACTGTTGAGGAAAGGAAAGTTAATGTAACTTCATCAAGTATCTTTGAATGTCAACTCTGCTCAGCATCTTTCTTCTAGTTTGACTTTTTTCCCTCCATTTTTTGTTCAGTTTTAAAATAGCTTTATTTGGTATAATATAATGTAAAAATTACAGGTAAAGTAGGTTGGATTTAGAAATAATCATAGATTATCATTTTATCTCCAGTGAATTTCAGTTATATCTGTAGTTGTTAGCCAGGAGTACTTAACTTTGGAATGCCTGACTTTGAACCTGGTAGGAGTCTGATTATCTTTGCTTTATCTAAGAAAAAAAAAATAGAGTTCATCCATTGATTTTTGCTGTGCTTTCTCATTGCTTAAGGATTATTTAATCATATACACTTGTTTTCAAGTATACTTTTCCTCAGACCTGTGTATTGCCTGTTTTGTTCCTGACTGTTCTCAACCTAATTCCCGAACTTTTAGCGGGGGGTAGTTAGTATTATCAACTCCTTCAATCAAGCTTTAAGGCCATGTAAAATAGTTCTTAGAAGTTCCTACTTTGTTAAGCTTTAAATTAGAAATGGCTATTATAAGAAGTTTATATAAAATGTCTATTTGGTTAGACTATACACTCTTCGTTTTTATTGTGATTGATTCTAATTCTCACTTATCCTTATAGTAATAACTAGAATAAATTTGAAGATATTAGAAAATTATTATTTCCTGGATATGCCAGCCATAGTTTTTATACAGCTTTGAAAATATAACAGTTTATATAAAATATAAACGGGATTTATCTTATCCGAAAAAAGGAAATTAAAGTTTCCTTAAGAGAATTTATGGTCTCTAAATGTTCACAATGATTATTTTATTTTATTATTTTATTTTATTTTCTCCAATGATTTTAATGTTCCATAGAGTTTCCATACTTTGATGTAACTAAATTGTTATTAGTTTATTGCAATTTGCATATCTGAATTATCCACATTCTGAAAATTGAAAGTAACTTTTGCCTGCTTCACTTGGTTTATCTTAATTTCTCTATATTTTATCATTAACCTAATCTCCATTTTTCAATATATTATTGCTCTATTAATGCATGCTTCTTTTTGCTAAAACTAGATTTTATGCTTTAATGATATGCATCTTGTGTTACATTTTTGCACCTTTTTTATCAAAATGGCAACATTTTGGTACAAGTTGAATATTCTCAATAAAGTGCTTTTGTTTGGGTTTATTTTTTTGAGATATAATTCATATACCATGAAAATCAACTGTTTAATGTGTACAATTCCGTGATTTTTTTGTAATAGATTCACAGGTACTCAAACATCAACATTGACTAATTCCAAAGGTTTTTATCTCTCCAAAAGAATATCCACACCCATTAATATTGATTTCCTTTGCATCCTCCACCAACCTTTAAAATAACAGTGCTTTTTTCTCTCTACAGTTTTGCCCTTTTAGGAATTTACATATTAATGGTCTTTTGTAACTGGCTTCTTTCACTTAGCACAATGATTATAAAGTTAATATTGAAGTATGTATCGGTATTTATGGATGTATCATTCATAGGAATAAATAATATCCCATTGCAAAGCTAGGTCACATTTTGTTTATCCACAGAACAACTGATAGACATTTGAAATATTTCTTTTTCATTATTATGAATAATACTACTACAAACATTCACATTTTTGTATGTACATGTTTTCCAATCTCCTGGGTATACGTCTGGCAGTAGAATTACTCAATCATATGATAACTTCAACTTTTTGTATTACTGACAAACTGTTTCCAAAATTGGCTACAAAATTTTACATTTCCACCATCAATGTAAGAGGTTGTTATTATTTTCTGATTCTCAACATTATAGCTATTCTAGCAGATGCAAAGTGGCATTACATTGTCATGTCAATTTTCATTTTTTAAATGACTAATGATGCTGAATAACTTTTCATGTGCTTGTCACTTTAACCTCTTATTTGAAGAAACAACTACACAAGAACAGGCAAATTTAGGAACTTAAGAATATGGCAGAGTAGAAGGACACTGAGTTTATTCCATCTCATGTTTACAACCAAATATTATCCACATAGAAGTCAATAAAACAGGCAGCCATCCAAAAACTGACAGAATTAACTCCACAACTAAATATAGAGAAGTTGCATCGGATAGGGTAAGAAGGTCAGAAAGGTGCAAGGGAGACGGCCCTCAGGAAGGAGGGTGATGCACACATGGAGAGGCCAGAGAAATGGGCCCTCACACAGGGAGTTCATATGGGGAAAACTAACCCCACAATAGGTGTCTTTAAAAACCAGAGAGAGCTTCTCCCTCTGCCTGTATCTCTGCCTCTTTCTCTCAGTCTGTGCCTCTCATGAATAAATAAATACATCTTTAAAAAAATAAAAATTAAAAAAAAAACAGAGGGGCTGAATTCTGTGAGATTGTAAAAGCAATGGGACTTGGGTCCTGGAGCTTTAAAAGTCAGTTGACTCAGTATTGGGCAAGCCATGAGAACAAATGATAGCTGCATCACCATGTATAAGTAACAGCAGCCTGCATGGAGAGGCAACAGAAAAATGTTAATTTAAACAACACCATAGGCAAAGGGGAGACAGATCTCTTCATACTGATCTGAGAGCTTATTGGGGGACTTCTCTGAAAATGAGGGAGCTGACAGGTACCATTCCCCTTCTCTTCTCCAGCATAAACACAAGGCCATCTGCCAAAGGTGGGGCTGCACAGACACATACTATCTAAGCAGCTAGCAGTGAACACCACCATAGATCCTCCCAAGAATTTGCCCATTCCAAGCCTGCTAGTTTCAGCCCTAAGCTCAGAGAAAATTTTGTTAAAGCCACACACATGCCTTGCCCAAATACTAGGCACAGAGCTACTGCCTCACCAAATTTCCATTTGCCATATCATACCTAATGATGCACCCCCACCTGCTATCATGCACCATGCCCAGCCTCATTCCCCAAGCAGCTCCTGCACACAGTCTCCAGATGCTGCAACACTTGGGGACACAACATAGGACTAGTGGCCCAGTACAAATTTTGCTAACACCACTGCCCAATTCCTAATTTCTGTGGTGGACATATCCACCACAGGCAGATAGTCAGTGCAGAAGACAACACTGAAAAGAAAGGTGAGTCACACAGAACAGCAGGGCATAGGCAATAAACATAGAATATTTTCCTGAAGTGCCAGGTTCTAGTGAACAGGAGACATTGTACTGCAAGGATCTCAGGGTCTCTTTTTTTATAAAGTCACTATTTTCCAGAGCAGAAAGCATACATGGCTTTCTTGACACAGAGAAACAGACACAGAGAAGTAGACACAATGAGGAGAAAGAGAAATTTATCTGAAAAGAAGAAGAGAGAGAGAAGTGGGAAGAAAATTCTTTTGAGGAAATAATAGCCGATGACATCTTCCCTGATCTAGGAAAGGAAACAGACATCCAGATCAAGGAGGACTAGATAACTTCCATCAAACTCTACAAAAGCAGACCCAAACCAAGGCATGTAGTAGTTAAATTTGCAAAATATACTTCCAAATTTTTTTAAAGCAGAAAGACAAAAGAACCCCCTAACTTACAAGCAAATACCCACAAGATTAGTAGGAAATTTTTAAAAGATTTTTTATTTATTTATTTATTTATTTATTTATTTATTTATTTATTTATTTAAGAAAGTGAGCACACAGGAGGAGAGGGAGAAGCAGACTCCCCCCTGAGTAGGGAACCTGATCCCAGGACCCTGGGATCATGACCTGAGCCAAAAGCAGACACTCAACCAACTGATCCATCCAGGTGCCCCTAGCAGATTTTTCAACAGAAACTTTGTAAGCCAGAAGAAAATGACATGATATATTCAAAGGGCTGAATGGGAAAAATATGCAGCCGATAATACTCTATCTAACAGGGATATCATTTAGAATAGAAGGAGATATGAAGAGTTTACCAGACAAACAAAAATTAAAGGAGTTTATGACCAGTAAACCAGTCCTGCAAGAATTATTAAAGGGGAAACTTTGAATGTAGAGACCAAAGATGACAATATAGTTACAGGACACAATAACAGTAAAAATGAATATTTTTGTAAAAACAACAGTCAAGGAACTAAAAAACAGATATAAAGCATAATAACATATATTTAAAATGTGGGGAGTAGAAAAGAATGGGTTCAAAATTAAATGATCATCAACTTAATACAAACTCCTATGTAGAGAAGTTATATATAAACCTAATGGTTTCTATATATCAAAAATGAACAAAAATATGCAAAGAATAAAGAGAAAGAAATCCAAATATATCATTGAGAAAAATCAGCAAAGCATGAGAAAAAAACGAGGAACAGAGGAAGTCTTTAGAAACAACAAAACAAGTAATAAATGGCAATAAGTACAAATCTATCAATAATTACTTTGAATGTACATGGACTAAATACTCCTATCAAAAGATATAGGGTGTTAGGGGTTCCTGGATATCTCAGTCAATTAAGTACCCAACTCTTGATTTCAGCTCAGATCATGATCTCAGGGTCATGAGATCAAGCCCCACATCAGGCTCCACCCTGGGCATGGAGCCTGCTTGAGTTTCTTTCTCTTCCTCTCTGTCTTCTCCTCTCTCTTTCTTTCAAAAACAAAACAAAACAAAACAAAACAAAAACATAGGGTGTCGGAATGGATTTAAAAAAGACCTATCTAATTACCTATATGCTGACTACAAGAGACTGAATTTGTTTGTTTGTTTTAGTTGAAAGAGAAAAAGAGAGAGATGGTGAGAAAGAGAGAGAGCATGTCAAGAGAAAAGGGAGGGGGGAGAGGGAGAAGCAGGCTGTCCTCTGAGCCAGGAGCCCAACATGGGGTTCAATCTCAAGATCTTGGGATTATAACCTGAGCCAAAAACAGATGCTCAACTGACTGAGCCACCCAGTAGCCCCCAAGAAAATCATTTTAGACCTAAAGACACAGGCAGATTGAAAGTGAGGGGATGGAGAACAATCTATCATGCTAATGGATATCAAAAGAAAGCCATAGTAGCAATTATTTGGGATAAAATAGACTTTAAAACAGACTATAAGAAGAGACAAAGGACAATATATAAAAATAAAGAAGATAATCCACCAAGATAAAAAAAAATTGTAAATATTTACGCACCCAATATACGGGCACCCAAATACATAAAAGTTAATAATAAACACAAAGTAACTAATTAATAAAAATTCAACAATAGTAGAGGACTTTAATACTATTGTAAATATACAGATAAACCAAACAAAAATTCAACAAGGAAAAAATTACTTTGGATGACACATTGAAACAGATGGATTTAACAGAGATATTCAGAACATTATATCCAAAAATAGCAGAATATACATTACTTTCAAGTGCACATGGAACATTTTACAGATACGTAAAATGCACAAAACAAACCTAAACAAAATCAAAATGATCAATAACATACCATATATATTTTATGACCACAACACAATGAAACTAGAAGTCAACCAAACAACAAAAGGAGAAAACCACAAATATATGGAGGTTAAAAAGTATGCTACTAAATAACAAATGGGTCAACCATGAAATAAAAGAAAAAATAAAAAAATTATATGGAAACAAATGAAAATAAAAACAAAGCAAGCAGGCCTAAATGTTTTGGAGTACAATAAAAACAGTCATAAAAAGGAAATAAATAACAATAGGAGGTAGAAAAGGAATAACAAACAAACCTAAAAAAGCAGAAGAAAGAAAATATTAAAGATTAGAGCTAAAATGTCCACAATAGCCAAACTGTGGAAGGAGCCTCGGTGTCCATCGAAAGATGAATGGATAAAGAAGCTGTGGTCTATGTATACAATGGAATATTACTCAGCCATTAGAAATGACAAATACCCACCATTTGCTTCGACATGGATGGAACTGGAGGGTATTATGCTGAGTGAAATAAGTCAATCGAAGAAGGACAAATATATGATCTCATTCATTTTGATGAATATAAAAAGTAGTGAAAGGGAATAAAGGGGAAAGGAGAGAAAATGAGTGAAAATATCAGTGAGGTTGACAAAACATGAGAGACACCTAACTCTGGGAAATGAACAAGGGGTAGTGGAAAGGGAGGTGGGCAGGGGGTTGAGGTGACTTGGTGACCAGCACTGAGGGAGGCACTTGGCGGGATGAGCACTGGGTGTTATGCTATATGTTGGCAAACTGACCTCCAATAAAAAATTAAAAATTAAAAAAAAATTAGAGCTGATATAGATGATATAAAAATAAAAACAAAACAAAACAAAAAAAGAAAACACAATATAGCAATGAAATCAGGAGCTGTTTTGCCTTTTTAAAAATCAATAAAATCAATAAATTCTAACCAGACTTTTCAAGATAAAAAGATAGACTTAAATAAAAATCACAAATAAAAATGAGAAATAACAACCAACACCACAGAAATATAAACAATTATTAGAGAATATTCTGAAACACTGTATGCCAACAAATTGGACAATAAAGAAGAAATGGATGAATCCCTACTACCATATAAAAACAAAACAAAACTAAAACAGGAAGAAATATAAATTTGAACAAACCAATAACCAGCAGTTATGGAATCAATAATCAAAAACCTCCCAACAAACAAAAGACAGGACCAGATGTCATCATAGGTGAATTCATCCAGACATTTAAAAAAGAGTTATTAAAGAAGAGTTAATTGTTTTAAAGAATAGCTATTCTCAACCTACACCAAAAAATAGAAAAGGTAGAAAAACTTCCAAATACATTCTATGAATCCAAGATTACTCCAATACTAAAATCAGATACAGACACTACTAAAAAAGAGAAATTCAAGGCACTGTCCCTGAAGAACATGGATGCAAAAATTCTCTATAAAATATTTTCAACTAAATTCAACAATACATTTAAAAAAATCATTCACCATGATCAAATGGGATTTGTTCCTGGGCGGCAAGTGTGTTTTGATATTTGCAAACAATAAACATGATATATTACATCAATAAGAGAAAGAATAATAACCATTTTACCATTTTAATAGATGCATAAGAAGCATTTGACAAAGTATAACATACTACCCAGTATAATACGGAATTCAACAGTTCCATATAACACCCAGTGCTCATCACAAGTGCCCTCCTCAATCCATATCACCTATTTAACCAATCCCCCTACCCACCTCCCCTCTGGTGACCATCAGCTTGTATTGTATAGTTAAGAGTCTATTTCTTGCCCCCTTCTCTTTCTTCCCCTCTGCTCATTTGTTTTGTTTCTTAAGTTCCACATATGAATCAAATTGTATCACATTTGTTTCTCTAACTGATTTATGTCACTTACCATAGTACTTTCCTTTCCTGCTTTGTTGAAGATTAGTTGACTGTAGAGTTGAGAGGCCATTTCTGGGTTCTCTATTCTCTTCTGCTGATCTATGTGTCTGCTTTTATGCCAGTACCATACTGTCTTGATGATTATAGCTTTATAATACAGCTTGAAGTCCAAAATTGTGTTATTTACAGGCTTTGGTCTTCTTTTGCAAAATTATTTTGGCTATTCTGAGTCTTTTCTTTTCTTTTTTTTTTTTTATTTATTCATGATAGGCACACAGTGAGAGAGAGAGAGGCAGAGACACAGGCAGAGGGAGAAGCAGGCTCCATGCACCGGGAGCCCGACGTGGGATCCGATCCCGGGTCTCCAGGATCGCACCCTGGGCCAAAGGCAGGCGCCAAACTGCTGCGCCACCCAGGGATCCCTATTCTGAGTCTTTTCTGGTCTCACAGATTCTTCGAAAAGTGCTGCTGGTATTTTGATAAGAATTGCTTTGAATGTGTAATGTGCAATAAACCAATGTTTGTTTTTTATCCAAATTTGTCTACTCTTGGAAGTATCTTACTTTGCTGTACAGAAAGTCAATTTTTTTTTTAAAAAAAGGTTGTTTCATAAGTAAGAAACTGAAGTTTCAAGTATGTAATGACTTCAACTTGAGGTAGTCAACATTTTGCTAATTTTAGTTCATTTATGAATATTTAAGGTGTTGTTATTTTTGAAAGTTGTTGTTCATTTTCAGAAGTCCTCAAATATCTAACTAAAAATGGAGAGAAGTATGTACAAGTATTTATCTTTGTAGGGTAAGTGATCTAACTTGAAAATAACTGATCACATAAGTCTTTTAAGTAAGTTATGAAAAAAACAGGTTGTTTACTGATGGCAAATGACTATTTAACTTAGGAAAGCTTTCTCTTTTTATAAAAGGTTTTATTTATTTATTCATAAGAGACACACACACACACAGAGAGAGAGAGAGAGAGAGAGAGAAAGAGAGGCATAGGTTGAGGGAGAAGCAGAGTCTCTGTGGGGAGGTCCAATGTGGGACTCAATCCCAAGACCCCAGGATCATGACACAAGAAAAGGCAGATGCTCAACCACTGGGCCACTCAGGCACCTTTAGAAAAGCTTTTATGTGTCCTACCTGTGAATATACAAATACTTTTCAATATTCAGATTTTGACTGATTAAAAAGTTGTGGTCTTCAACAGAAAAAATATATGCATTGTTTAAATTTATTATAATGGAACAGTTGTATGAAATAAAACAAAGTAATATTAAAAATAAAAAAAATGATGACTGGGTTGCTCAGTGGTTGAGCATCTGCCTTCAGCTCAGGGCGCAACCCCAGGATCTGGGATTGAGTCCCACATCGGGCTCCCTGCAGGAAGCCTGCTTCTCCCTCTGCCTGTGTCTCTGCCTCTCTCTCTCTCCCTCTCTCTTTCTCTGTGTGTCATGAATAAATAAATAAGATCTTAAAAAATAAAAATAAAAATAGAAACAAATGTTTGCATATCCTCAATTTATATGTTAACAAAATATCAAACCAATGAGTGGGACGAATCAAGCTAGAAAATATGCAAACTATTATCTTGTCTGGAAAAATAAGTGTTAATCTTATTTATAAAATCAATTCATGAGTTATATACTGAGTTTCTCTATGCACAAGAAAATGGAAAAACATAAGTCTGGTGGGGAAAGTAAAAATATATGTCTTTATTTCTATAGCTGTTTACTGGCTTCCAAATAATTTCATTTAACTGACCAATGCCAGATCACTTCCTGAAATCACACACTTTCTCACAGATCATATTATCCCATGAATTTTCATCAAAACTCTTAAAATTAACTGAAATATTTAATTTTTCATCAAATTTTAGCTCCTAACAGGATGATTTCATGGGAGTAGGGACTTAGTTGTTTTATTTTTATTCACAAAACTCTTGATGTATATAAATTTGAATAAAAATATTATTAAAAATACTATAGCATTGACATCATTATCCTGTTGTTACAGATAAAGGAAATACATGTTAGGTGAAGTATATTTCCAATTTCACAGGCCTGGTAAGTGGTGGTGATATTTCTCAAACCTACTGTCTATTCATTCTAAAGCCAAGGTCCTAGTGACTATTCCATAAGAGCATTTTGGATACATGCTATATATGCCTAATGTAATCATATATAAAACTTACATAAGCAAAATTATAATTAGTGCATTATTATAAGAGTGTACAGACATTCTTTTGGAAACCTATAGAGGCATTGAACTGGCCAATTCCCATCTGTCTCTTTAATGCAGCTTGTGTTTGAGAAACATGTGAGAAACAGTTTTTGCAATGAAACAACAGCTGGTAAACTTAGGCAGGATTTTTGTGTCTGTAAAATAGGGATATTCACAGGTAACAAATACTACCATTGAGAGACTTAAAACTGATCTATAAATTTTACTTAGAAAATGTCTGACAGGGGCACCTGGGTGTTTCAGTGATTGAGCCACTGCCATTGGCTCAGGTCGTGAATCTGGGGTCCTGGGATCAAGTCCTGCGTTGGGCTCCCTGCAGTGAGCCTGCTTCTTCCTCTGCCAATGTCTCTGCCCCTCTCTCTGTGTCTCTCATGAATAAATAAATAAAATCTTTAAAAAAAAGAATAATAGAAGAGATCCAGGTAAATATAGGTACCCCAGGTAAGTCAAGATGAAAGTTGGTTAATATATCCAATGATGAATAAAACAGAGGACTGGTAACATAAGCAATAAAGGTGTGGCGCAATGACCAACAATTTATTAAGTGATGTAGAATCAAAAGAAGAAATTTTAGAAAATCGGTGAACAGCTGAAGATTATTTTTTCTTTTTTAAAAAAGATTTTAATTATTCATGAGAGAGAGAGAGAGAATGAGAGAAAGAGAGAGAGAGAGAGGCAGAGACACAGGCAAAGGGAGAAGCAGGCTCCATGCAGGGAGGCCGAAGTGGGACT
Organism: Canis aureus; assembly: GCF_053574225.1. NCBI lineage: Eukaryota > Metazoa > Chordata > Mammalia > Carnivora > Canidae > Canis > Canis aureus. The sequence goes on along the minus strand of NC_135628.1, from coordinate 59,238,365 downwards.
AGATCCCAGGTCTCCAGGATCACACCCCGGACTGAAGGCGGCGCTAAACTGCTGAACCACCTGGGCTGCCCCAACAGCTGAAGATTAAAGAGAGAAAAACAAAATCTGTAATTTAACAGAAAAAAACTAAATTAGTATTGTAAGATATTGGGCTATAATTTTGTTGTTTTGTTTTTCAGCTAGTAGAATCAAAGAAGTTATGAAAAGCTGGAAAATCGAAGATGATAAAGAAGGAACAGGGGTAGGTTAAAGGGGTACTCAGGAAATAATAATACTTGGCTCATTCAATCTCTCTTTAAAAGAAGAGAGAATGGCTGAGTAATATTCCATTGTATACATAAACCACATCTTCTTTATCCATTACTCAGCCATTAGAAACGACAAATACCCACCATTTGCTTTGACGTGGATGGACCTGGAGGGTATGATGCTGAATGAAGTAAGTCAATCGGGGAAGGACAGTGTATGTTCTCATTCATTTGGGGAATATAAATAATAGTGAAAGGGAATATAAGGGAAGGGAGAAGAAATGTGTGGGAAATATCAGAAAGGGAGACAGAACATAAAGACTCCTAACTCTGAGAAACGAACTAGGGGTGGTGGAAGGGGAGGAGGGCGGGGGGTGGAGGTGAGTGGGTGACGGGCACTGAGGGGGTTCTTGATGGGATGAGCACTGGGTGTTATTCTGTATGTTGGTAAATTGAACACCAATAAAAAATTAATGAAATAAATAAATAAATAAATAAATAAATAAATAAATAAATAAATGACTAAAATAAATAATTTGAAGTATAAATATGTAACAAAAAATTAGGAGTAAAGTCGGTGGAGGTAAATGTATCAGCTAATGAGATTATACTCCATTTGAGGTATTGGAGTATGTAAAGTTTCATATTAATATTTTCTCATAGGAGCAGAAAATTTTGACACTATTATCCATAGAACATTATACCTAGAATTATTTTTCCTCATATTGTCTGTACTCTCCAATAAAAATGTAAGTTTGAAAACAACCAAATATTTTATTCTAATTATCCAGAGTTCAGCAATATTATCTCCAAAATTTCATTCAAATACAACTGTATTTATATAATCTATACCTATATTTATATTTGATTAACCATAAGAAAATCACATCTTCCAAAGGAAATGTGTAGAAATATGTATTGGACTTTTATGTTTATTATAAGTTGGAACTGTCACTCCATTACAACAGTAAGAATAAAATAATAACAAGGGGTAGTGGAAGGGGAGGTGGGCAAGGGGATGGGGTGACTGGGTGGTGGGCCCTGAGGGGGGCACTTGATGGGATGAGCACTGGGTGTGATACTATATGTTGGCAAATGGAACACCAATAAAAAATATACAAAAGAAAAGAAATTGAGACATTGCTATTAGAAAAAATAATAATACCATGTAAAAAAATAATATGTAGACTAAAGAAGGACAAGTAAATTTTCTTTCAAAACTAAATTAGAATCAGGTTTCGATATAAATTAGAATTAGATAGGGATCAGGATTAAAATATTTAAGAACTATATTTCCATAATTTGTTTCTTCTTGAGCTCAGGACTTCACTTCTTACTTTTCAGGTACAAATTGTATTACCCACCATAATGATGTCAAATTCCACCATAATGATGGGATTTCTCCTCACAAAGTTTTCTGATGTATGGGAACTACAAGTTTTTTATGCCATAACCTTCTCTATAATGTATGTAGTCACTCTGATGGGGAACATTCTCATTGTTACTGTCACCACCCTTGACAGGAGTCTTCACATAGCCATGTACTTCTTCCTTAGAAATCTGTCCATCTTGGATGTCTGCTACATTTTTGTGACAGTTCCTAACTCATGTGTCAATTCTCTGCTTAACAGCAGCACCATTTCAAAGGCTGGGTGTGTAGTTCAGGTCTTCCTAGTGGTTTTCTTTGTATATGTGGAGCTTCTGTTTCTATCATGGCCCATGACTGTCATGTGGCTATCTGCCAACCTCTTCACTACCCTGTGATCATGAACCCTCAAATCTGCATCCAAATGACTCTGGCATCCATACTCAGTGGTCTCATTTATGCAGGTGTGCACACTGGCAACACATTCCGGCTCCCCTTTTGTCAATCCCATGTTATCCATCAGTTTTCTTGTGATATTCCCTCTCTTCTAAAGCTCTCCTGCTCTGACACTTTCAGCAATAAGATGCTGATCTCATCTTCTGGCTGGGGATTGGTGGTGGCTGTTTCATCTTTATCATCAGATTTTACATTCACATATTTTCTACTGTTCTCAAATTTCCAGGTGGAGCAGACAGAAAAAAGGCTTTTTCTGCCTCTGTCCCTCACATCATTGTGGTGTCTGTCTTCCTCAGCTCAGGCTTTTTTGTATATCTGAGACCATCTGAAAACTCTTCCATAATGCAGGACATGATCTTTTCTGTTTTCTATTCCATAATCCCTCCACTCTTCAACCCTATTATCTACAGTCTTAGAAATGAACAAATAAAATAAGCCATTAATAAAATGAAGAGAATGTTTATTCAGGAAATGTACAGGAAATTGCTGAGGTTCACTCTAAACTATTGAATAAAATTCATGTTTTCAGCAATAAATTGAGAAATTGATTGGAATTGTACCAAAATAACTGACATATATTTAATCTATAATGTCACTAAAATATATCATTTATCAATATAATTTCATTTCTGAAGATGTTGGATTATCTGAATATAGCACTGGGTAAAGAATCTGGAATTACAAATAAGAACTCTCTATTTATGCTTTGACAGATTAGAAGCACTCACTAAAAATTTAGTCCAAAAATACCCCAAAAAAGTTATCTCTAGAAGTATTTTATATTAAGCCCTGTTTTGTATTTGTTTACTATTTAAATATTTATAAACCTAGTATTAAACAGTAGTATAGAAGAAATGGTCACAATCACTCAAAAATAAATATGAAAAAATATAGTTTCTTTTGAATACCATAAAATATGAATGCAGTATAGTTGTGAAAAGAGAAGTGAATTTGGTAGGAGTATGGAGTCATGTATGAGAGGATCAGAAATATTTTACATAGCTTGTTCATAGGGCAAGGGAAATGTAGATACATTATACTTCTTATCACACCAAAATTTTGCTAAAAATGTGTTCAAGTGGCTTAAGGATACATTTACTTGATTATGCTTTAAACATTATTTGCTAGGTTGATTAAGGAATGGAAAATGGTTTTTCCCCACTTTCACATGGTTATCCATGGGCATCCATTAAGACAACCGAGAAGTAAAAAGAATGCTATTTTGCTTTCTGTTAGTGTCATTAAAATATTTATCTTTATTGTCAATAATATTAGCCATTATATAGTAGCTTGTACTGCAAAAATTAGCAACTCCAAAGTTTTAGTATATTAATACAACGAAGATTTACTTCTTGCTCTTAGCATAAGCTAAATGGAAGCCATCAGGGAGCTCTCTGAATTGGATTCATTTGACAGATCCATTGAAAATGATAGTTAGGGGCAGCTCCAGTGGCTCAGCGGTTTAGCGCTGCTTTTCACCTGATCCTGGGGACTGGGGATCGAGTCCCACATCGGGCTCCCTGCATGGAGCCTGCTTCTCCCTCTGCCTGTGTTTCTGCCTCTGTGTGTGTGTGTGTCTCATAAATAAATAAATAAGACTTTTAAAAAAGAACATAATAGTCTCATTGAAATGAGTTTTAAGCATTTTCTTAAAAAAAAAAATCAAATAGAAAAAGTGGGAATATTCTCCAATCAGAAACCAAGTAACTACTACTGACCTGAAAATATCAGCTTTGTGAGTTATTTCATTAATATGGATAAAATTTAAGGTAGTCCTTGGACACCTTGCAAGAGGTTTTGACCTCCACAGTGGAGATCCTTGAACTCTCAAGGAGACAAACATAAAAATATTAAAAAGCAATCCAAGTATGCACTTTGAAAATAGGTTCTAATAGCAAACAAAGTAAGGTATATATTTGAAAAGAGATCCAAACATACATTTTGACATCACAATAACAAAGATATGGCACTCATGTAAAAAAAAGTTTTGATGTACATACGAAAACAGAGTCATGGCAGTTTTTTTTATTGTTTTAAAATGACAAAATTGAGAATGGAAAACAGAATCCCATAGTCAAAACTCAGTCACAGGGAGAAGAAAAATGTAGAAAAGTGCACATGAGTTCCTTATATCACTACCAGTCATTTCTGTGCACTTTTTTTTTTTTTTTTTACCAAATAAGTCACATGGCCACATTTGCTGTCAAAGGGAGAGGTGGGCAATCCACCCACACTTTAGGAGGGGGAGATGAATGATAATGCCATTAAGTACTAGAAATTATCTACATCTTCCTGACTGAAAGGATGAAATGTGAGGTTCTGAATGTCTGTTGTCCATGCAGTTATTATTAGCATTATGGTCACTGTACATATTCTAAGCCACTTGTAACATACAGTGGCATGAATTGTGCAAAGCCGTGCAATGCATTATCAACTCTTCAATAACCTCATGCAAGCAATAATAATGTTCCCACATTTTACAGATGATGCCCTGGTTTAGAGATATCTGATGGCCTGAGTGCCTCAATCGGTTAAGCATCTGCCTTCAGCTGGAGTCATGATTCCAGTGTCCTGTGATGAAGCCTGGTGTCAGGCTCTCTGCTCACTGAGGAGCCTGCTTCTCCCTCTCTCAGTGCCCCTCAACCTTGTCCCCACTTGTGCTCTCTTTCTTTTTAAATAAATAAAATCTTAAAAAAATAGGATGAGCCCTGGGTGTTATTCTATATGTTGACAAATTGAACACCAATAAAAAATAAATTTATTAAAAAAATAGAAATATATGAGGTTGTCTATTTTTCTAGTATTTATTTGTGCTTTCATTTCTATGGTTTTCTCCCTACTTTGGGTTCGATTTGTACTTTAAAAAACATTATCTTGGCCTCTAGGCCTAAACTTAGGTCTTTAATATAGATATTATTACTATAAAGTTCCCTCTAAATACTGCTTTTGCTGAGTCACATAACTTTTACTATGTTGTGGGATGCCTGGGTGACTAAGTGGTTGAGCATTTGCCTTTGGCTCATGGCATGATCCCAGAGTCCAGGGATCAAGTGCTGCATCAGACTCCCTGCAGGGAGCCTGCTTCTCCTTCTGCCTATGTCTTTGTATCTCTCATGAATAAATAAATAAAATCTTTAGAAAAAAGTTTTACTATGTTGTGTTACATTTTTGTCTTTACTTATTGTTACATTTTTATTTTTACAAGATTTTACTGATTTCAAATTTGATTATTTTTGTCCTATTGACTGTAAAAGACTATATTAATTGCCAAATATTGACTTTTTTCTTTTATTATTAATTTTTAGTTTTATTTTATTGTGGTGGAAAAATATATTTTGTATGATTTCAATGTTCTCAAATTTGTTCAAACTTGTTCTTTAACCTAACATAATCTATCTTGGAGAATGTTGCATGTGTGTTTGAGAAAAATGTATATTCTTCTGCTTTTGGGTGGAATGTTCTATATATGATCATTAAGTCCATTTAGTCTACAGTGATGTTCATGTTATTGATTTGCTTATTTATTTTTCTGTATGGATGATCTATTAGGACTGGATATTGTGGCCTGGGAATGCTTCAGGACCTCACTCTGAGTCCTTGGATTTTCTCTCTACTTCTTTTGTAATAAATAAACTGAGTTTGGAATAAAGACTTTTTAGCCTGATTTTCACAAAATTCAAATAATCTAAAAACCTTTTTTTTTTATTTTATAAAAGGTCTGTTCCTATATGGTATATGAACTTCTCAAGACCATCTTCACTTCTGATGCCAACTGAAAGTTTAAGGGTCCCACAAACCATGCTCAGTTTCAATAATTTGCTAGAAATATTCACAGAATTCAGAAAAGCCTTTAGCCAATGGTTATGTTTCATCACAACAAGAGGGCTACAGATCCAAATTACCCAAGGGATACAATATATCAAGTGGACTAAAGATCAAGAAAAACAAATAAACTTATGAAGCAAGACATTTGAAGGGCTTATAAATCACAACACAGGACCTGAGGGCAAAGGGCAAACATGTCTTTAAGAATGCCTAATCCAGGGACACCTAGGTGGCTCAGTGGTTAAGTGCCTGCCTTTGGCCCAGGGTGTGATCCTGGAGTCCCAGGATTGAGTCCCAGGATGGAGTCCCAGGATCTAGTCCCACACTGAGTGCCACATTGGGCTCCCTGCGTGGGGCCTGCTTCTGTCTCTGCCTGTGTCTCTGCCTCTCTCTCTCTGTGTCTCTCAAGAATAAATAAATAAAATCTTAAAAAATCAAAGTCTAATCCATTACTGAATAATTCCCTTTAGTCCATGCTGACCATAAAGAAAAAAATATATATATAATATTTTTTAAGATTTTATTTATTAAGATTTATTATTTACAGAGAGAGAGAGAAGCAGAGCCATAGGCAAAGGGAGAAGCAGGCTCCTTCCAGTGAGCCTGATATGGGACTCGATCCGGGACCCCCAGATCATGCCCTTATCCAAAGGCAGATTCTCAACCACTGAGCCACGTAGGTGCATAATCCATTTATATTTAAATTATAATATTTAATATTAATATAATTTTATAATTATTTAAATTTATTATTTAAATAATATTTAAAGCTTTACAGCTTTTCTGAAACAAAAAAACATAGAAAACTTGAACAGACCAATAATTGGTAAAGAAATTGAATCAGTAATCAAAAATTTCCTAACAAAAGTACAGAGCTGGATGGCTTCACTGGCAAATTTTATCAAATGTTTGAAAAAGAATTAATAGTCTTTCATGTTCTGTCTCCTAACTCTGGGAAACGAACTAGGGGTGGTGGAAGGGGAGGTGGGCGGGGGGTGGGAGTGACTGGGTCATGGGCACTGAGGTGGGCACTTGACAGGATGAGCACTGGGTGTTATTCTATATGTTGGCAAATTGAACACCAATAAAAAATAAATTTATAAAAATTTAAAAACATAAAAAGAATAGCGATTCTTCTCTGACTATTCCAAAAAAACAGAGATGAAAAGAAAACTTCCAAACTCATTCAATGAGGTCAGCATTACCCTGATAACTAAATCCAAAGACTCCACTGAATAATAGAACCACAGGCCAATGATCTTGATGTGCATGGATGCAAAAATTCTCAACAAAACACTGGCAAATTGAATCCAGCGGTACATTAAAAGAATCATTCACCATAATCAAATACAATTTATTGCTGGGATGCAAAGTGGTTCAATATTTGCAAATCAATCAACATGATACACCAGGTTAACTAAAGAAAGGATAAGAAACATATGGTACTTTTAATAGATACAGAAAAAGCATTTGACAAAGTATAACATTCATTCATAATAAAAGCCTTGAAAAATAAATGTTAAAGGGAATGTATCTCAACATAATAAAGTCCATACACAAAGATCCCATAGCTAATATCATCCTCAATGGAGAACAAATGAGAAATTTTCTTTGATGGTCAGGAACAAAACAGGAATATCCACTCTCACCATTGTTATATATCATAATATTGGAAGTTGTAGCCACAATAGTCAGAAACAAAAAATAAATAAATAAATGGCATCCAAATTGGCAAGAAGTCAAACTTTCACTATTTGTAAATGACAGGATATAAAAAAACCCAAAACACGGGATCCCTGGGTGGCGCAGCGGTTTGGCGCCTGCCTTTGGCCCAGGGCGTGATCCTGGAGACCCGGGATCGAGTCCCACGTCGGGCTCCCGGTGCATGGAGCCTGCTTCTCCCTCTGCCTGTGTCTCTGCCTCTCTCTCTCTTTCTCTCTCTCTCTCTCTTTCTGTTACTATCATAAATAAATAAAAAAAAAAAACAAAACACTGCACCAAAACATTGCTGGAACTGATACATGGATTTAGAGTTGCAGGATACAAAATCAACGTATAGAAATCTGTTGTATTTCTACACACCCAAAGTGAAGCAGCTGAAAGAGGAATCAAGGAATCACTCCCATCTATAATCTCATAAAAACTATAAGATACTTAGGAATAAGCCTTACCAAAAAGTTTGAATGTCTGTTCTGTGAAAATTACAACACTGATGAAAGCAATTGAAAAAGACACAAAGAAATGGGAAAAAATAAACTTTATATGCTCATAGATTAGAAGAACAAATATCATTAAAATTAACCAGTGCAATCTATACATTTAATGCAACACCCATCAAAATGCCACCACAATTTTCACAGACCTAGAATAAACAATCCTAACATTTATTTGGAACCACCATAGACCCCTAATAGCCAAAGCAACCTTGAAAATGAAAAGAAAAGCTGTAGGCATCACATTTACAGAATTCAAGTTATATTACAAAGCTGTAGTGATCAAGACAATATGATAATGGCACAAAGTAAGCAAATAGAGCAATAGAGCAGAATAGAAGAGCTGGAAATGAACCAACAACTTTATGGTCAACTAATCTTTGACAAAGTAGGAAAAAATATCCAATGGAAAAAGACAGTATATGGTCTTGAGAAATGGTGTTGAGAAAACTGGGGAGTAACATACAGAAGGATGAAACTGGACCAATTTCTTACAGCATACACAAAAACACATTCAAAATTAATAAAAGGTCTAAATGTGAGATACGAATCCATCAAAATCCTAGAGGATAACACAGGCAGTGACATCTTTGACATCAGGCACAGCAACTTCTTTCTAGATATGTCTCCTGAGATTAAGGAAACAAAGGCAAAAATAAGCTATTAGGACTTCATCAAAATAAAAATCTTCTGAACAGCAATGGAAATAATCAACAAACCTAAAAGGCAATCTGCAGAATGGGAGATGATATTTGCAAATGACACATCTGATAAAGGGTTAGCATCCAAAATATATGAAGAACATATAAAACTCAACACCCTGGGATGCCTGGGTGGCTCAGGTAGTTGAGCGTTTGCCTTCAGCTCAGGTCATAATCCCAGGGTCCTTGGATTGAGCCCCACATCTGACACATTGATCAGATGAATCTACTTCTCCCTCTGCCTCTGTCACTACCCCCTGCTTCTGTGCTCTTTCTCTCTCACTCTCAAATAAATAATATATTTTTAAAAACTAAGGTTCATATAGATAGAGCAAAAACTGCTGTTTTTCAAAGAAATAATCATCTACCTAGAAAAATTAACATCAACAGATACTTTTATTAACCTAAAAAGAAAATTCATCAAGATCAGTCTACAAAATTCCTTAGCATTTCTGCTACATCAACAATGGTGATTTAGGGAAAATAAAATACTAGTCACAATGAAAAGTAATTATAAAATACATATTTTAATGTAACTTAAAATACAAAACATATCCTATATGGATAAAATAAAGGACATGAAAAATGATTAGAATATATATTCTGTGTTCAAGGATGGCACCACAATATTACAACAATGTTAATTCTCTTCAGGAATATATTTTAATATTTATTTTACAGATCTAATACTAATTAGTGGTAAATCATAACTATATACAAAGAAACCATTTGGAAACTATTGATCTCAAAACTCAACTCAGAGTATATAGAATCTTAAAATCTGATAAAGGAGAAATTATATATTAAAGGTACAAAAACTGGGGGGTACCTGGGTGGCTCAGTGGTTGAGTGTCTTGCCTTTGGCTCAGGTCATGATCCTAGGGTCCTGGGATCGAGTTCTGCATCAGGCTCCCTGCAGGGAGGCTGCTTCTCCCTCTATGTCTCTGCCTCTCTCTGTGTGTCTGTCATGAATAAATAAATAAAATATTTTAAAAAGTACAAAAATGACTATTAACTTGTTCAATACAAGGAGAAAAATAAATTTATAGCCCTATTTAAATAGATACAGAAAAATGACCCCTGATTGGTTAAGATATTCTATAAGGAATGTTATATTATTGAATTATTTGAAAATAACACAAAATAATCTACTTCTTATAAGGAATGGACAGATTTATTCAACAAAAGATTAAGAAAATCGTATTTAATTATGTTAAAATTATGAATATCTTGTAAAAGACATCGTGGCCAAAGTTAACACAATGATACAGACTGAAATAAGATAATCTAAAAAAAAATAAGATAATCTACATGCCTAAAAACAAACAAAATTATGTAATCTAAAATGTTTAAGAAATTTCTACATATCATTGAGAAGGCTTTATTTTAATTAAGAATCAGAGAAATAGGGCAGCCCCGGTGTCTCAGTGGTTTAGTACCGCCTTCAGCTCAGGGTGTGATCCTGGAGACCCAGGATCGAGTCCCACATCGGGCTCCCTGTGTGGAGCCTACTTCTCCCTCTGCCTGTGTCTCTGCCTCTCTCTGTGTCTCTCATGAATAAATAAATAAATCTTTAAAAAAAAGAATAAGAGAAATAAAAATTAGATAACAATAGAATAGTACTCTGTTAAATAGAATGCAAGACTTCAGAGGCTAAATAATGTTAAATGGTGCAATGAATGTGGGCAGATAAAAATTTTCCAAATTGTCATTTATAACATAGTTGGATGTTGGCATCTTTGGGTGCAGTCTCCTGGTATCAATTAATTTACCTTTAGAATTGGGCAATTGTGTTCATGATCATTTAAATGAGAGTAAATTCTCAGAAATATCTAAATAAGAACGTGCAAATAACTTCAAATTGGCTTATGGCTATGAATAACAGGTTCCTCAAAAAAAAAAAAAAACAGTTCCTCAAAGCAAGTGATTTAACCACAAAATTATTTATTTTTAATAAAAATGTCTTTATTTAAGGAGTTTGTAATGGAATATAAAACAAGCATTTCCTAATAAATCTTACATTAAAAATAAAATAAACAATAGATGACATTTCTAATGACATCAAGAATTATTTGTAAGCCATAGAAATAAAAAAACAGGTAATTCAGTAATAAATTAATTAATTAAAATAATGACTTCAAATAGATAATTCCATGTATGAGGATAGGAAAAATATTAAATGGCATTATAAATCACTTTAGAATGAGTCCAATGCAAGACATAATTTTGTGAAAATTGGAAAATCTATATAAAAATATGAAATCATACTATTAGTTTGCTTCCAGAAGAGATACATTAAAGACTTTTAATGCAATTCATTGAAAAGCATATCTGAATGGCCAGTAAATATACAAGACAGCAGTCCAAATCCATAAAAAATGCATATTAATGAAAGACTGATAAACCATTTCTTACGAATAGGTTCACAAATTTCTTTTTAAAGATTTATTTTATTTATTTTAGAGAGAGAAAGAGAGCACAAATGACAAGTGGGAGCAGGGGCAGAGCGAGAGGGAGAGAGAGAATCTCAAGCAGACTCTCTATTGAGCAAGGATCCGGACACTGAGCAAGGATCCAGACACAGTGCTCCATCTCAGGACTCTGAGAACATGACCACACCACTTAATCAATTGAGCTACTCAGGCACTCCAGGTTTAAAAACTCAAAAAAAAAAAAAAAAAGCAAAAACAAATTATTTTGACAAGGTAATGAAAGAAAATGCTCTTTCCCTTTGCATAGCTAGTGAAAATATAAAATCCTGCCAAATATTCTTGCATACAATTGGATGGAATTTTTGAAATTTCAGACATCTTCCTTCTAGGATATTGTTTCTATCCTATATAACTCCTAAGTGGAGAACATCATTAACAAGACGAAGCATTACCTAGAAGCTGAAGTCAACATTAAGTGAATAGTAGGTTCATAGGGAAGTAATGGTTTAGAACTGGACATGGTAAATTTAAGATGTGAAAGGAATATCAAAACAATACAAAAGGAACATTTGGTAGCACCTGGAATTTAGAAAACAATATTAAATGAAGATGTATATCAGTGATTATAAACGTGAAAAATAACAAAAACAAAAACAAATGGAAAGACAAGTCTGAAAATCTGGAGGAGTCTAATTATCCACGAAGGAAAAATTAGCCAAGTACTAGTATTTGGAGATAATCAAGAGATAACCAGTAATAGAATCCAAATAGAGTAACCGCAAATAGCAAATGTTCAGATAAAGGAAAGAAATTAAAATTGTGTTGAAATTTCCAGTGTAGAAATCTCTAGTCAAATGACTCTCCAAATGGAATCACTTGAATAATCAATTTGGAAATAATTAGTGAATTTTAACGGAGTTCTACTTAGTGGTAATCAAGCCCAAATCTCAATGAGTATCTCTATTCATTTTATTTTAGAATCAGAAAACTGTCTGCCTGTTTGTCATTTAATCTTATGGAGTTAGTAGTGACATACTTTGAAATTACAAAAATAATTTCAAAAAAAGATTTCAAATAGAGTCAAATATATGAATGAGGGAAGAGAGACAGGGAGAAATAGAGGTTATACTATAATCTAGAAAGTAAGTGCATTTTATTTTGATCTCAAATAGTATTAAGATTCACATTTTCAAAGTAGAGAACTAATTTTATATAAGGACTTAGGAGAAAAAAGTAGGTGATGACGTACATTACTATAATTAAAGACTAGGGACTGGATATCCTGGAGGAATTGCAAGTTGAAATCACAGATGACTAGGAAGAATGTCTTACATGGGTTTTCTCTAGAAATTTAAACGTTTTCAGTTGCTTAGTAAGTATTTCCATGTCTTCCTAGAAACATCTAGAAGGTAAGTTCAAGGAAGATGGTATATTTATCAAACTGTCCTTCTGAAGTTCAGTAAGCTGGAATTACATCTCCTTCAAAAGCTACATATTAGAAGTTTTGTTACTTTGAAGTCCTTTAGATAGAGAGTTGACCTGCAACTTATATTTTATATTATCTGTAAAATTAGAGTAATATATCTCTTATATTCAATACAGGGAATTGTAAATGTTAAGTTAAATAGTAACTGTGATGATCCAAAGTAAATGTGAGACATTTAGAGCAATACAAATATTCTAGTTAGGGACCTTTGCAAGACTCCAGTGGATCTACTCTATTCAAGTTTTCAATCACTTGTGAGAATCTTATGGATTCCACCTGTGTGCAAACATCTATTGTTTACTCATTCAATAAAAAATTAAATATAAAAAAATGAATATATAGTTTACCAATCAAGAACCAACAATATAGTAAGAAGACGGAATATTTTTTGAAATAATTGCAAGTAAGTAGCAGTGGGATTACTGGAAGTATTAAAAAAAAGTGTGATAAGATATGTGCAAAGGTAATTAATGAGCATACACAGAATGACAGTTTGATGAGGAATTCATAAGAATTAATATATTCTATATTAGAACAACTCTCTGGGGCAACCTCAGTGGCTTAGCAGTTTAGCGCTGCCTTCAACCCGGGGTGTGATCCTGGAGACCTGAGATCGAGTCCCACTTTGGGCTCCTTGCATGGAGCCTGCTTCTCCCTCTGCCTGTGTTTCTGCCTCTCTCTCTTCTTCTCTCTCTCTCTCTCCCTCCCTCTCTCTCTCTCTCTCTCTCTCTCATGAATAAATAAATAAAATCTTTAAAAAAAAACACAGCACTCTGATGGCGGCAAGAGGATAAAGCAATATCTGAAAGGTTAGTTAACTTGCCTGATGACACAGGATTTTTTTTTCATTATTATTTTTTTATTTATTTATGATAGTCACACAGAGAGAGAGAGAGTGAGAGGCAGAGACATAGGCAGAGGGAGAAGCAGGCTCCATGCACCGGGAGCCCAATGTGGGATTCGATTCCGGGTCTCCAGGATCGCGCCCTGGGCCAAAGGCAGATGCCAAACCGCTGCACCACCCAGGGATCCCCTGATGACAAAGGATTTAGTGGTAGAGCAAGATAGCAAACTCATGTTTATTTGATCTTAAGGTTCATAATGTTAGCTTTTTATATAGAGCAGAGGTAGATGCCACACATCTCTAAATTTAATATATGCAGAACTTTCTGTCTACAGAATGAAGAAAGAAACATAAAGTCACATGTGCACTGATATGATATGATTTACAAAGACAAAAGATAGTAGAAGAGGAAAGACATTTTGTCTATTGCTCAGATTCTGAGGAAAATAAAACTCTTTAGTAGGGACCTCAGCTCAGATGTATATGTTGTATCTTTGGGATCTCTAAGTAGAAATGTGTGAAGTTGGCATTGGGAAATGGAGAACACATGACTTGAAAGAAAAGCTTGAATCACTTTCTGCAATACCTCACAAACAACATCAATAAAGAGATGAAAGTTTGTTCTGCAGAACATCTGAGCCATTTAACGCTTTTGAGAAAAGAGTGATATAATCCAATGGCACTTTGGAGTAAAAACTCAAAAGGGTTGTGTCAAATGATTGAAAAACAGAAAATCAGGTTTATGCATAATGTCCATGGGTGCAGATGCAAATAAGATGTTGCTGTTATTGTTGTTGTTTTGAAGTACTGATGAACTTTTTCAAAAGGAATCAGCAAGCCTTTAGTAAGAAATGGTTTAACCCTCTCTTAGGAAGCAAGAGCAGTTTTTAAGCATCATTTTATATGTAACATAGTGCCTAGTTGTTGTGTCTGGTGGTGGGATCATAATGATCATTCTTTGAATGCAGCACATCTAGCACAGAAATAGGCCCAGTGACCCAATCTGCATTCAATCAACAATTTCTTGCTTTGTTTTTCTTTCCTTTGTTCCTCTCAGTTTCTCTTCAGTCCAAGATTGTTTTTCCTTTATTATTCACTGCTTTTAAGCATTCTATTGTTGCACACTGTCTTTACTTAGCCAAGACTCTTCTCTGTTCACCTCACTTCTTTTAATTATCCTTTTAACCTGTAAGTATAAAATATAAATTAACTGTTTAGATACAATTCTGTTATGTTTTTCAAAGTATTTGTGGTGAACAATGACTTTTTATTCCACAATATGAGGATTTGATGATAATTCACAATATTCATAAGTTTGTGAGGAAATTATTAAACTACATATATAGTGAAATAATGTGCATTACATCCTTAAGTGCACACATCTAAAATCCATACCAAGCCATCATATATTAGGTATATAAAAGAAAATGTATTCCTCTGAATATAACTAAGGCTTTTCTTATGTAAGTTTCAATGGGAGATGTCTGATTTACTGTTTGGAAATAAGTGCCCTAATGACTATAAAACATTGTTAATCTAGTTTCCTATGAGAGGGCAGTAAAGGAACTGAGAGGTTGTGGTGTGGTTTTTGACAGAAAATAAGGTAATGAAATATAACATAATAGCATAATATTCTTGTATCCTTTTATTCATGTTCAGCTTGAAGCAAAACAATTGGAAAAATTAGATTAGATAGGGTCCACTACTAAACTTAAATATTGTATTGCTTTATTGATAAATAACAATTCAAGACTTTGTCTCACATATAGAGACCATCTACTCTCGATTAGTCCTACTGTCCCCACACTGCTATTCTTCAGTGGGGTTCCCATATAGACTAAATAAAAAGATGATTTCATTTGTGTGAAGAGACTGTGAAGAGGCATAGTATTAAAATACACCAGAGTTTGTTACTGCACATGGATTATAAAACAGTTATGAGCAGAAAATGGGATGGTAAATGAGATCTAATCATAGAGCCAGTCCCTGTCATTTCCTAATAATGGAGACAAGGGCATCACAGTACTAAGTGACTCCAACACTTCCTTAAGCAATTTCTCTTTGATAAGCTATTCCAAAGAAATCTGCTTTATTTATCTGAATATAGAATAAACTGCTGGATGGATGCAGTATTTCAGTTCCTCTGATAATCTCAGCTGTGTCAATAGGATTGGAGCTTCACAGCAGTATATGGCCCTAATTAAGCAGGAATATAAAAAAAGAAGAAATTAGATACAGATTTTAAAAAGGCACATGCTCCATGGAGTTTCTCAGGCTCCGTAGGTTTCTTGGCATTCCCAATCTCCTAAAGACTAGTTAATTATGTAATTCTGGTCCAACTTGAAAAAGCCAATGGATCTGACATTTTGTGTATATTCAAGGATGAAGCACAATTGCTTAAATTCACACCGTGTAGAAAAAAAATAACCAAAGATCTGTTAGAATTAAATGAATCAGACTATTTGGGGGTGCTCAGGCTTCTAAGATTAAATAAGCAGCCCAATAAAGCTTTTCTCCTTTTGATATTTGTCTCCCTCAGATCAGCAACCCATTTCCCAGCCATGATACAAAGTTTAGTAAATCATCCAGGCCAGCACACAATACAGGACTCCTAAACCAACAATCCTCTGAGAAACAGGAGGACTAGAGCAGAAAAGAAGACATCTGAAACACAAAATGAAAATCACAATCATTTCCTATAAAAAAGTCTTGATTCACTAAGTATCTATTGAATATGACTCATTAAATCTCTGCTTTCATTTACTTTACATACTAATGAAGAAATACAGACAAAAATCAGATAAATCAGAGTCCTGTTGGATGGGAGAAATACTAAGGACAATAAAAACAAAACAATATTTAGAGAGAGGTCATAAGAGCTTTATGAAACAAAGTGCATATAAGAGCCTGAATGTAGTGAGGGATTGGTCTAAGGAATAGAAAATGATCAGAGAGAACAGCCAGCACGAACACACTGTTAGAACATTCCAAGAATGTTCCAGAAATGAAGAAGCCAGTGTGGCTGGTGGTAAGTGAGCCAAAGAGTAGGTAGATACAGGAGATGAAGGTACGGCTGTAATAGGTTCTATTTTGTGCACACAAAAGACAACATGCTCTATTATTTATGTGAAATCAAGGCAAAATATCAGGAAAAACATAAACTTTAGAGATATGTATTAAATTATAGGTTGCATGTGGGGGTGATGGACTATGAGAGAATATGATGAAATTTTTTGGAAAACATCAGATATTTTTATCTGAGTTAGTAACATAGGTTCAAACATGTATCAGATTTCATCCATGGTATATTTAAGATGAATTCAGTCAATTCACCTTTGACTGTAACATAAATGTATGTTTCGCTTACATAAAGAGTTTGTACAAATGTCAAGAGACAACAGCATAATATTGCCATATTATTTTTTTATTTATTTATTCATTAGAGACAGAGAGAGAGAGGCAGAGACACAGGCAGAGGTAGAAGCAGGCTCCATGCAGGGAGCCCAATATGGGACTCGATCCCAGGACTCCAGGACCACACCCTGGGCCGAAGGCAGGCACTAAACTGCTGGGGCCATCCAGGGATCCTCCATATTCCCATATTATATATTATATATATAAGTCACCACTAATAAAATTAAAACATCTGGTTTTACTGGTTATGTTAAAAGATAAAAACTAAGTATGCAGCAATATTTTTATGTCATAGAGATTTATTTCATTAGTAATTCATTTAAATATTTTATAGAATTGTTTCATATATATAAAATTTATGATAGGACAGGTTTTTGTTAATAATGTAGTGGCAAACAAAACAAAACAAAACAAAAAATAACTTAACAGCATGGAATGTGTTATAAACAGATTGCATATGTAACATATAATACTTTATTAATATACAATATTATACATATAGTGTATCTATCCCTTCCCTGTCAGAGAACCATATTTACATTAGTTAAAATACTTTTGGGGCAGGTGTGTGGCTCAGTCAGTTATGCATCTGCCTTTGGTTCACATCATAATTCCAGGCTCCTGGGATAGAGCCCCATATAGAGTTCCCTGCTCCACAGGGAACATACTTCTCTCTCTCCTTCTGCACCCCCCTACTCATGCTTGGTCTGTCTCTCTAGTGTTCTCTCTGTCTCTCAAATAAATAAATAAAATCTTAGAAAAAGTAAATACTTCTGAGTGCATTGAAAAATCATTGATTTTAATTTCAAATATTTTCCACACTTATTGCATGATAACATATTCATTACAGTTTAACATATTTTAAATCTAAAAGGGCCTTTTTAGTGGTATTAAGCTAACATAATTGCTTTTGCCAGCCATTAATACAAAACAGGTAACTGATTTCTTTTCTCTCTGTTTCCATGGCCTAGATCATTAAACCTTTAAGTCCTAAACCACATCAGAAGTTATTAAAATTCTATTTAAAGTTTTAAAAATACAAAACAGGTAAAACAACGTACAGTAAAATCATGTTTTTTAATAAATTTATCTTTTATTGGTGTTCAATTTACCAACATAAAGAATAACACCCAGTGCTCATCCCGTCAAGTGCCCCCCTCAGTGCCCGTCACCCATTCACCCCCACCCCCTCCCTCCTCCTCTTCTACCACCCCTAGTTTGTTTCCCAGAGTTAGGAGTCTTTATGTTCTGTCTCCCTTTCTGATATTTCTCACACATTTCTTCTCCCTTCCCTTATATTCCCTTTCACTATTATTTTAAATTATAGTTTGTCAAGTAAAATGTACATTTTCAGTAAATCTGGCACAGGTACATGTACACTTTTCATTTTCTAAAGCCTAAAACTGAAACACCAAACACACTTTTCTAAATGACTCTCAGAGTAGAGAAAGCACATACAAATACAAAGAAAGAAACCCAGTGCCTTAATCATTGAAGAGAGAAACAAGAGAATTAAAAAAATGATTGTGAAAATAGGAAATCAAAAATGTGCTACTGTGTAGGTGAAGAAATCCCCTGCAAGAGTCTTGCTAAAGGCATGAGAGAGATCAATTTTATACAAGAGAGAATAGTCTAAAGATAAAGTAGGAGCCATCTCTCTTTTCTTCAATAGTATTCATTTAAAAAATTCTCACATGTTACAAACTATATTCAACATTACATTTTGTACTGTACATTACAAATATGGTCTCATTTGTCTTAAGAGCACTCTACAATATCAATATTCACTATATTCAATATCAAATACTAGTGGAAAATGAGGCTTGGAGAATTAATCTAAGATTACACAGGAAAATAATGTTTGAGCTGTTTGGACTATGCTCTTTCACTATAACTAGCCACCTTCACCAGTACAATGACCCATACCAGAATATCTCATGGGTACACCAGATTTTAAGAGATGGAGTAAGAGATGGGCATATTGGTGAGGAAGTGTTTTCTCTACAAATTACCATTATTTTCAATAAGTATTATTTAAGGTACTTCTAACTGATGATTTCTTAATGTCTTCTGTTTACTTGATGTTTGAGTAGTCCCATTTCATTTCCACTAGTACATAATCCTTCTACACTTTGGTAGAAAAAAAATTGTATCATAGGGTGATATGCTATGTTCAAAGGAAAAAACACAATGGAAAATCTCATTGACTTCCTAGCAATTCATGAGTCTTCTTGTGACTCTTAGTGTATTTCCTAAGGGATTATCCATATTATATAGCTGAGCTGACTTAGTTGCTAAAAATTAGATTATATGCATCTTGGGAAACTATGTTCTAATGATGAAACTTATTATATGTGTTATCTACACTTATTTCTAAAAATCACATCAAGCTAACAATAAACTTTAATAATCCTAGGCTGTAAATTGAAAACAATATACTGAGAAAAATATTTTTCCATATATATATTATGTTGTAGATGTGGTGATTTAAGCTAGAAGTCCTTGATATTTCCATGACAGAGTCTTGACCACTGTTTGCGTGTTATATTCTCTACAGTGAGTATATTTATCATGGCATGGGGGAATCAGACCTTCAACTCAGGCTTCATCCTGCTGGGAATCTTCAATTACAGCCCCACCCACATCTTCCTCTTCTCCCTAGTCTTGGGCATCTTCACAGTGGCCTTCATGGGAAACACTGCTATGATTCTCTTCATCTACTTGGACACTCAGCTCCATACACCCATGTACTTCCTCCTCAGCCAGCTCTCTCTGATGGACCTCATGCTTGTCTGCACCACTGTACCCAAGATGGCCTTCAACTATATGTCTGGCAGCAAGTCCATTTCTTTGGCTGGCTGTGGAGCCCAGATTTTCTTCTATGTGTCCCTGCTTGGAGCAGAATGTTTCCTGTTGGCTACAATGGCCTATGACCGTTACGTTGCCATTTGTCACCCATTACGATACTCAGTTCTCATGAATCAGAAAATCTATTGTGTTATGGTTGTTTCTTCCTGGACCATTGGCTTTCTTGATGGTATAATTGTCATTGCAGTTGCACTTTCTTTCCCATATTGTGGAGCCCGGGAAATACCCCACTTTTTCTGTGATGTCCCTGCTCTTCTCACTCTCTCATGTACTACTACATTGCTCTTTGAAAGGTTAATGTTTATTTGTTGTATAATTATGCTTCTCTTTCCTGTAGCAGTAATCATTGTTTCCTATGTTCATGTTATTGTGGCTGTCATTCACATGGGGTCTGGAGAGGGACGACAAAAAGCTTTTGCCACATGTTCCTCCCACCTCATGGTGGTGGGAATGTATTATGGAGCAGCTATGTTCATATACATGCGGCCTGTTTCTGATCGTTCCCCCACCCAGGACAAGATGGTGTCAGCCTTCTACACGATCCTCACTCCCATGCTGAATCCCCTCATCTATAGCCTCCGCAACAAGGAAGTATCCAGAGCATTCATGAAGATGTTGGGGAAGAGCAAGTCTGGAGAGCAAATTGCCTAATTAACTTTTTTCCTATCTACTTTATGCAGAAATCTATGTATTCAACTGATAGAATTCAGCACCCAATATTTACCTATCTTTGTATCAAAAGTTTTACAGACAAGTACATAAGATTTAGAAAATGAAAAACTGTGAGCATGCTTTTTTCATTGAATATTATATTTCTTTTGTTACAGAAATTTCAAATGATGACTATAGGTAAATATTTGCTATAATATGCACAATTGTATCATCTGTGTTATGCAATACCAGTTAACAATGGAAAGATATTGGCCAATCATAATACCACATAATATTATAATAAAACAAAGCACTGATAACCTTTTCTTTTTAATAAATAGTTTTACATTTGTCCAATCATAACATTCTTCAGAGTCCAATATCATACCTTGGATTAATCAGTTTGTTAAAATGAATAATAAGCTTAATTATAACCAAGTTATAAATTTATAAGATTATTATAAAAATTAACATACTTTACCTAGATAAAGAAAAGAGGTATCAGAATGATGATTAAGCATATTGAGTCTACCTTGTAATGTACATTGTCCTTCTTCAGGATATCAGAGGATTAGGGAACTTGTATTTATTTCCTTTTTCTATAGACATCAGCCTTTTATATGGGAGACTGAAATGTGATTCCTCGAAGTTTGGTCTTTTCATTTTTAAATGTATTGATCATTATAGGGGTTTTGTGCTATAAGGAAAAGTGATCAATATTGTAATAGCAAATTTTAGGTTTTCTGAAGTCTGTATTTTTTTTAAATAAATCACATGTCATGTGTAGCATCGCTATACATAGTGTTGTAATGATATGAAATATAGTGCAATTCTGGGGATTCTTTTGGGGTTTTTTAAATAAATTTATTTTTTATTGGTGTTTAATTTGTCAACATACAGAATAACACCCAGTGCTCATCCCGTCAAGTGCCCTTTCAGTGCCTGCCACCCAGAGGATTCTTTTGTTTTATGAAGAACAACTGCTATTTGAATTTTAACTATTTTCTTAAAACTCCATTGTAATGAAACTGAATTACTTTTCCTTTGCTGCATAGCAAGTGAAACACAAACTCAGTAGCTCTAAATAACAATTGTTTATTTAGCCCAGTATAGATAGGTAGGAATTCTTGCATGGTTAGCCTGGGTTTTCTGCTTAAGGTGTCACAAGGTGGCAATCCAGGTGTTGGCCGAGGGTGCAGTTATATATAAGGCTCAGGGTCATCTTTCAAACTCATATGGCTGTTGAAATAATTCATTTATTTGCACCTGAAAAACTCATTATCTGACTTCTTCAATGCCAGCAGGAGAACCTGTCACCTAAAGAAAAGCCTAAATCCTCTTTTAAAGGTCTGCCAACTGGTTAAGACAAACCAACTCAAGATAATCTACATTACATAACTTGAAATTAATTAATTTGGGATCTTAGGTACATTTCACTCTCTCCTTATATAATAACCTAATCATAGGATAAATGCCAGGAAGAATAAATCATAGGGAAAGTTTAGGATACTACCTACTATATACACCCACATAACTTTCGGGCTCCCATTTATAAAAGGCATAACAAGGTAGTTACAATAACTTTTTCCTCAAACACAGGTTTACTATTATTAAATACATGTTTCACATCTCATATTGTTTTTTTTTTTTAAGGCTAATATGGACAGTTTTATTCTTTCATTTTTTTTCCTCACCCTACTCCTCCTGAGTCACCTTCTCCCCTCCCTGCTAAATATGTATCTCCTTTCTTCTTTTTTTTAATTTATTTTTTATTGGTGTTCAATTTACTAACATACAGAATAACCCCCAGTGCCCGTCACCCATTCACTCCCACCCCCCACCCTCCTCCCCTTCTACCACCCCTAGTTCGTTTCCCAGAGTTAGCAGTCTTTACGTTCTGTCTCCCTTTCTGATATTTCCCACACATTTCTTCTCCCTTCCCTTATATTCCCTTTCACTATTATTTATATTCCCCAAATGAATGAGAACATATAATGTTTGTCCTTCTCCGACTGACTTACTTCACTCAGCATAATACCCTCCAGTTCCATCCACGTTGAAGCAAATGGTGGGTATTTGTCATTTCTAATAGCTGAGTAATATTCCATTGTATACATAAACCACATCTTCTTTATCCATTCATCTTTCGATGGACACCGAGGCTCCTTCCACAGTTTGGCTATCGTGGCCATTGCTGCTATAAACATCACATCTCATATTGTTGACAGATTTGAGAGTTAGTTAAAGATGGGGCAAGAAAGGGCTACCCTCACTACTGTGAATTGGGAATATTAAGGGTGATTATCCCAGAATGCCATTTATCATTTCATCTTTCCACTAATGACTTAAAACTGCTAGGAAGAATATAACATGATCAATAGACATACATTCTCTTATGACTAAAAAATAACATAAATAAAATTTTATGTATTCAGACCAACACTACAAGTTTGGTAGGGATATGAAGTGAAGGTTTTCATTACAGCAAAATCCTCATAAGCATCATATAGATTTCTAATTTACATAGAGTTTAAAGGTAACATATTTATGTCTTAATTTTTGTGGTAAAATGAGTATGCAGTATTGTGGAAAAATAAGTGTTTTTTATTCCTTGGTGGAACCGTGAGTTGCTAAATTCTTCCATGAAGGCAATTTAGCCTTACTCATCTAGATATGTAATTTTTTGTAGCTTTGAACAAATATATATATTTTTAAAGATTTTATGTATTTATTCGTGAGAGACACAGAGAGAGGCAGAGACACAGGCAGAGGGAGAAGCAGGCTCTATGCAGGGAGCCGATGGGTACTCAATCCTGGGACTCCAGAATCACGCCCTAAGCCAAAGGCAGACGCTTGACCGCTGAGCCACTCATGCATCCTTGAACAAATATTTTCTAAGTTAAAATATTATCTTTAATAATTAACAGTCTAATATTGACATACAAGTAAGGAAAGGAGAAAAATTATAAACAATATATATGACCAATTGTAGGATTGAATAAATACTATATAAACTTCTACCTTTATTGTCAATTTCATACTAACATTGTGTAATTCATGATTCCTAAAGAAAAAAAATCTGTGTGCCTGACCATCTTTTTTTTTAAAGATTTTATTTATTTATTCATGAGAGACATAGAAAGAGGCGGAGACACAAACAGAGGGAGAAGCAGGTTCCCTGCGGGGAGCCCAATTTGAGACATGATCCTGGGCCTCCAGGATCATCACCTGAACCAAAGGCAGACACTCAACAACTGAGCCACCCAGGCATCCCAAATCTTGAGATTCTTCATGGTCTTTCCAGTCATTACTAGGTAATAGGTACTATTTCCCCAAAGCCCTTAACAGTAAATGGGCTGGTCTATCCACTTTTTTCACTTACAGATATTTGGGAATAAAAATTATGGTTAGATCAAACCATATTGTATTCCAATGATTTCCATACCTTGATTTTATTGGAAAATCACTTTTATATACTGGGGAAAATCTGTTTTCTCATTATTAAACATATACATTAACTAGATGATTTAAGTCTCAATGACTTCCTTTGGTTCTACATCAGCTGAGATGATTTCTTATGATGTGTTTGGTTTTCCTGCCTCATTTGCTCCCTTATTCCTTCCCTCACCCCTTTTTATACCAATTCCATTTTCTCCTTTCCTGTCTTAAGTCCCAACTTTCTTCTTCTTTCCCATTCACACATTGTGTTTCAGCTGACTACTCCACATTCACAGTATTCTGTTCCTATGTCTGTCTTTATATCTTTGCTCTTGCTGTCAAAGGGATTCTCATGAAGAAACATACACAGATGTTTACAAGATTGACTTACAGTTATCTGGTAAAACATCCTGAAATCAATCTAATAACTAATTTGTAAGTGCATAGTGGAAGCTTTCAGTCGGACACTGATGTATGGAGGTAATTGATATAAAGAGGGTTTACTGGTGATTTTCAAGATATACAATGTCTAGAGATGGAATGTATTCTAGATATTGTTATTTTTAAAAAGATTTTATTTATTTATTCATGAGAGACACAGAGAGAGTGAGAGAGAGGTAGAGACACAAGAGGGAGAAGCAGGCTCCATGCAGGGAGCTCGACGCAGGATTCAATCCTGGGTCTCCAGGATCAGGCTCTGGGCTGAAGACAGTGCTAAACTGCTGAGCCACCTGGGCTGCCCCATATATTCTAGATATAAAAGGCAGCTGTATTTAGTTAGCAGGGAGAAATTAAAATAAAAGGGAGAATATGAGCATCATAGCAAATATAGGAAACCTAGGGAATGGGAGCAGATATTTGCCAATGTCTTATCAGATAAAGGGGAATTATCATAAATCTATAAAGAAATTATCAAACTCAACACCCAGAAAAGCAAAAAATCTAATGAAGAAATGAGCAGAAGATGTGAATAGACATGTCTCCAAAGAAGACCTACAAATGGCGAGCAGACACATGAAAAAATGCTCAACATCACTCAGAATCAGAGAAATACAAATCAAAACCACAATGAGATACCACATCACAACAGTCAGAATGGCTAAAATGAACAACTCATGAAATAATAGATGTCAAGGATGTAGAGAAAGGAGAAGCCTTTTACATTAGTGGTGGTAATGCAAACTGGTGCAGACACTCTGGAAAACAGTAGGAAGCTTCCTCAAAAATTTAAAGATAGGGGCACCTGAGTTGCTCAGTGGTTGAGCATCTGTCTTTGGCTCAGGTCGTGATCCCAGAGCCCTGGGATTGAGCCCTACATCAGGATCCTTTCTTACACACATGAAACCCAGTTATAGCTTTACTCATGAATTTCCTCTACTCAAATAATGTGAGATATTAAAACCATAATGTTGTATTAAAGAATTGAAATGTAGAGTTCTTATTTGAAGTTCCTCTTATCCGTGGGGTTGATAAAATCTCAGCAATAGTTGATGGTGGTGCAGCTCTTAACTAAATAGAGGCACTAAGAGAGACAAATGAAATAGGGTGGCATATGGTAAGATAAGACATACAAAATACAGAATAAGGGGCAAGATGGCGGAGGAGTAGGGTCCCCAAGTAATCTGTCACCACCAACTTACCTAATAACTTCCAAATCATCCTGAAAACCAATGACTTTGGCCTGAGACTTAAAGAAAGAACAGCTTGAACACAACAGAGAGAAGAGTTTGTGCTTATAACAAGGTAGGAAGATGGAAATAATAAGAAAGAATTGAGTAGGGGACTGCCAGAGGAGCCAGACTAATGCCAGGCACAGACAGCCTCCAGGACAGGAAAGGCCAGTCCCCGAGAGGCAGGAACTTTAAAAATCCACACCAGATTCTTCCTGTATGGAAAGGTGCTTAGCATGGAAACCAGGCAAAATCACAGGAAGAGCAGTGGAGCCTCCAGGTTCACAGGGTCACTAAGAGAGGAAGTGCACCCGAGGGAGAGGCGTCACAGACTGTGGGCCGAGCTCAGTAAAGGGTGGGAGTGCGTGCCCAATGGGTGGTCCAGAGAAGCTCAGGTCAGCTCCGTTTGGAGGGGGCTGCGCCCTGCATCTTTCAGGAGCAGCGGCCCGGGAGCCTGATTCCAGCAGCACAGGCCCCAGATCCCAGGGTGCTGAGCAGACACAGCCCAAGATCCTGTGCTCCCTCCAGAAACAGCAAGGGCAGGGTGGGCACAGGACAGAGAGGATGCTCCTGCCGCTGGGCACAGCCAAGCTGTCCAGGTCAGCGACCCTGCCCCCAGGAGCATCGGCCAGTGCAAACTGAGAGACTGCGCGGGAGTTACTGTGGGAGCGGACTCCAGGGCTGGACATCAGGCTACCACCAGCGTTGTTGTTACTCCAGGTGTCACCCTGTGTCTGGGATGGAGCGGGGCTGCCAGGAACAGGGGCCTCACAGGATAAACAGCTCCCACTGAGCCATGCACCTGGCAGGGGAAGGAGCAGCTCCCCCAGGGGCACACACAGCAGACCCCTCCCCCAGAAGACCAGCTGGAAGGATGGGGAAGATCAAGTTCTTGGCTGAGCAGCACTAGAAAGTTCCATGGGAGGTAGAGGGATTTACGATATATAGAACCCGAACCCGAGGATACTCCTTGTTTTGTTTTTCTCCTTCATTTTTCCAGTACAACTCATTCTTAATCACTCAGCACTGAGCAAAATGACTAGAAAGAATTGCCAATTCTCTCACCACAAAAGAAAGAATCAGAAACAGTACTTTCTCCCACAGAGTTACAGAATTGGGATTACAATTCGATGTCAGAAAGCCAATTAGAAGAACAACTATAAAGCTACTGGTGGCTCTGGAAAAAAGCATGAAGGACTCAAGAGACTTCATGACTGCAGAATTTAGATCTAATCAGGCTGTAATTAGAAATCAAATAAGATGCAATCCAAACTGGAGGTCCTAACAACGAGGGACAATCAGGTAGAAGAACAAGTTAGTGACATAAAACATAAGTTGATGGCAAGGAAGGAAACTGAGGAAAAAAGAGAAAACCAATGAAAAGATCACGAGGAAAGTTAAGGGAAATAAATGACAGCCTCAGAAGGAAAAAAAAAATCTACATTTAATTGGGGTTCCAAAGAGGGCTGAAAGAGACAGAGGACCATAAAGCATATTTGAACAAATCATAGCTGAGAATGTCCCCAACTTGGGGAGGGAAAGAGGCATTCAGATCCAGGAGATAGAGAGATCCCCCCTAAAATCAATAAAAACTGTTCAACACCCCGAAATCTAATAGTGAAACTTGCAGACTCCAAAGAGAAAGAGAAAATCCTTAAAGCAGCAAGGACAAGAGATCCCTAAGGTATATGGGGAGAAGGATTATGTTAACAACAGATCTCTCCACAGAGACCTGGCAGGCGAGAAAGGGCTGGTACGATATATTCAGGGTCCTAAATGAGAAGAACATGCAGCCAAGAATACTCTATCCAGCAAGGCTCTCTTTCAGAATAGAAGGAGAGATAAAGAGCTTCCAAGACAGGCAGAAACTGAAAGAATATGTGACCACCAAACCAGCTCTGCAAGAAATATTAAGGGGGACTCTGTTAAAGAAAGAGCAAGTCCAAGGAAATATTCCACAAAAACATGGACTGAATAGGTCACATAATGACTCTATATTCATATCTTTCAATAGTGACTCTGAACTTGAATGGATTTAATGATCCCATCAAAAGACGCAGAGTTTCAGACTGGATAAAAAGCAAGACCCATCTATTTGCTGTCTACAAGAGACTCATTTTAGACAGAAGGACACTTACAGCCTGAAAATAAAAGGTTGGAGAACCATTTACCATTCAAATGGTCCTCAAAAGAAAGCAGGGGTAGCAATCCTCATATCAGATAAATTAAAGTTTATCCCAAAGACTTTAGTAAGAGATGAAGAGGGACACCCTATTATACTTAAAGGATCTATCCAACGAGAGGACCTAACAATCATGAATATTTATGTCCCTATGTGGGAGCTGCCAAGCATATCAATCAATTAATAACCAAAGTAAAGACATACTTAGATAATAATACATTAATACTGGGAGACTTCAACTTAGCGCTTTCTGCAAATGACATATGTTCTGAGCAAAACATCTCAAAGGAAACAAGAGCTTAAATTATACACTACACCAAATGGATTTCACATATATTTACAGAACCTTATATCCCCAAAAAAATTGAATACAGATTCTTCTTAAGTGCACATGGAATATTATCCAGGATAGACCACATACTAGGTCACAAATCAGGTTTCACTGATACCAAAAGATTGGGATTGTCCCCTGCATATTTTCAGACTATAATGCTTTGAAACTAGAACTAAATCACAAGAAGAAATTCAGAAGAAATTCAAAAACGTGGATGTTAAAGACCATCCTGCTAAAAGATGAAAGTGTTAACCAGTAAACTAGAGAAGAATTTAAAACATTCATGGAAACTAATGAGAATGGAGATACAACTATTCAAAATTTGGGATACAGCAAAAGCAGTTCTGAGAGGAAAATACATCACAATATAAGCATCCTTCAAAAAATTGGAAAAAAAACCTCAAATACACCAGCTAACTTTGCACCTAATGGAATTGGAGAAAGAAGAGCAAATAAAACCTACACCAAGCAGAATAGGAGAGTTAATAAAGATTTGAGCAGAGCTCAATGAAATAGAAACCAGAAGAACTATAAAACACATCAACAAAACCAGGAGTTGGTTCTTTGAAAGAATTAATAAGATAGATAAACCATTAGCCAGCCTTATTAAAAACATAAGAGAAATTACTGAAATTAATAAAATCATGAATGAAAAAGGAAAGATCAGAACCAATACCAAGGAAATACAAACTATTTTAAAAACTTATTATGAGCAGCTATATACCAATAAATTAGGCAATCTAGAAGAAATTGATGCATTTCTGGAAAACCACAAATGACCAAAAATGGAACAGAAATAAATAGAAAACTTTAACAGGCCAGTAACCAGAGAGAAAATGGAAGTAGTCATCAAAAGCCTCCCAAGACACAAAAGTCCAAAGCCAATGGCTTCGCAGGGATTTTCAATCAAACATTTAAAATAGAAATAATACCTATTTTACTATAGCTGTTCTGAAAGATAGAGATTCCATCTCTTTCTATTGGAGATTCCATTGGAAGTATTCCTACTTCTCTCTATTGGAATACTTACATTGGAAGTATTCCTACTTCCAATCTCATTCTATGAGGCCAGTATCACCTTAATTCCATAACCAAAGACCCCCCCAAATGGAAGTATAAACTAATATTCCTCATGAACACAGATGCAAAAATTCTCAACAAGATACTAGCCAATAGGATCCGACAGTACATTAAGAAGATTATTCACCATGACCAAGTGGGATTTATCCCCAGGATGCAAGGCTGGTTCAACACTCCTAAAGCAATCATTGTGATAGATCGCAATCAACAAGAGAAAAAACAAGAACCATAGGATCCTCTCAATAGATGCAGAGAAAGCATTTGACAAAATACAGCATCCATTCCTGATCAAAACTCTTCAGAGTGTAGGGATAGAGGGAACATTCTGCAGCATCTTAAAAGCCATCTATGAAAAGCCCACAGCAAATATCATTCTCAGTGGGGAAGCACTGGGAGCCTTTCACCTAAGATCAGGAACATGGTAGGGATGTCCACTCCCACCACTGCTATTCAACATAGCACTAGAAGTTCCAGCCTCAGCAATCAGGCACCAAAAAGAAATAAAAGGCATTCAAATTGGCAAAGAAGAAGTCAAACTCTCTCTCTTCGCAGATGACATGTTAATGTTCATAGACAACCCAAAGGACCCCACCCCAAAATTGCTAGAATTCATACAACATTTTGGCAGTGTGGCAGGATACAAAATCAATGCCCAGAAATCAGTGGTATTTCTATACACTAACAATGAAACTGAGGAAAGAGAAATTAAGGAGTAAATCCCATTTACAATTGCACCCAAAAGCATAGGATACCTGGAAATAAACCTAATCAAAACGGTAAAAGACCTATACCTTAAAAACTACAGAACACTTCTGAAAGAAATAGAGGAAGACAAAGAGATGGTAAAATATTCCATGCTCATGGATTGGTGGGAACGTGAACTGGTACAGCCACTCTGGAAAACTGTGTGGAGGTTCCTCAAATAGTTAAAAACAGAACTGCATATGACCCAGCAATTGCACTGCTGGGGATTTACCCCAAAGATCCAGATGCAGTGAAAGACCGAGACACTTGCACCCCGATGTTTATAGCAGCAATGTTCACAAAAGCCTAACTGTGGAAGGAGCCTCGGTGTCCATTGAAAGATGAATGGATCAAGAAGATGTGGTTTATATATACAAACGAATATTACTCATCCATTAGAAATGACAAATACCCCCTTTTGCTTCATGTGGATGAAACTGCAGGGTATTATGCTGAGTGAAATAAGTCAATCGGAGAAGGACAAACATTATATGGTCTCATTCATTTGGGGAATATAAAAAAAAAGTAGTGTAAGGGAATAAAGGGGAAAGAAGAGAAAATGAGTGAAAATATCAGTGAGGGTGACAAAACATGAGAGACACCTAACTCTGGGAAACAAACCAGGGGGTGGAAAATGAGGTGTGGGGGTGAGGTTACTGGGTGATGGGTATCGAGGGGGACACTTGACAGAATAAGCACTGGGTGTTATGCTATATGTTGGCATACTGAATTCCAATTAAAAATATATACAAAAAAAAGATAATTTAATAATACTATTAACAGTCCTATGCTAAGACATTTGATAACATACATGAAATAAACATCTTGCTTTAATACACATTGTGGTAAAACTCACACAAGAATAAACATACAATCTCAGTGTGTCTATAACATATTAAATAATTTGCATCAATAATCAATCACTTTCCAAAATAGAAAGAAACAAGCCTAGAAATGGTTCAGTGGTATATTTTAGTGAACATTTATGGAAGAATTCATGTTAATTCTCTTCAATCACCTACAGCCTATAGAAGGAAAGGGACTACTTCATAAGTCATTTTATGAGATCAGCATTCTCTAATGCTAAAACCCAACAAAACGTTTCAAGAAAAGGAAACTGTTGGGGGATCCCTGGGTAACTCACCGGATTAGTGCCTGTCTTTAGCCCAGGGCGTGATCTTGGAGTCCCATGTCAGGCTCCCTGCATGGAGCCTGCTTCAACCTCTCCCTGTGTCTCTGCCTCTCTCTTTCTCTGTGTCTCTCATGAAAAAAATAAATAAAATCTTTAAAAAAAGAAACTATAGACCAATATATTTCATGAATATTTTTCTAAAAATATTCTATTAAATATAATTCAACAATGTATAAGCTTAATTAAACATTGTGACTTAATGGGATTTATTTTAGGTGTGTATGTCTGATATGTCTGATTGAACCTTCAAAAATAAATTAATACAATTAATCACATCAACAAACTAAAGTAGAATAACACGATCATATAAATATATACAGATATTTTTTGGTAAAATTAAGCACTTGATTTTACATAATAAATACTCTTAAACAAGGATACAGAATTCCTTCAACTGTTTAAGAACATCTGCAAACATCTACAACTAATGTCATACTTACTAATGAAAAATTAGTATCATTTCCCTTAAGATAAGCAACAGGATGTCACATCTACTCTTACTCAACATTGTATTGGCAGTGCTAACTAGTGGAATAAAAGAGAGAAATAAAAAGAATACAGATTGGGAAAAATAAAATAAAACAGCATCTATTCATGAGGACATTATGTCTATAGAAAACACAACAGAATCAAGCAAAAGCAAAACAAAACAAAACCTCCTGGCAGTAATAAGTGATTATAACAGTCACATGATAGCAGATTCGTATGCAGAAATCCATTGTTTCTTATATATTACCATTGAAAAATTGTAACTTAAAATTAAAACACATTACTATTTGCATTAGCAATACTGAAAATAAAATATTTGGTATTAATCTAACAAGGGTCTATTATGAAGGAACTAGAACATTCTGATGAAAGATACAAAGAAAAACTAACAACAACAACAAAAACCAGAGATAATCCATGTTCATCGATAGGTAAAAATGCTCCTATTTTATTTGTTTTTGTTTTCAAGTTGAACAGATTCAATGAAATTTTATTCAAAATCCCTGAAGTTATTTTGTGTATATCAACATTTTAATAAAAGTTTATAAGGAAGGCAAAGGACCTGGAAAAGCCAGAAGTGTTGAATGAGAAAAAGAAAATTGGAAGGCCGACATTTCACCAAGATGTACTATAAAAAGAAAATGATCAAGACGATGTTGTATTGACAAAACAGACAGATAAATGGAACATAAGAGTCCAGGTATCGACCCTCAAATAAAATAAAATCTTAAAAAATATATTAAAATTTTTTTTCTCCTTAGAGTTTTATGGATTTCTGTCTTGAAGAATGTTGAAAGAATTAAACTGTTTTCCCTGACATATCTAAATATGCATCTTTTACATTCTTGGCCCAACTTCCTTCTTTTTTCTAAAGATTTTATTTATTTATTCATGAGAGACACAGAGAGAGAGAGAGAGACAGAGACAGAGAGGCAAAGACACAGGCAGAGGGAGAAGCAGGCTCCATACAGGGAGACTGATGTGGGACTCTATCCCGGGTCTCCAGGATCAGGCCCTGGGCTGAAGGCAGTGCTAAACCACTGAGTCACCCAGGCTGCCCGAGAAAAACAAATTTTGATTTTTACTTAATAGTATATGTGAGATGGACTCCAGATTGGTTAAAGATTTATATATGTTATGTAATGTCACAGAATTATTTGAACATAATATAAAATTATCTATTTCATATAAAGAGAAATAAAACTAGTTAATAACAAAAGATTAATGTTATTTAATTCCTTGAAGATTAAGAATATTACTTTACAAACGGAGATCATGGCAAAAGTTAACACACTAACACAGATTGGAAGATGATATTTTTCAAGTCTAAAATGAACAACCAGTGGTGTCTTTCTCAGTCTGTTAAGTGCCTGACTCAGCTCAGGTCTTCATCTCAGAGCCATGAGTTCAGGTCCTGCATTGGGCTCCACAAAGGGTATGGAGCCTACTTAAAAATAAATAAATATATATACACAAAATGAACAAATCAATAAAACTAAAATATTCAAGGAAATATTACACATTAAAATTTGTGAAACAAACAAAAATATTTTTCTGGAGATATATACAATTTAATTAATATTCAGACAAAGGGCCTACTTAAAAATGAATGAGTGAATCAATTAATTAAATGAACAAATCAATAAATGCTAAAATATTCAAGGAAACATTACACATAAAAATTGGTGAAACAAATCAAAACACGTTTTTTCTGGAAAGATACATAATTTCATTTATATTCAGACAAAGGGCAATTTAACAATGATTAAATATTTCTTTTTACTCAATAGATTAGGAAAATTTCAAAAGCTGGATAATATTAATTAATGGCAAGGATATGGACAGATAAAGTTTCTCAGAATTGCTTTTGAAAGTATATCCTGATAGTGACAATGTGGAGAGCAATCTGCTGATACCTACTTAATTTATATTTGCATGTAAAGTAGAAGTTAGCAGTTTTGTTCATAGCTATTAATACGAAATAAATTATAATTGTGATCCAGAATTATAAAATGATTCAAGTACTTTTTAAATTATTTAATTATGAATAATTGTTTTTCAAACATATGACTTCATATGTGACTGAAATACAAAATCATTTATTTTATTATGTTAAAATCTGGACTTAAGGGATTGCTCAAAGTCTTCAGGAACCTACATATATTGCAATTGCAACATAAATACCACAACAGTTTTGGGAGAAATTAACTGTTTCTAATATTAATATGGAAAATAAAGTAAAATCATAGTTACTAAAACTTTAAAAAGAATAATGACAAAAGATGAAATCATTAGTGACAAACATTTTTAGCCATAGGAATAAAAACCGAGTTACACTTTAAATTAGGCATTAAGGAGGGCACTTGATGTGATGAGTACTGGGTGTTATACTGTATGTTGGCAAATTGAATTTATATTTCAAAAAAGAAAAAGAACTAAAACCAATAAAATCAGAAATGAGACAGTAAAAGTAACAACCAACACCACAGAAATACAAATAATTATAAGAGCATATTATGAAAAGCCATATGCCAACAAATTGGACAACCTAGAAAAAATAAATTTCTAGAAACATATAAACTACTGAAACTGAGACAAGAAGAAATAGAAAACTTGAACAGACTAATAACCAGCAGAGAAATTAAATCAGAAATAACAAACTTTCCAACAAACAAAACTCCAGGGCCAGAAGGCTTCACAGGACAATTCTACCAAATTTTTTAAAGGAGTTAAAACCTATTCTTCTCAAAATATTCCAAAAAATAGAATACTTTCAAACTCATTCTGAGATACCTGATACCAAAACCATATGAAAGTAACTGAGATGTTCATTGACAGATTAATGGATAAAAATGTCGTTTATATATACGAAGGAATATTACTCAGCCATGAGAAGGATGAGTACCTGCCATTCATATTGGCGTGAATGGAACTGGAGGGTACTATGCTAAGTGCAATAGGTCAATCTGAGAGACAATTATCATATGTTTTCCCTCACACGTGGAATATGAGAAATAATGAAAGGGACCATAAGGGAAGGGGAAGGGAAACTGAATGGGGAAAATCAGAGAGAAAGATAAAACAATGAGAGACTATTAACTTTGGGAAACAGAGGATTGCTAAAAGGGAGGTGTGTGGGGAGATGGAGTAGTTGGGTGAAGGCATTAAGGAAGGCACATGATGTGATAAGCACTGGTCTTATACACAATGGATGAATTATTGAAAACTATATCTGAAACTAATGATGTACTACATATTACCAAACTGAATTTATATTTAAAAAAATAAAAGTCCACGTAAGAGGTTCAGAATCAGAATTATATAACATGGAAGTTTGGTAAGTGGTATCCATTGGCATTATCAATCAATGTAGAAAGAGGGCCCAATCCAAGATATGATTCTATAAAAATTGGTTATATGTATAAAAATGTGAAATTATATTTCTCTTGTCTATTTCTTTCTAAATTAATGATAACTTGTAAATGAAATTCTTTGCAAAGGAAATAAAATTACCAATAAATACTAAATACAAAAGACAAAGACAATAAATCAGTAAAGAAAATGTATATCAATGTAAGACTGAGGAACCATTTCCCACAAAATAGATTTATAAGGTTTTTTTTAAAGATCAAGCAATATGAAATGATTTTTAGAACATGATGAAATAAAATGCTCTTTCTGTTTACATAGCTATTGAGTATGTAAAATAGTTCATTTATTCTTACACACAATTAGGAAGTGTTCATGAAAACACAGATATCTCCCTCCTAAAATATTGTTCCTACATAACACCTAAGAAGAAATACCATTAAGAAGATGGAGATGACTTACAAGATGAAAAAGATTTTTAAAAAGCAGTAGATTCATTGAAAGATAAAGATTCAGAATATGGTACAGTATGAGACAAGAACAGAATATCAAAGTAAATATAAGTTATTAGCTTTTGATAACATCTGTAATTCATAAAACAAAACATGTTAGTTGAAAATATACAGATAGAGTCGTCATAGGTGTGAACATATGGGAAAGAGAAATATTTGTCCAAAGGCCTTAGGAAATATAGCACTATCCACATCATTGCAAATGGCAAGATCTATTTTTTTTTTTTTTTTTGCTAAGTGAAGTAGGTCAGTCATAGATGAATACCATATGATTTCACTCACATGTGGATGGACGTGATGGACATGGCAGGGAGAAGCAAACCATAAAACAGACTCTTAAGTATAGAGAACAAACTGAGGGAGGTGGTCAAGGGGAGTGCACTAAATATGTGGTGGGTATTAAGGAAGGCACATGTGATGAGCACTGGGTATTTTATGTAAGTGATGAATCACTAAATTCTATGGAAACTAATATTACACTTTATGCTAACTGGAATTTAAATAAACACTTGAAGCAAACAAAACGTCTTAAGAAATAAAAATATTTTATGAAGAGAAAATTAACCCAGTATACTTGAGGATGGTGATATGACAACTAGTAGTAGAATTAGAAAAAAGTAATCACCAATAGCAGCTTTCAAACAAAGAATCATGAAACAATGCTGTAATCTCAAGTATAGGAATCTCAAATTGAATGACGAAAATAAGACTACCTGATGTATCAGTTTGAAAATATTGGTGAACTTTAACAACTCTATTTAAAAGTAACTATAGAAATAACTTTACAAAAATAAAATATTTTTAAAAGAGAGTGAAATATCATTATTAATGGATGAAGGAACCAAGAAAAAGAGGAGAAGAAAATTATCAATCAAGGTGACAAAATTTTTATTTGATCTTAAATATAAAAAAATCATGTTTTAAAGTTGAAAACTAGTTATGTTTAAGGTCCTAAGGGAAAAAGTGGATGCTAACAAAGCACTTTAATTGAAGACCAGGGATT
Source organism: Canis aureus (assembly GCF_053574225.1). Taxonomy (NCBI): domain Eukaryota; kingdom Metazoa; phylum Chordata; class Mammalia; order Carnivora; family Canidae; genus Canis; species Canis aureus. The sequence goes on along the minus strand of NC_135628.1, from coordinate 59,201,848 downwards.
GAATTTCCTGGAGGGATTATAAAATTAAATCACAGGTGACTTACTAAAATAGTTTCTCATACGTTTCCTCTGGAAATTTAAAGGTTTTCAGTTACTCTGTGACTAGTGTCTTCTTGAAAACACCTGTAAGGTAAGACTAAGGGAGACTGTATATTCCAAAATATCTACAGCATTCTGAAGTCCAACAAAATCCAGTCAAATTTTATTCAAAAGCTATATTATTAGAGAATTCAACATTTTAAAATTCTTTAGATAAGGAGGCACTATTTCATGCTGATTTGCAACTGTCTCCTTTATGTCCCCTGTAAAATTAATGTGTTTCTTATATTTTCACAGGTCTTTTTGAAGATTAAGTTAAATAATACCTGTGAAGATGTTAAATAAATGCCAGGCATTATTTAGAAGTGTTATGGTTGCTAAATTGCGAATCATTGCAAGACTTTCCATACGTGTAGTCGGTTTGTTCTTGCTTTCAATTACTTATGAGGATCTTCCGGACTTCTTTCTGCAAACCACTTTAGTTGGATTAAACAAACATAAAATAAGCATATAGCTTACCATGCAGGAGCCAAGAATCTAGTAAGAAAAATAGAATATTTTTAGAAATAGTCAAATAGAATAACAGTGGAGATTATTGCAAGATTGGAGGAGGGGGGAGTATGACAAGAATGTGAGTAATGATGGCAATGTTCCCATGATGAATTCAAGCTGTGATACACATATTTGATGAGGAACTTTAAAGAATTAACTCATTCTAGTTTAAAACAAGCCTGTGAGGGATAGAGGGGATTAAAAATATAATCTCAGAGATATTAGTTAACCTGCCTGTTGACATACGAGTTGGTAGTAGAGTAAGGTTGTAAACTCAGGCTTGTCAGATCTGAAGGTCCATAATATTTGCCTTTTATATAGAATAGAGGTAGGGGTAGTACATCTACCTATGTAAGTTTAGTATATGTGGAACTTGATACCTATAAAATGAAGAAAGGCATGAAGAATATAGTCCTATGTTGGAATTTGAAGACTGATGCGATCTATAAAGGTGAAGGACTGTGAAAGAACAGATATTCCTAACAAGCGACTGAAGCTCAGATTTGTTTATTGTATCTTTGGCATCTGTAAGTAGTAATGTATAAAGTTCATATTGGACAATAGAGAACAGATATCTTGAAATAGAGTCTTGAATAGCTTTCTACAATATTTCGAAACAAGATCAGCAAGGAATTGATAATCTGCTCAGCAGACAATTTGAGCCATTTGAGATCTGAACTTTCAGGAGGAGGGACACAATCCAGCTGTTCTTCAGAAAAATCCAAAAGTAGTGTTGGGTGAAAAAAACAATATAACATTAGTTTTATATATAATATTGAGGTATGATTCAAATAAGATGGGCTTTTTAGAAACACTGGTGAGCTTTTCCCAAAGGCATCACCAATCATTTTTGTAAGATATAATTTGAAAATTTTATCTGTGAGCAGGAGATAGATTAGGTGAATAATTTCTGGGTTTCCATAAAGAAAGGTTTTTGAACACCATTTTATCTATATAATGTACTACTGTTTAGTTTTTGTGTCATTATCAAGAGGTGGAGCATGACTTCTCCATTTACATTATGCAGTATATCTAGAGCAGCCATGTAGGCTCAGTTGCTCAGTTATCCTAAAATTCATTATACTAATCTTTCCTTGTCCCACTTTTCTCTCCTTTATTCATTATCCCTCTCAAATTTCTCTCCAACTCAATTTTTTCTTTAATATAAGTACTGTCTTTCAATGTTCAGTTGTTATTAACTATCTTTATTTAGTCAATATCACTCCTTTGCTCTGCTCTTCCTACCCCAATCTTTTAAATTCCTTTTCCTCAGAATACATTTCTTGTAGCTGATAAATATAAAAAATAAAGACATAAACAATCTTTATCTAACATTGTGCTGTTGGCTATATATTGTGTTTATGGAAAAAGTATTAATTCTAAACCGTGAGGGGAAAATTTAAAAAAAATAAACCATGAGGGATTGGTTGAGAAATCATGTAGCTAAGCTTTGATGAATTATTACACAATTTATATAGCAATAGAGTAATGTGCATTATGTTGCTAGCTTTATAGCTTTAATGCTTATATAAATTTCTCATGTTATTAACTATAACTAGTTGCATTTCTTATTGTATAACATAACAGACTTAAGGCATTGCTTATAAGAGGTGATAGAGTATTCAGAAACTGACAGTATTCAGAAACAAGTGTCTTGACCACCACAAAATGTTGTTCGTTGTAGTTTCCTATCATAGAGTAGCAAAGAAAATGAAACTTTATGAGATTGGTTAGACAAAATAAGAGATAATGCAAAATTATAATATAACATAATAATAACATTTATACTTGTCCATATTGAAGAAATAAGAAACAAAAAATTTGCAGGAATATATACACTGAACCTTTTTATCTACTACACAGTAAGTATTACATTTCTGTGGACAACTTAAAACTTTCTCAAATCAAATTGATAAAGTTTTTACTAACTGACATTAATAGAAACCACCTAGTTTTGATCAGTTCTACTCTCCTACACTGCAATTATTCCATTAGCTTCTTTTATGGGACTAATGAATGAATAGAAAATGAAATGAATGAATAGAAAATTTTAAAAATGTGGACATAATGTGATGAGGAATAGATTTAAAATGTGGAGGAGTTTTTTGTTAACACAAAGATTGTAAAAAACAGCCATGATCAAAATAAGATCTTTTTTTTAAAGATTTTATTTATTTATGAGAGAGATAGAGCACCTGAGCATGAGTGTGAGGGAAGAGAAAAGCAGGCTCAGCAGGTAGCCTGATGTGGGATTTGTATCCCAGGACCCCAGGATCATGACCTGAGCTAAAGGCAGGCACTTAAACAACTGAACCACCCAGCAGTCAGGTATAAAATTGGGTGAGGGGCACTGAGGTGGGCACTTGACAGGATAAGCACTGGGTGTTATTCTGTATGTTGACAAATTGAACACCATTAAAAAATAAATTTATTAAAAAAAGAAAATTTAATTACCAATTATATGTATGAAGAGTGGAAAAATAAAAATACCTGAAAAACTAAGTAGCATGAGCTTACTTATTTACACAGTGTGGGTTGAGTTTCTTGATAAGCATTATAAATATAAGAAATATATCTAAGACAATTTATAACTGACTAGGAATTTAGAATGCATTGAATAACTTAACTATGTTTGAAATATTATATACGCAGAATTGGTGAATACTACAGAGATAAAGAGGTTACGGGGACACAAGGGTTGATAGGGATAGCATAAGTTTTCAATTTGTTCAAGGACTATTAGGGAAGAGACAAAGTAAAAGACTGGTTTCTCTTGAAAAGGGAGGTAGGGACCCCTGGGTAGCTCAGCAGTTTCGTGTCTGACTTCAGCTCAGGGTGTGATCCCAGGGTCCAGAGTTTGAGTTCCACATTGGGCTCCCCACAGGAGCCTATGTCTCTGCCTTTCTCTGTGTGTCTCTCATAAATAAATAAACAAAATCCTAAAAAAAAAGAAAGGGAGGTAAAGAAAGGAAAAGAAATGAACGTGAAAACAGAATTAAATTATGTATGCTAATGCATAGAAAAATAAATCTTCTTAAGGAATCTTGCTAAGGAAATGGAAGAGACTAATTTTATATAAACTAGAATACTAATACTGAGATTAGTAAGAGTGATCTCTTCCTTCTGATAATCTTATATATATATATAGTATAAACTACTATATTATATATATAGTATAAACTACATTCCAAATAATGTTTATACCTTATAAATATGATCTTCATTTGATTTCTAAAACACATTATAATATAAATATATATATATTTAAATATAAATATATATTTAAATATATATATGATCTTCATTTGATTTATATATTAAATATATATGATAAATATATATAAATATATATAAGTATAAATATAAATATATAAATATTAAAGATAAATATATATATCATATATCATATATATATTAAATATATATATGATCTTCATTTGATTTCTATAACACATTATAATATAAATATATATTTATATATAAATATATATAAATATAAATATTATAATATAAATATTTAAATCTGTAGCAGGCATTATTTTTGCTCTTGTACTCCCCTCTATCCTCTATCTTGAGAAAAACAGCTTATACCTGACTGCTTCATGGACACACATCATTTTAAATTTTTTATATATTTTTAAATATTTTATTTTTTTTATTTGAGAGAGGGAGAGAACATGAGCAGAGGGGAGGGGCAGAGGGAGATATAGACTCCTGCCTGAGTAGGGAGGCAATGTGAGACTTGATCCCAGGACTCTGATATCATGACTGCAGCAAAGGCAGATGCTTAACCATCTGAGCCACCCAGGTACTCTGGACACACATCATCTTTAGAAATGCGTGAGGAAAGGATATATTTATAAGGACCTATTTCCACTACAATTCACCTTTATTAGAATGAATATTACTTAATGGACATAATATTACTGATTTCTCAATGTCCTCTTTTATGTGACATTTGATTAACCTTATCTCATTTCCATCAGTACATGATTCTCTCTACACATCAGTAGAATTTTTATGCTAAGTTTCATGGAAAACATAAGGAAACATAAAGAAAATGTCATCAACTTCTCTGAAATGTAGGTCTTTCCTGATCATAATGTTTTCATGAATAGATAATCTACACTACACATAGGAGTGGATTAGTTGCCCTAACCTGATGATATGACTTGAGAAAATGCTCATATTTTTACTGTATAACTTACTATGTCTGTGAACAATGCATGTTACACTAAAAATCATATCAAGCTAAAGGATGCTTTAATATACCTACCCTAAAAATGAAAAAATGAAAAAAAAATATGACCAGAGAAACAACTTTCTTTTGCTGAGGAATTTTGGTAGAAGTGGTGACTTAGGAAGGAGGAACTTGATATTTCTATAACACAATCCCAGCCATGTGTCATTTCTTGTATTCCATGCAGTAAACACATTTATCATGGCATGGGAGAACCAGACCTTCAACTCAGGCTTCATCCTGCTGGGAATCTTCAATTACAGCCCCACCCACATCTTCCTCTTCTCCCTAGTCTTGGGCATCTTCACAGTGGCCTTCATGGGAAACACTGCTATGATTCTCCTCATCTATCTGGACACTCAGCTCCATACACCCATGTACTTCCTCCTCAGCCAGCTCTCTCTGATGGACCTCATGCTTGTCTGCACCACTGTACCCAAGATGGCCTTCAACTATATGTCTGGCAGCAAGTCCATCTCTCTGGCTGGTTGTGGAGCTCAGATATTCTTCTATGTGTCCCTGCTTGGAGCAGAATGTTTCCTGTTGGCTACAATGGCCTATGACCGTTATGTTGCCATTTGTCACCCATTACGATACTCAATTCTCATGAACCAGAAAATCTGTGGTCTTATGGCAGCTTGTTCATGGATTCTTGGCTCCCTTGATGGTATAATTGAAGTTGCAGTTGCTTTGTCTTTCTCATATTGTGGAGCCCGGGAAATACCCCACTTTTTTTGTGATGTCCCTGCCCTTCTCATTCTCTCATGCACCAACACATTGTTATTTGAAAGGATGATATTTATCTGTTGTGTTATTATGCTTCTTTTCCCTGTAGCAGTAATCATTGCTTCCTATGTTCATGTTATTGTGGCTGTCATTCACATGGGGTCTGGGGAGGGACGCCGGAAAGCTTTTGCCACCTGCTCCTCTCATCTCACAGTGGTGGGAATGTATTATGGAGCAGCCATGTTCATATACATGCGGCCCACTTCAGATCGTTCCCCCACTCAGGACAAGATGATCTCTGCCTTCTACACCATCCTTACTCCCATGCTGAATCCCCTCATCTACAGCCTCCGCAACAAGGAAGTAGTCAGAGCATTCTTGAAGATGTTAGGGAAGGGTAAGTCTAGAGAACAAATTGCTTGATAATTTTTATGCTTTGTTTTTTCTCATATATTCTTTGTTTTATGCCCAAATATATGTATCTCATCAATATAATTAAGTAATCAATGTTTACTGACCTTTGTAGATTTATAGGCAACAATATAAGATTTAGAAATTGAAATACTTTGCATTTTTCTTCAAATATTTCACATTTTTATGGTAAGTTCAAGCAATGAATATAAGGAAATATAGTCAAGATGCAAGACAAAATCCACAATTTATTCATTTTGTATATTATCAGTTAGCAAATAGAGGTTAATGTCCATAATAACATCCCCTTGTTTGATTGTATTGATTAAGCTTATTGTATTTTTTAACCTATCAAAAACTTAATCTTGGCAAAAAGAAAAGAATTCTGAAAAATCCAACATCTTAAGTTGGAATAATCAATTTTTTGAAAATGAATGACTCAGGTCAGTATATATATCAAGTTATGGGAATGAATAGAAGATCATTTTAAAAATTAATTTTTCATAACTACAAGGACAAAGAGACGTATTACATTGACACATAGGCATATTGAGCTTTAATTATCCTAGACATCGTTCCTCTTCAGGATTGTGGTTGACTGGAGTGTTCTCATTTATTTCTTTTTTTCTATAAATATCAGTCTTATACATGGGAAACTGAAATGTGAATCCTAAAACCTGGATTCTCATACTTGGATATCTTGATCCTTATATGGATTATGTACTGTAATTATATGAAAGTATAATATTTTTTTGGTTTAATGAGGAAATCCTGGTTTTCTGTAGACTGCATATTCTCAAATCTCATATAAGACAACTCCAAATTTATTTTTATAATCATATTCATATATATCTTTTTAAAAAAGATTGTGTTTATTCATGAGAGACACAAAGAGAGAGGGGCAGAGACATAGGCAGAGGGAGAAACAGGCTCCATGCAGGGAGCCTGATATGGGACTCTATCCCAGGATTCCAGGATCATGCCCTGAGCCAAAGGCAGATGCTCAACCACTGAGTCACCCAGGCAACCCTATATTCATATATATGTAACTCTATATAAATACTGATATGGGTATAGGTATTGATGTCAGAGATATATAATCCTGTAGAATCTTATGGCTTAAGAGGAAAAATATTTCTTCCATAAAATGAATATGAATTGTTCTGTTAAATCTGTGTGGGACTTCATCAAGATAAGAAGCTTTTGCACAGCAAAGGATACAGTCAACAAAACTCAAAGACAACCTACAGAATGGGAGAAGATATTTGCAAATGACATATCAGATAAAGGGCTAGTTTCCAAGATCTATAAAACAGTTATGAAACTCAACACCAAAGAAACAAACAATCCAATAATGAAATGGGCAAAAGACATGAACAGAAACCTCACAGAGGAAGACATAGACATGGCCAACAAGCACATGAGAAAGTGCTCTGCATCACTTGCCATCAGGGAAATACAAATCAAAACCACAATGAGATACCACCTCACACCAGTGAGAATGGGGAAAATTAACAAGGCAGGAAACCACAAATGTTGGAGAGGATGCGGAGAAAAGGGAACCATCAAAAGATGAATGGATCAAGAAGATGTGGTTTATGTATACAGTGGAATATTACTCAGCCATTAGAAATGACAAATACCCACCATTTGCTTTGATGTGGATAGAACTGGAGGGTATTATGCTGAGTGAAATAAGTCAATCGGAGAAGGACAAACATTATCTGGTCTCATTCATTTGGGGAATATAAATAATAGTGAAAGGGAATAGAGGGGAATGGAGAAGAAATGGGTAGGAAATATAAGAAAGGGAGACAGAACATGGAAGACTCCTAACTCTGGGAAACGAACTAGGGGTGGTGGAAGGGGAGGAGGGCGGGGGTGGGGGTGACTGGGTGGCGGGCACTGAGGTGGGCACTTGGTGGGATGAGCACTGGGTGTTATTCCGTATGTTGGCAAATTGAACACCAATGAAAAATAAATTTATTATTAAAAAATAGATTGAATAATTAAAAAAATAATAATTACCTTAATAGAACATTGACAAATAAACATAATCAGGGAAAAAAAAAGCATGACCAAACTGTAAAATTCAATAAAGATATTAAAACCATTAAAGATTTAAATAAAATTTTAGAGTGAACGAATTGCTAAGTAGAAAACTTCTGCAGCTGGTATAATCCAACAGAAGAAAGGATAACTGGATTCAAAGAAAGAGACCTTAAAATTGTCTAGTCAGAGAAACAAACAAAAGACTCAATGTGAATTATGGCATATTGAATGAAGTAGTATAAGTGTTATGGAAGTCTGAGAAAGAGCAAAAAGAAAAAAAAAGACAAAATTTATTTAAAGAAATAATGAAAGAATGTTGTCCATATCTCAGGAGAAAAATTAAATTCCAGATCTATTAAGTTCAAAGAACACCAAATGGGTTGATAATCAAGATATTTATGTAGATACATTAGAATCTAAATATATAAAATTAAACTATGAAAGCAGCAGAAGTAGAGCAATACGTCACACAGAAAGAAATCTCCATAAGTCTATCAGTAGATATCTAGCAAAACTCTTGCAGCCCAAAATAGAACAAGGTGTTATATTCAAAGTACTGAAGGAAAAATGAACAAACTTTCCAACCAAGGATACTTTACCTGACAGTGCTGTATATCAGAAAGAAATAAAGATACATTACCTGACAAACAAAAACTGAGAGTTTATCAACACTAGGTCTGCTCTACCTCCTGCCCTACAGGAAGTGCTAAGTGGGGTTCTTCAGATTGAAATAAAAGAATGCTAAATAGCAACATGAAAACATGAAAGTATGCAATATAGATATAAAAAGAGTGTATATTAAAATTCAAGAAAAACACAGAAAAAAATTAAAAACTAAAGTTCAGTATACTCTGGAGCTATAACGGTGGTGCACAAATCACTTCTAACATGAATGAAAAATTTAAAATGCAAAAGTATTAAAATAACTATAGCTACAATATTCACTGAAGTTTAAACATTATAAAAAGTCACAAATAGTGACAATAAAGATAGAAAATACAGATAACACAAAATATAGATAAAAACTAAAATATATTTTTGCATGCAATTAAGTTGTTATCAGGTAAAATAGACTTTTATTAGAATATACCTATATCTATATATGTAGATATAGATATATATGCCTTATAGTGATTAATAAGAAAATATCTATTTAGGTACACAAAACATTAGGATAAAGTCATCAAAGTTTTCACAAAGATACATGCACAAACACACACAATGAAAAAGAAAGACAGCAAGAGGAAGAAAGAGGCAAAGAAATTCCAAAGCAGAGTGGAAAAAATTTAAAGATGAAACTGGAAAGCATTTATCTTTGAATAATTACTTTGTACATAAATGGATTAAATTCTCTAATATGTAGAAATAAACTGGCTGAATGAATTTAAAATATCCAACTATATTTGGCTGATAAGGGACTTATTTTTGCTTTAAGAATATACATAGAAAAAATAAATAAATAAATAAACATAGAAAAAAAGAGTATACATAGGCTAAAAGGGAAAGGATAAAGGAAATATGTAAACAGTAATCAAGATAGAACAAAAAACAATATGTATATCACACAAAATAGACTTTAAAAAACTGTCAAAAAAGAAAGTAACTAATGATCAAGTGGGGCAATTTATCAAGTTTGTAGAATTCTAAATATATAGGCAGCAAACATAAGAATACTAAAATATATAAAGCTAATATAAACATTACTGAATTAAAAAATAGACATCAATTCAAACATAGGATATAACCACCCACTTTCAACATAGAATAGGTCATAGAATAGGTCATCCGGGCAAAAAAGAATCAATGAAGAAACAGTTGACATTTTATTCTAGTAAATACCCAGCAATAAAATTACTGGACTATACAGTTGTTCTATTTTTAATGATTTTTTTAGATTTTATTCATTTATTAATGAGAAACACAGAGAAAGAGGCAGAGACATAGGCAGAGGGAGAGGCTCCATCTCCCCAGATAGAGCCTGATGTGACCCTTGGGACCCTGGGATCAAAACCAGAGCCAAAGGCAGACACCCAAACATTGAGCCACCTAGGTGCTCCTCTATTTTTAATTTAACCTTCACAGTTTTCCAAAGTCACTGCACCAATTTACATTCTCTCCAAAAGGGCTTGTGGGTTCCCTTTTCTATTCATCCTCATCCACACCTGTTATTTCTTGTCTTTTTGATATTACTTATTCTGAATTTGTAAGATAATATATCTACGAAATTCAAAAAGGTATATGAACTCCATGTTTGTTGCAGCATTATTTACAATTGCCAAGATATGAAAGCGATATAAGTGTTCAATGGTAGATGCAGAAATATATATCATATAAAATCTTGTCACTCATGGACTGAACGGACCTAGAGAGTATTATGCTAAGTGAAATAAGACAGAGAAAATAAAATACCAAATGATATCATTTACATATGAAATCGAGAGAGAGAAAGGGAGAGATAGATGAACAAATAAAAACAGAAATAAATTCATAGATGCAGATAAATTGATGGTTGCAAAGAGAGCATGCCAGTATCAGCAAAATAGCTGAATGAGGATTCAAATGCATAAACTTCCATTTATAAAATAAATGAGTTACAAGTATAAATACTACAGCATAGAGAATACAGTGAATAATTTTGCAATAACTTTGTATGACGGCAAAAGGTAACTAGCATTACATAATCAGCTTTGTGTAACATAGAATTGTTGAATTGCCTGTTGTATACCTGTAACTAATATAACATTGCATGTCAACCATATTTTTTAAAAATGAAAACAATATAACAGATATGAACAAAACTTTAAACTTCAGGGATCTAACAGAAATGTATGGAACATTCCATCCATAAGCAGCAGAACGTATTTTCTTCTCAAGTACACACCAACTACTCTCCAGGATAGATAATATGCCACGATGTGAAATAAGTTTAAAGAAATATAAGTAAAATGAAATAATATAATGTTTCTTTTCCAACCACAATTGCATGAAACCAGAAATGAATAATAGGAAAAAAAGGGATAAATTTACAAATATAATGAATTTCAACCTCATATTCCTGAACAACCAATGATTCAAACAAGAAATTAAAAGGGAAATAAAAATTTTAAGAAAAATAAAATGTTTTTAAGAAAAATGAAAATATGACATACAAAAATTTGATATGTAACAAATATAATTTTTAAAAGTTATCTCGTTCAAGGAACTTGAAAAAATTAATAAAGTGCAAGTTTAACAGAAATAATAATACAGTAGATGAAAATTGATTAGAGGCTACAAAAACCAAATATATAGCCTACATAATAAATAATTGCTTTTTGAAAAGATAAACAGAATTGGCAAATCTCTAGCTAGACTAGACTAAGAAAAAGAGAAAGGACTGAAATTAATGAAATTACCAATGAAAGACATATTGCACCTGATACCACAGAATGACAAATAGTTATAAGAAGCATCTATGAACAATTATATGCCTAGAAATCGGCTGACCTAGAAAGAAAAGATATATTTCTGTAAATATACAATCTACCAAGACTGAATTATGAAGAAATGGAAAATTAAAGCAGACCATTAACAAATAAGGAATTGTATAAGTAACCACAATGTTACAAGACAGGAATTCTAGAGCAGATGGCATCACTGATGAATTATACCAAAACTTTAATGAAGAATTAATAAGTATCCTTCTCAAACCCTTCTAAAAAAGTGAAGATCAGGGAATGCTTCCAAACTTATTTTATAAAAAAAAAACTTATTTTATGAGAAAAGTGCTGATGTGATACCAAAGCCAGAGGACTCCTCAAGAAAATTAAAATTACAGCCAACATTGCTGAGAACCACAGGTATAAAATTCCTTGAAAATTCTTAGCATGCTGAATTCAACAGCACATTACACTTTGTGAGTACAAAAGTTCACAACATGAAAGAAACGTTATGAACATTATACATGTGTAGTCCTTATTAGTAACTTATTTTTTAAATGATTCACTAGTATGGAGCTCTGCTCAGTCTGCAAGTATATTTAGAGAAGAGGTAATCCTGTAGGCACTTTTTAAGCAAGTGATCCTACTTTTAAAAGGTATTATTTTTCCGTTAGTCAATAAGTAACATTTTATGTTTCTATATTGAAATCTGTTGACTTGGTGATTGAAGAGTATTGAACTATATTGTTAATATACAAGTAGTATAATTTTATATAATTTTGTAATTGTTGTCTAAAGAAAAGATCACTGAAAAATGACACTTTGGGTGGGTGTCTGGCTGGCTCATTTAGTGGAGTTCATGGCTCCTAATCTCAGAGTCATGAGTTTGAGCCCCACAGTACATGTAGTGATTACCTTAAATAAATAAATAAATAAATAAATAAATAAATAAATAAATAATCTTTAAAAAATATTTTAAATAGGAGACTGGCAAGATGATGGAAGAGTAAGGGTCCTCAAGTCATCTGTTCCCACAAGCTTACCAAGAAAACTTTCAGTACATCCTGAACACCCACAAATTCGACATGAGATATAAAGAGAGAACAGCTGGAATGCTGCAGAGAGGAAAGTTTTCACTTCTAACAAGGTAGGAAGGTGAAAAAATAAAAAAGAAAGAAAGTAGGGGAGGGAAAATGTGACTAGCAGGACTGAACCAGAGTGGTGAAAGACTCTGGGGCACAAAAGTCCAGCCCTGGACAAACAGGAATTGTAAAAATCTGAGTGACTCAGCAGGTTAGCGCCTGCCTTTGGCCCAGGGCATGATCCTGGAGCTCTGGGATCCAGTCTCACATCAGGCTCCCTGCATGTAGCCGCTTCTCCCTCTGCCTGTCTCTTTCTCTCTCTCTCTCTCTCTCTCTCTCTCTCTCTCTCTCTCTCCCTCTCTCTCTCTCTTTCTGTGTGTGTGTCTCTCTTGAAGAAATAAATAAAATCTTAAAAAAAATCTGTGCCTCAGTTTTCCCTGATGGAAAACTGCATAGTACACAAATCAGGCAGAATTGTAGGAGGGGAAGTGAAGCATCAAGATTCAAGATTTCCTGGAGACACTTTAAGACTGGGGTGCCCTGGAAATAAACTCACCACAAACCACAGTCCAAATCTCCATAAAGACCTGGAGTGCCACAGCCCTCCAGGATATTTGGAAGAAGCTGGCCAGTTACATGGGCTGCTCCAGAGTTCCTTTTATTTATTTATTTTTTAACAACAAATTTATTTTTTATTGGTGTTCAATTTGCCAACATACAGAATAACACCCAGTGCTCATCCCGTCAAGTGCCCCCCTCAGTGCCCATCACCCATTCACCCCCACCCCCTGCCCTCCTCCCCTTCCACCACCACTAGTTCGTTTCCCAGAGTTAGGAGTCTTCATGTTCTGTCTCCCTTTCTGATATTTCCTACCCATTTCTTCTCCCTTCCTTTCTATTCCCTTTCACTATTATTTATATTCCCCAAATGAATGAGACCATATGTTTGTCCTTCTCCGATTGACTTACTTCACTCAGCATAATACCCTCCAGTTCCATCCACGTTGAAGCAAATGGTGGGTATTTGTCCTTTCTAATGGCTGAGGAATATTCCATTGTATACATAGACCACATCTTCTTTATCCATTCATCTTTCGATGGACACCGAGGCTCCTTCCACAGTTTGGCTATTGTGGACATTGCTGCTAGAAACATCGGGGTGGGGGATCCCTGGGTGGCTCAGCGATTCAGCACCTGCCTTTGGCCCAGGGCATGACCCTGGAGTCCTGGGATCGAGTCCCGCATCGGGCTCCGGGCATAGAGCCTGCTTCTTCCTCTGCCTGTGTCTCTGCCTCTCTCTCTCTCTCTCTCATGAATAAATAAATAATATTTTAAAAAAAACATCGGGGTGCAGGGGTCTCGGCATTTCATTGCATCTGTACCTTTGGGGTAAATCCCCAACAGTGCAATTGCTGGGTCCTAGGGCAGGTCTATTTTTAACTATTTGAGGAGCCTCCTCACAGCTTTCCAGAGTTGCTGCACCAGTTCACATTCCCACCAACAGTGTAAGAGGGTTCCCTTTTCTCCGCATCCTCTCCAACATTTGTGGTTTCCTGCCTTGTTAATTTTCCCCATTCTCACTGGTGTGAGGTGGTATCTCTTTGTGGTTTTGATTTGTATTTCCCTGATGGCCAGTGATGCGGAGCATTTTCTCATGTGCATGTTGGCCATGTCTATGTCTTCCTCTGTGAGGTTTCTGTTCATGTCTTTTGCCCATTTCGATTGGATTGTTTGTTTCTTTGCTGTTGAGTTTAAGAAGTTCTTTATAGATCTTGGAAACTAGCCCTTTATCTGATACGTCATTTGCAAATATTTTCTCCCATTCGGTAAGTTGTCTTTTATTTTGTTGACTGTATCCTTTGCTGTGCAAAAGCTTCTTATCTTGATGAAGTCCCAATAGTTCATTTTTGCTTTTGTTTCTTTTGCCTTCGTGGATGTATCTTGCAAGTAGTTACTGTGGCCGAGTTCAAAAAGGGTGTTGCCTGTGTTCTCCTCTAGGATTTTGATGGAATCTTATCTCACATTTAGATCTTTCATCCATTTTGAGATTATCTTTGTGTATGGTGAAAGAGAGTGGTCTAGTTTCATTATTCTGCATGTGGATGTCCAATTTTCCCAGCACCATTTATTGAAGAGACTGTCTTTCTTCCAGTGGATAGTCTTTCCTCCTTTATCGAATATTAGTTGACCATAAAGTTGAGGGTCCACTTCTGGATTCTCTATTCTGTTCCATTGATCTATGTGTCTGTTTTTGTGCCAGTACCACACTGTCTTGATGACCACAGCTTTGTAGTACAACCTGAAATCTGGTACTGTGATGCCCCTAGCTATGGTTTTCTTTTTTAAAATTCCCCTGATTCCACACAAATCTTAAAATAATTTGTTCCAACTCTCTGAAGAAAGTCCATGGTATTTTGATAGGGATTGCATTAAACATGTAAATTGCCCTGGGTAACATTGACATTTTCACAATATTAATTCTTCCAAACCATAACCATGGAATATTTTTCAATCTCTTTGTGTCTTCCTCCATTTCTTTCAGAAATTTTCTATAGTTTTTAGGGTATAGATCCTTTACCTCTTTGGTGAGGTTTATTCCTAGGTATCTTATGCTTTTGGGTGCAATTGTAAATGGGATTGACTCCTTAATTTCTCCAGAGTTCCTTTTACCCTATAGCCCAACAGCAGACAGATGTGGCTGTCCTCCATTCCCTTAAGGAGAGGCAGTCCCAGGGAGCACAGGTCCAGCAGCACAGGGGCCTCACCCCAAAGCAGATAAAACCAGCTATCCTCCATTGCCACCAGACAGTTGGAAGAGGGGAGACCACAGGAAAGCAAAAACTCTCCCGCCACTGGGTGCCCCAAAAGCTGTACAGATTAGTGCACCTGCACCTGCCCCCAGGAGCATCTAGGCCAGTGTGGACTGGCAGACTGCACTCAGTTACTCACGGGGAGTTCGACTCCAGAGCTGGAAATCTGGCTGCTGCCATTTTTTTTTCTCTTCCTTTCACCTTGCACCTGGGAAAGAGACCTACGGAAGAGACCTACAGAACAACGGCCTCACAGGATAAACAGCTCCCACTGAGCCTGGCACCCGGCAGGGGGTGGGGCATCTCCGCCCAGTCACACACACCTGAGAATCCACACAGAAGACCCCTCCCCCAGAAGACCAGCTGGAAAGACAAGAAAAAAGCCAGTAGAACAAGCAGCACTGGAAAGCTCCAGGACTGAAGAAAAATAGTATATAGAACTAGAGGGTCTTTTTTTAAAAATAATTATGATACATTTTTATATCAGGCTAAAAATTTCCAATATTTTACTCTTTTCCCACCTTAACTACAATATGTTATCACCTCTGCATTGTTAATTTTTTCCCCCTTTTTTGGCTTTTATATTTCTACAATTACATATCTTAGATGTATTTCTCACTTCTAGATTCCCTTCAATGTATTCAATTTAATTTTGATAGATAGATAAGGGTTTGTGTTTTTTTCTATTTTCTGTCTTGTTTTGTTTTACAATGGGAGAGGTTAATACCTTCTAACACATGGACCAAAATACATCCAGAACCAAGTGGAACACAATGTTGCTTTATCCTGTAAAATTATATTCTCTTTTCCTTCCCATTCTGCCCCCATATTTTATCTTGTTTATGATTTTGTGGTCAATGTTAGGACCCTATATAAGTATTGCTGGTTTATCTAAATTTGGGATTGAGCATCTTCTAACATACAGAACAAAATACACTCAGAGCCAAGAGGATCATCCTCTAGGTCACCTCAGGGAGACCTACATTCTCTGTCCACTACCACTTCCTCACCACCACCATACCCTCCCTTTTTTCTTTTCCTTTCCTTCTATTTTTTTCTTCTTCTTTGTCTTTTATTTTTGGTTTCTTATTTTTACTACTTTGTTTTAGAATTTGTTTTTCACTTTAGTGGTCCTTTTGCCCTATTTTCTTCTGTTCTTTTTTAAAAAAATATTTTCTGGTCTCTACTTCTTAGGAATCATCCAGGGTATATTTTCTTAGGTCATGGTTGACATTTTTGACTAAGTTTGCTCATACAGCCACTCTACACTGAACAAAGGGACTAGAAGGAAGAATTCACCACAAAAGAAAAAACCGAATGTAACACTCTCTGACGCAGAGTTGCAGAATGTTGATTTAAATACAATGTCAGAGATTCAATTCAGAAGCAAAATTAAAAAGTTACTAGTGACTGGAAAAAAGCATAAATGACTCCAGAGACTTCATTCCTGCAGAACTGAGATCTAATCACGTCAAAATTAAAAATAGTTTAACTGAGATACAATCCAAACTGTATGCTCTAATTGCTGGGGTTAATGAGGTGGAAGAGAGAGTGAGTGACATAGAAGACAAGTTGATGGAAAGGAAGGAAGCTGAGGAAAAAAGAGAAAACCAAGAGTCCATGAGGAAAGGTTTAGGGAAATAGATAATATTTTGAAAAGGAAGTATATACATCTAAATGGGATTCCAGAAGAGGCTGACAGTGAGAAAGGAACACAAAGTATATTTGAACAAATCATAGCTGAGAACCTCCCTAATCTGAGGAAGGAAGCAGGCATTCAGATCCAGGAGATAGACAGGTGCTCACAAAAAAATTCAACACTTTGACATTTACTAGTGAAATTTGCAAATTTCAAAGGAAAGAGAAAATCCTTGAAGCAGTGCAAGACAAGAGATTCTTAACTTATATGGGGAGAAATACCAGATTAACAGCAAACCTCCCCACAGAGACCTGGCAGGCCAAAAAGGGCTGGCAGGATATATTCAGGGTACTAAATGAGAAAAACATGCAGTCAAGAATACTTTATCCGGAAAGTTCTCATTCAGAATAGAAGGAGAGATAAAAAGCAAGCATCCCGGATAGGCAGAAACTGAACAAATATGTGACCACCAAACTGGCTCTGCAAGAAATATTAACGGGGACTCTGTAAAAAAAAAAAAAAAAGGAATCCCAAAGAACAATCCACTAAAACAAGGACTAAATAGGTAATACGATGACACTACATTCATATCTTTCAATAGTTACACTGAACATTAGTGGGCTAAATAATTCCTTCAAAAGACATAGGATATCCGACTGGATAAAAAAGCAAGACCCATCTACATACTGTCTACAAGAGACTCATTTTAGATGTAAAGACACCTACAGCCTGAAAATGAAAGATTGGAGAACCATTTACGACCGAAATGGTCCTCAAAAGAAAGCTGGGATTACAATCCTCATATCAGATAAATCAGAGTTTATAACAAAGGCTGTAGTGATAGATGAAGAAGGACACTATATCATACTTAAAGGGTCTATCCAACAAGAGGATCTAACAATTATGAATATTTATACCCCTAATGTGGGAAAAGCAAAATATATCAATTGATTAATAACCAAAGAGATACATAGATAAAATACAATAATAGTAGGAGACTTCAAAAGAGCAGTGTCTGCAAATGACAGATCTTCTAAGCACAACATCCACCAAAGAAACATGGGTCTTAAAAGAAACACTGGACCACATAGATTTCACAGATGTATACAGGACTTTCCATCCAAATGTAACTGAATACACATTCTTCTCAAATTCACATGGAACTTTCTCCAGAATAGACCACATAGTGGGTCACAAATCGGGTCTAAACTACTACCAAAATATTGAGATTGTCCCCTGCATAGTTTCAGACCACGATGCTTTGAAACTAGAACTCAAACCCATGAAGAAATTTAGAAGAAACTCAAAACCATGGAGGTTAAAGAGCATCTCGCTAAAAAATGAATGGGTCAACAAGCAAATTATAAAAGAATTAAAAAGATTCATGGAAACTAAAGAAAATGAAAGCACAACTGTAAAGGTCTTTAGAATACAGCAAAACCAGTCCTAAGAGGAAAATACATCACAATAAAGCCCCCCTCAAAACATTGGAAAAAACTCAAATACACAGGCTAACTTCACATCTAAAGGAACAGGAGAAAGAACAGCAAGTAAATCCTCACCAAGCAGACCAAGAGAGATAATAAAGATTAAAATTCAATAAAATAGAGACCAGAAGAACTTAGATCAACAAAACCAGGAGTTGGTTCTTTGAAAGAATTAATAAGATATATAAACTCTTAGCCAGCCTTATTAAAAAGAAAATACTCAAATTAATAAAATCACGAAAAAAGAGGAGAGATCCCAACCAATACCAAGGAAATACAGGTGATTTTAAAAACATATTATGAGCAGCTATATGCCAATAAATTGGGCAATCTGGAAGAAATGGATGCATTTCTGGAAAATTACAAATTAGAGAAACTGGAACAAGAAGAAATAGAAAAACTGAACAGACCAATAACCAGGGAGGAAATGGAAGCAGTCATCAAAAACCTCTCAAGACACAAAAGTCCAGGGCCAGATGGCTTTCCAGGGGAATTCTATCAAACATTTAAAGAAGAAACCATACCTGTTCTACTAAAACTGTTTTGAAGTATAGAAAGGGAGGGAATACTTCTAAACTCGTTCCATGAGGCCATTACCTTGATTCCAAAACCAGACAAAGTCCCCACCAAAAAGGTGAATTATAGGCCAATATCCCTGATGAACATGGGTGCAAAAATTCTCATATAGCCAATAGGATCCAACAGTACACTAAAAGGATTGTTCACCAGGACCAAGTGGGATTTATCCCCAGGATGCAAGGGTGGTTCACTCACTCATAAAACAATCAACATGATAGGGATGCCTTGGTGGCTCAGCCGTTAACCATCTGCCTTCGGGTCAGGGCATGATTCTGGAGTCCCAAGATCATGTCCCACATCAGGCTTCCTGCATGGAACCTGCTTTTCCCTCTGCCTGTGTCTCTGCCTCTCTCTTTCTGTCTCTCATGAATAAATAACTAAATTCTAAAAAAAAATCAATGTAATAGATCACATCAGTAAGCAAAAGAAACCAAGAACCATATGATCCTCTCAATAGACGCAAAGAAAATATTTGACAAAACACAGGAAACATTCCCAATTAAAACTCTTCAAAGTGTAGGGATACAAGGAACATTCCTCAATATCTTAAAAGCAATTTATGAAAAGCCCACAGAAAATGATTCTCAATGAGGAAAAACTGAGATCTTTGCCTCTAAGATCAGGAACATGACAGGGATGTCCACTGTCACCACTGTTATTCAGCATTGTAATAGAAGTCCTAGCCTCGGCAATCAGGCAACAAAAAGAAATAAAAGGCATTTAAATTGGCAAAGAAGAAGTCAAACTCTCCCTCTTTGCAGATGACATGATACTGTACATAGAAAACCCAAAAGACTCCACCCCAAGATTGCTAGAACTCATGCAGCAATTTGGCAGTGTGGCAGGATACAAAATCAATGCCCAGAAATCAGTGGCATTTCTGTACACTAATAAGGAGACTGAAGAAAGAGAAATTAAGGGATCAGTCCCATTAAAATTGCACCCAAAACGATAACATACCTAGGAATAAACCTAACCAAAGAGGTAAAGGATGTATACCATAAAAACTATAGAACACTTCTGAAAGAAATTGAGGACGATACAAAGAGATGAAAAAATATTCCATTCAATTGGATTGGAATGGAATTGGATTGGAAGAATTAATATTGTGAAAATGTCTATACTACACAGTGCAATTTAACATTCAGTGCAATCTCTATCAAAATATCATTGACATTCTTCAGAGAGTTGGAACAAATAATCTTAAGATTTGTGTGGAATCAGAAGAGACCCTGCATAGCCAGGGGAATATTGACAAAGAAAACCAGAGCCCCAAAGGCATCACAATGCCGGATTTCAAGTTGTACTACAAAGCTGTGGTCATCAGGACAGTGTGGTACTGGCACAAAAACAGGTACATAGATCAATGGAACAGAATAGAGAACCCAGAAATGGGCCCTCAACTCTATCATCAACTAATATTTGACAAAGCTGGAAAGACAATCCACTGGAAAAGGGACAGTCTCTTCAATAAATGGTGCTGAGAAAATTAGACATCCACCTGCAGAAGAATAAAACTAGACCATTCCCTTACACCATACACAAAGAGACACTCAAAATGGATGAAAGATCTAAACATGAGACAAGAATCCATCGAAATCCTAGAGGAGAACACAGGCAACACCCTTTTTGAACTTGGCCACAGCAACTTCTTGCAAGATACATCCATGAAGGCAAGGGAATCAAAAACAAAAATGAATTATTGGGACTTAATCAATATAAAAACCTTCTGCACAGCAAAAAAAATAAAAAGTCAACAAAACTAAAAGACCACCTACAGCATGGGAGATGATTTTTGCAAATGACTATCAGGTAAAGGGCTAGTATCCAAGATCTATAAAGAACTTATTAAACTCAACACCCAAGAAACAAAAAATCCAGTCATGAAATGGGCAGAGAACATGAACAGAAATTTCACCAAAGAAGACATACACATGGCGAAGAAGCACATGAGAAAATGCTCTGCATCACTTGCCATCAGGGAAATACAAATCAAAACCACAATGAGATACCACCTCACATCAGTGAGAATGGGGAAAATTAACAAGACAGGAAACAACAAATGTTGGAGAGGATGTGGAGAAAGGAGAACCCTCTTGCACTGTTAGTGTGAATGCAAGCTGGTGCAGCCACTCTGGAAAATAGTGTGGAGGTTCATCAAAGAGTTAAAAATAGAGCTACTCTATGACCCAGCAATTGCTCTACTGGGGATTTACCCCAAAGATACAGATGCAGTGAAACACTGGGACACCTGCACCCCAGTGTTTATAGCAGCAATGTCCACAATAGCCAAACTGTGGAGGGAATCTCGATGTCCTTCAATAGATGAATGAATAAAGAAGATGCGGTCTATATATACAGTGGAATATCCCCTCAGCCTTAAGAAAGGAGACATATCCATCATCTGATTCTATGTGAATGGAACTGGAGGGTATTATCCTGAGTGAAATAAGTCAGTCAGAGAAGGACAATCATCATATGGTTTCACTCATATGGGGAATATAAGAAATAGGAGAGGGATCATAAGGGAAATGAGGGAAACTGAGTGGGAAAAATTAGATATGGAGACAAATCTTGAGAGAGTCCTAACTCTGGGAAACAAATAAAAGGATTGCAGAAGGGGAGGTGGATGGGGGGTTAGGGTAACTGGGTGACAGGCATGACCACTGGAGGTTATACTATATGTTGGCAAATTGAATTTCAATAAAAACAAATGAAAAAAAAAGAGTGAGGAGAAACAGACTCTCAAAACAAAAATTAGGGAATTTGTTGCCAGTAGAACTGTCTTTGCAAGAAATGTTTATTTCTTTAGATAAGAGGAGGACCCTAGTATGAAACTTGACTTATATAGAGAAACAGTGTCAAAGAAGTAAGTGAATGTATTTTAAAAAGCTTTTCTTATTAAGAAAAAAGGGAGACACAGATAGGGGACAGAGACATAGGCAGAGGGAAAAGTAGTCTCCCTGTGAGGACCCTGATGTGCAACCCAATCCCAGGACCCTGGGATCATGACCTGAGCCAAAGGTAGATGCTCAAACACTGAGCCACCCATGTACACCCTCCAATAATTTTGATTTTGTTTCTTTTCAATGCATCACTTGTTTCTCAAAACCTCTCCTCATGGGCAATTAGTTGCTTTTGTTTCTTTTCCTCAGCTTCTTACCTTTCCATCACCTTATCTTCTTTGTCATTTGGTCTCTCTTCTGACTTCTTTTCCCTAAATATTAGAGCATCGAGTTTAGACTACATCTAGAGTATTTTTAATTTCAGCCTGATTAGATCTCATTTTTGCACTGAGTTTCTGTTGTGTCTTTTGTTTTTCCAGCCCAACTAGTAATTTTATAGTTCTTATGCTGAATTCCATCTCTTACATTTTATTTAAATCCATATTGATCATATCTGTGGCAGAGAGTATTATCTATGGTTCTTTCTTTTGTTGTGAATTCCCCCCTTGTAATCAAGCTAAATACACAATAGAATCCAATGAGGTCAGAAAAGAAATCAGAAAGCAAAAGAAAAAGAAAAAAAAAACAAAAAAGTGGGAGGAAGAGAAAATATAATCTCACAGGTGGGCAAAACAGAGTAATCCACTTGTTCCTGAGTTTATTTTGGGTTGTGTATTAGAAGTCACTAAATCTGAAAATTGTATAGAATGCAAAGTTTAAATATATTCAAAACTAAAGAGTGAAAGAAAGACAAAAATTCAGTATATATCTATAAAATGTAAACATAAAAAGTGAAAGGTTAAAAAAAAGTTTGTAAAATAAGAAACTGGTTGAAAGGGATAAAAGAAAAAAAATAAATGGAAAATTTTTAATAGAAATATAAATGAATCATGAAATGAAACCTATAATTTGATATACTATTTTCCTGTAGTGGTGGAATTTTATAGTCTCATGTGGTCTGTAAATTTGCTGTGCACCTCTTCTTCCAGTTGATCTTCTGGCATAGTGGCCCGCTGTGCTGCTTCTCAGACATCTTTGGCTGGCCAGAGTTGCACCACCCCTTGCCAGGCACCTGGCTGAGTGTAAGCTGATCCTTGGTGTGGCTTTTTTTCCCCCCTGAAAGCTTTCCAAGCCTCTTTAGAGGATCCAAATAAAAATGGCCTCGCCCCAATCTTCAGCCCCAGAGCTGAAACATTGTGGTCCTCTCTCTTCAGTAAACCCTCATGGATAAA
Source organism: Canis aureus (assembly GCF_053574225.1). Taxonomy (NCBI): domain Eukaryota; kingdom Metazoa; phylum Chordata; class Mammalia; order Carnivora; family Canidae; genus Canis; species Canis aureus. The sequence continues at coordinate 59,178,635 of NC_135628.1, read as the reverse complement.
TGGCTTTCACTTTTGTGTGGTCCACAGTCTGTGGACTTCTGTGATGCTTGCCCACATCAAGACCCCTGGGGTGAGGGGGAAGTTGTGGTGTCTTGCCTTACTGCACTTGGTAGGGTGGTGATACTGGATAGTGAGTGCACCTGTTCCACTCCTCCCAGGGGATAGCTCCAAGTCCTCTGCAGGTTCCCCAGGTGGAAAGCAGTCACCCAATAGGCACTGGCCCTGGCTCCTGGTCTATGGTGAACCAAGTTGAGAGCCCCTTCCTGGGGTCCCCAAACCCAACAAATTTCCCCACTCCACTGCTTGTGAACTCCACTGCCTCAGGCATCCCTGTTAATTCTATGACTCCAAAGATCCTAAGACCATATTGCCGCACCTAGAATTCCACCCATTTCACCATTTGAGCACCTTTCATGCAGGGATGTCTCTCACTGGAGCAGATCTCTCTCTCTCTCTCTCTCTCTCTCTCTCTCTCTTTTAGAGCAGATTTCTAAGGGCTCTGATTTTGCCCTCTGGGGCTATATCACATTCCAGTAGCTGGCTTCTGGAGACTCCCTCTCCCTATTTTTTATCTTCTGATATCCTCTCAGATTCGCTTCTCCACACCTCCTACCTTGCACAAATGGTCACTTCTCTACTTGTAGAGTTTCAGATATTCTTTCCTTAGATACCAGGTTGAGTTCATGTGTGTTCAGAATGCTTTGATAGTTATCTAGTAATTCAAAGGACCAGATGAAATGAGGTCCCCCACTCTTCCACCACCTTGTCCCAGAAACTGAAATTACTATTTTATGTGCACACTAGCTAATACAGAATTCAGACAACTGACGCAATATGCAATTACTGAACAGTATTTTATTTTAATTTTACATTTTCATTTGATTAAGATTAATTCTTTTTTTATCTTTGTTTAATACAACCAAAATCTTCAACCACATCAGTGACTATAATTCTCCCTGCTACTTTTGTTTTACTCCTTACCCTCCTTTGAATTGTCTCCTTACTCTTCCTTTCCTTATTCAACCTAAATATCCATAATCCATCTTTAAAATGATGACTTGGCTTCAACTTTACCCTCTGTGTGATCTCATGGTCCCATCTCTTTTTAAGTCACACCTCCTTGATGTTGACCACACCCTAATAAATATAACTGCAAAAAAAGTGAGATTCAATGCTATCACTTTAAATGTGCAAACATTAACTTTTAGTGGGCATTTAAACATCTGAAAATATTACCTATATCTAGTCCATCTCTTCTCTCTTTTTTTTTCAGATAACTATTTCATACATTTTCAATCCTCTGAATACTTGAATGTATCATCTCTCAACATATCTCTCAACTGCTGACTTGTTTCTTATTTCAATAATCATGTTACAATCATGGGAAGAAAGGTACCAAGTGTTTCCACTGCATTTCCCACACACTCATGTGCAAATATTCACACATCTGTCTTATTCTTTTATGTCATTTTGGAGGCCCTATGAGTGGTGCAAGATAAGTCCCATCTTTTTCTATAGTTGTCAGTTTCCCACATCTTTCCTGACACAGATATATTATGACAGCAGTTCTCCTTATTTTTAGATCACCACTTTCCTTCACTTTCACTGAGTTCTTTCCTTCAGCCAGAGAACTATATGATATTCACTCAGCTAAAAAGAAATATATTTGACTCTACTTGACACACTCCCAGTCACTCACTCATATACAGTCCAGAATCATATACATCTAGACTTCTTGAAAGCTTCATGTATACTCACTATACACAATCCCGTTTTATTCATCCTCTTTTAAGTCAGATTAATTTAGGCTTTAGTACCCAAAACACCTTCAATTTTACTCAAATAAAAGGCATTAAGGGCTTTACCTTCTTATGTTCAGAGTTCAATTTGTTAATTGAGCTCTGAACGTATCTTTTTCATCCTATTTATTAAAGATTAGTTAAATAGTTAATTATTGAAGTAGAGTTGACATGCACTTACATTACTTTCTGGTGTACAACATAGCAATTCAGCAATTCTCTATATTACTCAGTGCTCACCAAAATGAATGTAGTCATCATCTATGACATAAAATTTATTGAATATTATTGACTATATTCCCTGTGCAACATTTTTTTCTGGGATTTGCTTATTTTATAAAGGAAGGTTTGTACTACTTCATTAACTTAATCTACTTAATCTACTTCCTTTCACGAACTTACCCTTTGGCAACTGCCAGTTTATTCTCTGTGTTTAGGAATCTCCATTCCTGTTTGTTTGATTTGGTGTTTAGATTTCATATATAAGTAAAATCATATGGTATTTGTCTTTCTGTAACTTAATTCACTTAACAAAATAACCTTGATACCCAAACATGTAGTAGCAAATGGCAAGATTTCATTCTTTCTCTCACTAAATAATATTCTACATCTTATTTTTCCATTTATCAATTGATAAACATTTGAGCTGCTACAATATCTTGGATATTGTAAATAATATTGCAATAAATGTACAGTTGTGTATAGTTTTTGAATTAATATTTTGCTTTTGTTTTTGGCAAATACCCAGTTGTGGAATTACTGGATCATGTGGTATTTCTAATTTTAATTTTTTTATGGACTATGATGTGTTTTCCATAGTGGTTGCACTAACAAACATTCTTACCAACCGTGCATAGGAGTTCCCTTTTCTTCACATGCTTACCAACATTTATTATCTCTCGTCTTTTTGATATAAGCCATTCTTACTAGTTTCAGATGATATTTCATTGTGGTTTTGATTTTTCTTTTCCTGATGATTAGTATATTGAACAGATTTTTATGTGTCTGTTTGCAATCTCTACATCTTCTTTGGGAAAAGGAAAATATCTTCTCAAGTCCTCAAACCATTTTTAATTAGATTATTCATGATTCAAGTTGTATAAGCTCTTTATATATTTTGGAAATCAACCTTATCAGATGTATCATTTGAAAATACATCTTCTCCGATTCAGTAAATTGTCTTTTTTATTGTGACGCTGATTTCCCTCACTGTGGGAAGATTTTTCTTTTTCTTTTTTTAATTTATTTTTTTTTATTGGAGCTCAATTGCCAACATATAGCATAACACCCAGTGCTCCTCACGTCAAGTGCCCCCCCTCAGTGCTCGTCACCCAGTCACCCCAATACACCACCCAAATCCCTTTCCACTACCTCTTGATCTTTTCCCAGAGTTAGTTGTCTCTCATGTTTCGTCACCCACACTGATATTTTCACTCATTTTCTCTCCTTTTCCCTTTATTCCTTTTCACTATTTTTTATATTCCCCAAATGAATGAGACCATATAATATTTGTCCTTCTCTGATTGACTTATTTCACTCAGCATAATACCTTCCAGTCCCATTAGCTTACTTTTGCTTTTGTTTCCCTTGTCTGAAGAGACATATTTAAAAAAAGGCTCAGAATTGAGGAGGGCCACTGACAAGATGGCAGAGGACTAGGGTCCTCACCTCAAACAGCCCCACCAAATTACCTAGATAACTTTAAATCCTGAACACCTACAAATTCAAACTGAGATTTAAAGAGAATAGCTGGAACACTACAGAGAGAAGAGTTTTTACTTCTAACAAAGTAGGAAGGTGTAAAAAATAAAATAAAAAAAGGATCCAGTGGGGGAGGGGCCCCGTGAGGAGCCAGGCTAACGCCAGGTGGAAAAAGCTTCTAGGACAGGAAAGCCCCATCCCGGAGAAGCAGGAACTTTAAAAATCCGCACTGGATTCTTCACGGATGGAAAGGTGCTCAGCAGGGAACTCAGGCAGAACCCCAGGAGGGGCAGTTGAGCCTCCAGTCTCCCAGGGTCACTAATAGAGGAAGTGCATCCCTGGGGAAAGCACACTGTGCACCACGGACCAATCTCAGTAAAAGGCCCCGCGCGTACCCAGCGGGGCCTCGGGAGAACCTAGTGGGTCAGGTGGGGAGTCTGGGTGGAGGGGGCTGCATCCTGCTGCCTTTGGGAGCTGCAACCCAGGAGCGTGATTCCAGCAGCAAAGATGCTTAGTGCCAAATATATATAAACCAGGAATACTTGTAGAAAGCCCCACTATGGATCCCCAAATTATAAATTAGATAAAAGAGGGGGGCAGAATAGGAATGAGGAATCTCACAGAATGAACCAGCATGGTATACCACTTGGTTCCCGGATCCCACCGGATCCCAGGGCGCAAAGCAGACATAGCCCACGATCCTGAGTTCCACCCGGGACAGGCGGAGACAGAGAAGGCACAGGAAAACAAGGAAGCTCCTGCCGAGGGGTGCCCCCAAACTGTGCAGATCAACGCCCCCGCCCTGGGAGCACCTAGGTCAGTGCCAACTGGGAGCTGTGGTAGTTACTGCAGGGAGCTGACTCTAGGGCTAGAGACCTGGCTGCCGCCAGTGTTGTTGCTCTTCCTTGTTTCACTGTGTGCTTGGAGAGTCTGGGCCACCAGGGAACAGGGGCCTCATGGGGTAAACACTGAGCCCGGCACCCAGCAGGGGGAGGGCCATCTCCCCCACGTACACACACCTGAGAATCAGCACAGCAGGCCCCTCCCCCAGAAGACTAGCTGGAGGGACAGGGGAAGAGCAAGTTCCTGACCAAGCAGCCTTGGAAAGCTCCAGGGGAAGTCGAGGGATTTACAGTATATAGAACTAGAGGATATCCTTCCTAATTTTTTCTTCCTTTTCCAGTACAACTCATTATTTATATCAGACTGTAAATTTCCAATTTTTTTTCTCTTTTCCCACCTTAACTACAATATTTTACTGCTTCTTCATTTTTAAGTTTCTACCTTTTTTACTTTCCTATTTCTACAATGACAGGTCCTAGATATATTTTCCACTTCTGGATTCCCTTCAACATACTCAACTTAATTTTGGGAGATATACAAGATATGTTTTGTTTTGTTTTGTTTTGTGTTTTATGTTTTCTCTGCCTCATATTGTTCTACAATGGCAAAAGTTAATACATTCTAAAACATGACCAGCATGCACACAGAACCAAGTGGTATACCATGCTGGTTCATTCTGTGAGATTCCTCATTCCTATTCTGCCCCCCTCTTTTATCTAATTTATAATTTGGGGATCCATGGTGGGGCTTTCTACAAGTATTCCTGGTTTATATATATTTGGCACTAAGCATCTTCTAACATACAGAACTTAGTAACTCAGAACAGAGGATCACCCTCTAGGACCCCTCAGGTGAACTGCATTTTCCCTCCACTACAACTTCATCACCACCATCATCTCCCAGTTCCCCAACCCCAGTGGTTGATATTCTTGATGCAGCCTGCTCATACAGCCACTCTCCACTGAGCAAAATGACTAGAAAGAAGAACTCAGCACAAAAGAAAGAATCAGAAAAGTACTCTCTCACACAGAGTTAAAGAATTTGGATTACAATTCCATTTCAGAAAGCCAATTCAGAAGCACAAATATAAAAGCTACTGGTGGCTCTGGAAAAAAGTATAAAGGATTCAAGAGATTTCAAGACTACAGAATTTAGATCTTCAGGCTGAAATTAAAAATCAATTAAATGAGATGCAATCCAAACTGGAGGTCCTAACAATGAGGGTTAATGAGGTGGAAGAAAGAGTGAGTAACATAGAAGACAAGTTGATGGCAAGGGAGGTAGCTGGAGAAAAAAATAGAAAAACAAAAAACCATGAGGAAAGGTTAAGGGAAATAAATAATAGCCTCAAAAGGAAAAATCTACCTATAATTGGGGTTCCAAAGAGCTCCAAGAGGGACAGAGTGCCAGAAAGCATATTTGAACAAATCATAGCTGAGACTTCCCTAATTTGGGGAGAGAAACAGGCATTCAGATCCAGGAGATAGAGAAGTCCCCACACAAATTCAACAAAAACAATTCAATACCTCAACATTAGATTGTGAAACTTGCAAATTCCAAAGATAAAGAGAAAATCCTTAAAGTAGTGAGAGAAAAGAGATGCCTAAATTATATGGGGAGAAATATTAGATTAACAGCAGACCTCTCCACAGACATGGCAGGCTAGAAAGGGGTGACAGGATATATTCAGGGTCCTAAATAAGAAGAACATGCAGCCAAGAATATTCTATCCAGCAAGGCTCTCATTCAGAATATAAGGATAGATAAAGAGCTTCCAAAATAGGCAGAAACTGAAAGAGTGTGTGACCACCAAACTGGCTCTGCAAGAAATATTAAGGGAGATTCTGTAAAAGAAAGAGCAAGTCCAAGGAAATATTCCACAAAAATCAGGGACTGAATAGGTATTACGATGACACTAAATTCATATCCTTAAATAGTTGCTCTGACAGTGAATGGGTTAAAAGATTCCATCAAAAGGCACAGGGTTTCAGACTGGATAAAAAAGCAATACCCATCTATTTGCTGTCTACAAGAGACTAGTTCTAGCCCTAAGGACACCTACTGCCTGAAAATGAAAGATTGGAGAACCATTTACCATTCAAATGGTCTTCAAAAGAAAGCAGGGGTAGCAATCCTCATATCCGATAAATTAAAGTTTATCCCAACAACTGTAATAAGAGATGGAAAGGGACACTGTATCATACTTAAAGGGTCTATCCAACAAGAAAACCTAACAATCATGAATATTTATGCCCATAATGTGGGAGCTGCAAAGTATATCAAACAATTAATAACCAAAGTAAAGACATACTTAGAAAATAATACACTAATATTAAAAGATTTCAACAAGGCACTTTCTGCAAATGACAGATATTCTAAGCACAATATCTCTGAAGAAGCAAGAGCTTTAAATGATACACTACACCAGCTGAATTTTACAGATATTTACAGAACTTTACATCCAAATGGAACTGAAGACACACTCTTCTCAAGTGCATATGGAACTTTCTCCAGAATAGATCACTTACTGGGTTACAAATCAGATCTTAACCAAAACCAAAAGATTGGGATTGTCCCCTGCATATTTTCAGACCACAACGCTTTGAAACTAGAACTCAATCACAAGAAGAAATTTGGAAGAAACTCAAACATGTGGAGGTTAAAGAGCATCCTGCTAAAGGTTGAATGGGTCCACCAGGAAATTAAAGAAGAATTCAAAAGATTCATGGAAACTAATGAAAATGAAGATACAACTGTTCAAACTCTTTGGGATACAGCAAAATGATTCTAAGAGGAAAAGACATCACAATACAAGCATGTTCAAAAAATTGAAAAAACTCAAATACACAGGCTAACTTCGCATCTAAAGGAACTGGAGAAAGAACGGCAAATAAAACCTACACCAAGCGGAAGAAGATAGTTAATAGAGATTCAAGCAGAACCCAATGAATTAGAGACCAGAAGAACTGTAGAACATATAAACGAAACCAGGAGTTAGTTCTTTGAAAGAATTAATAAGATAAACCTTTAGCCGGCCTTATTAAAAAGAAAAGAGAAAAGACTCAAATTAATAAAATCATGAATGGAAGAGGAGATCACAACCGATACAACAGATACAAGCGATTTTCAAAACATTATGAGCAGCCTTACGCCAATAAATTAGGCAATCTGGAAGAAATGGATGCATTTCTGGAAAATTACAAATTAGAGAAACTGGAACAGGAAGGAATAGAAAAACAGAACAGACCAATAACCAGAGAGGAAATGAAAGCAGTCATCAAAAACCTCCCAAGACACAAAAGTCTAAGATCAGATGGCTTCCCAGGGGAATTCTATCAAACGTTTAAAGAAGAAACTGTATCTATTCTACTAAAGCTGTTCGGAAAGATAGAAAGAGGTGGAATACTTACAAACTCATTCTATGAGGCCAGCATCACCTTAATTCCAAAACCAGACAAAGACCCCACAAAAAGAATTATAGACCAATATCCCTGATGAACACAGATGCAAAAATTCTCAACAAGATACTAGTCAATAGGATCCAACAGTACATTAAGAAGATTATTCACAATCACTAGGTGGGATTTATCCCCGGGATACAAGGTTTATTCAACTCTTATAAAACAATAAATGTGATAGATCATATCAATGAGAAGAAACAAGAACCCTATGATCCTCTCAATAGATGCAGAGAAAGCATTTGACAACATAAAGCATCTATTTCTGATCAAAACTCTTGAGAGTGTAGGGATAGAGGAAACATTCCTCAGCATCTTAAAAGCCATCTATGAAAAGCCCAAGCAAATATCATTTTCAATTGGGAAACACTGGGAGCTTTTCCCCTAAGATCAGGGACATGACAGGGATGTCCACTCCCATGACCGCTATTCAACATAGTAATAGAAGTCCTATTCTCAGAAATCAGACAGCAAAAAGAAATAAGAGGCATCCAAATTGCAAGGAAGTCAAACTCTCCCTCTTTGCAGATGACATGATACTGTACCTAGAAAACCCAAAAGACTCCATCCCAAGATTGCTAGAACTCATACAGCAATTCAAGAATGTGTCAGATACAAAATCAATGCCCAAAAATCAGTGGCATTTCTATACACTAACAATGAGACTGAAGAAAGAGAAATTAGAGAGTCAATACAATTTACAATTGCACCCAAATGCATCAGATACCTAGAAATAAACCTAACCAAAGAGGTAAAGGATCTATAACCTAAAAACTAAAACAGGACACTGTTTTTAGGACTAAAAACAGGACACTTATGAAAGAAATTGAGGAAGACACAAAGAGATGGAAAAATATTCCATGCTCATGGATTGGAAGAATTAATATTGTGAAAATGTCAATGCTACCCAGAGCAATTTACACATTCAGTGCAATCCCTATCAAAATACCATGGACATTCTTCAGAGAGTTGGAACAAATAATCTTAAGATTTGTCTGGTAACAGAGAGACCCCGAATAGCCAGGGGAATATTGACAAAGAAAACTAGAGCCCTAGAGGCATTACAATGCCGGATTTCAAGTTGTATTACAAGCTGTGATCATCGAGATAGTGTGGTAGTGGCACAAAAACAGACACATAGATCAGTGGAACAGAATAGAGAACCCAGAAATGGGCCTTCAACTCTATCATCAACTAATAATCAACAAAGCAGGAAAGACAATCCATTGGAAAAAGGACAGTCTCTTCAATAAATGGTGCTGGGAAAATTAGACAGTCACATACAGAAGAATGAAACTAAACAATTCTCTTACACCATACACAAAGAGACACTCAAAATGGATGAAAGATCTAAACGCGAAACAAGAATCCATCAAAATCCTAGAGGAGAACACAGCAGCTTCTTGCAATATACCTCTATGAAGGCAAGGGAAACAAAAGCAAAAATATTTGAAAATGGCCTATCAGATATTTTCAAATGACCTATATGATAAAGGGCTAGTATCCAAGATCTATAAAGAACTTATTAAACTGAATAGCAAAGAAACAAACAATCCAATAATGAAATGGGCAAAAGACATGAACAGAAATTTTATAGAGGAAGGCATACACATGTCCAACAAGCACATGAGAAAATGCTCTGCATCACTGGCCATCAGGGAAATACAAATCAAAACCACAAGGAGATACCACCTCACACCAGTGAGAATGAGGAAAACTAACAAGACGGGAAGCCACCAATGTTGGAGAGGATGCGGAGAAAGGGGAACACTCTTGCACTGTTAGTGGGAATGTGAACTGGTGCAGCCACTCTGGAAAACTGTGTGGAAGTTCCTCAGGGAGTTAAAAATGGAGCTACCCTATGACCCAGCATTTGCTCTACTCGGGATTTACCCCAAAGATACAGATGCACTGAAAGACTGAGACACCTGCACCTCAATGCCAAGCTGTGTCCATTGAAAGATGTGGATAAAGAAGATGTGGTATATGCATACAATGGAATATTACTCAGCCATTATAAATGACAAATACCCACTATTTGCTTCATGTGGATGGAACTTGAGGGTATTATCCTGAGTGAAGTAAGTCAATTGAAGAACAACAAACACTATATGGGCTTCACTCATACGGAGAATATAAAAAGTACTGAAAGGGTTTAATTAAAGGGTAAAGGCTAGAAAATGAGTGGGAAATATCAGTGAGGGTAACGGAACATGAGAGACACTTAACTGTGAAAAAGAAAAAGGGGTAGTGGAAGGGTTGGTTGGCGGGGGATGGGTTGACTGGATGACCAGTGGGTATTATACTATATGTTGGCAAATTGAACTCCAATAAAAATATATGCAAAAAATAAAATAAAATAATAAATTACAATAAAATAATAATAAATAAAATAAAATCTGAATCAAAAAATAAAAATCAAAAAATAAAAATATATGTCTGATATAGAAAAATTACTGCATATATTTAATTCTAGGTATTTAATGGCATCTGATCTCACATTTAAGTCCTTTTTTTTAATTTTTATTTATTTATGATAGTCACAGAGAGAGAGAGAGAGAGAGGCAGAGACATAGGCAGAGGGAGAAGCAGGCTCCATGCACCGGGAGCCCGATGTGGGATTCGATCCCGGGTCTCCAGGATCGCGCCCTGGGCCAAAAGCAGGCGCCAAACCGCTGCGCCACCCAGGGATCCCCTCACATTTAAGTCCTTAATCTATTTTGAGCTAATTTTTTTCTTTATTTTTTAAAATCTTAATACCAGTATAGTTAACATATAGTGAGGCATTACTTTCAAATGTAGAATACAATAATTCTACAATTTCTTACACCACTCAGTGCTCATTATGAAAAGTGCACTCCTCAATCCCCATGACCTATTTAACCCGTCCCTCCACCAGCCTCCCCTCTAGTAACCATCAGTTTGTTCCCTATAGTTAAGAGTCTATTTCTTAGGATGCCTGGGTGGCTCAGTGGTTGAGCATCTATCTTTGTTTTTTTTGTTTTGTTTTGTTTTTTGTTTTTTAATTTTTATTTATTCATGATAGGCACACAGTGAGAGAGAGAGAGGCAGAGACACAGGCAGAGGGAGAAGCAGGCTCCATGCACCGGGAGCCCGACGTGGGATTCGATCCCGGGTCTCCAGGATCGCGCCCTGGGCCAAAGGCAGGCGCCAAACCGCTGCGCCACCCAGGGATCCCGAGCATCTATCTTTGGCTCAGGGCATGATCCTGGGGTTCTGAGATCAAGTCCTGCATCTCCCAGCCCCCTTCTCCCTCTGCCTATGTCTCTGCCTTTCTCTCTGTCTCTCATAAATAAATAAATAAATAAATTAATTAATTAATTAATAGAATCTTTAAAAAAAAAGAAAAGTCTGTTTCATGTTCTGCTTCCCTCTTACCTCTTTTTTTCTCCCTTTGTTCATTAATTCCAAATATGGGTGAAATCACATGATATCTGTCTTACTCTGACTTATTCCATTTAGCATAATACATTCTAGCTCCATCTATATTGTTGCAAATAACCAGATTTTATTCTTTTTATGGCTGAGTTATATATATATATATATATATATATATATATATATATATATATACACATATCTCCTTTATTGACTCATTGGTCATTGGGCATGGGCTATTTCCATAATTTGGATATTTTAGTTAATGCTGCTAAAAACATCAGTGTGCATGTATCACTTTAAATTAGTATTTTAAATTCTTAGAATCAATACCTAGTAGTGAAATTCTTATTTTGTAAGGTACTACTATTTTAACGTTTTGAGAAGCCTCCATGCTGATTTCCAGAGAGACTCACCAGGTTGCACTCCAACCAACATTGCAAATGGGATCACCTTTCTCCACATTCTTGCCAATACCTGTCTCTTGTGTTGTTGATTTTAGTCTTTCTGACAGGTGTGAGTTGATATCTCACTGTAGTATTTTTGTATTTCCCTGATGTAGAGTGATGTTGAGCATCTTTTCATGTGCCTGTTGGCTATCTGTATGTATTCTTTGAAAACATGTCTTCTTCCCATTTTGATTGGATTATTTGTTTTGAGAGTGTAGAGTTTAATAAGTTCTTTATGTATTTTGGATACTAACTCTTTATTTAATAGGTCATTTATAAATATCTTCTCCCATTATATAACCCATTTTGAATTTATTTTTGTATGGTATAAGACAGTGGTCCAATTTCATTCTTTTGTATGTTTATATACAGTTTTCAAACACCATTTGTTGAAGAGACTATCTTTTTTCCTTTTTTAAGATTTTATTTATTCATTCATGAGAGACACAGAGAAAGAGAGGCAGAGACACAGGCAGAGGGAGAAGCAGGCAGCATGCAGGGAGCATGACATGGGACTTGATCCCAGGTCTCCAGGATCACACCTGGGCTGAAGGTGATGCTAAATCGCTGAGTCACCGGAGCTGCCCAGACTGTTTTTTTTCATGGATATTTCTTTCCTGTTTTGTCTAAGTAGTGGGGTTCATTCTGGGTTTTCTCTTCTGTTTGAATGACCTATATGCCTATATTTGTTTCCAAAATATATATATATATATATATATATATATATATATATGAGACCCCAAAAAAAGAACAAAGGATCTACCAAAAAATTTTAAAAATTAAAATGTAATTGTATGTCCTTATTTACCAATATTTACTCTACCTGTAGATAGCTTGAATTATCCAATCCAAAGACATAGAGTGAATGGGACACCTGGGTGGCTCAGCGGTTGAGCATCTGCCTTTGGCCCAGGGAATAACCCTAGGATCCTGGATAGAGTCTTGCATCAGGCTCTCTGGAGGGAGCCTGCTTCTCCCTCTGCATATGTCTCTGCCTCTCTCTGTGTCTTTCATGAATAAATAAGTAAAATCTTAAAACAAACAAACAAACAAACAAAGACATAGAGCACTTGATGGGATGAGCACTGGGTGTTATACTATATGTTGGAAAATTGAACTCCAATAAAAAATAAAAAAAAATAAAGATCTATGGAGGTGAGATACCAAAAAAAAAAAAAAAAGACAAAGAGTGATTGGATAAAACAAGACCCAGGTAAATGTTGCCTATAATAGACTCACTTTGTGGCCACTCAGGCTGAACATGAAGAAATGGGGGGGGAGGGTTAAGAAAAAAGGAAGTCAAAAGATAACAGAGGAAGCTATTCTTATATAAGTCAAAATAGGTTTCAGGTCAAAAGCTGTAACGAAAGACAAATCTATTACATAATGATAGAGAAATATTTATCAATGTAACATTACAGTATAAATATACATAAAAACATGATAGCTGGAGATTTCTCAACAGAAACTAGGCAAGACAGAAGATAATGTCATCATATATTCAATGTGTAGAATGAGAAAAATCTGCATCAATAATACTCTATCCAGCAAGGCTATCATTCAGAATAAAAGAAGCAATAAAGAGTTTAGTTTGTCAGACAAACAAAGACATAAACACATTGTTCATTCAGAAAACAACAGATTTTGGTGAGGATGCATAGAATGGGGAATTCTCTTCACTGATGGTGGGAATGCGAACTAGTGCAGCCACGCTGAAAAATAGTGTTGAGTTTCCTCAAAAAGTTAAAAGTGGAGCAACCCAGAATCCAGCAATTGCCCTACTAGGCATTTATCCAAAGCATACAAAAATAGTGATTCAAAGGGGCGCATGCATCCCAATGTTTATAGCAGCAATGTCCACAATAACCAAAATATAAAATGAGCTGAGATGTCCATCATAGATAAATGGATAAAGAAGATGTGAAGAGGAATGCCTGAGTGGCTTAGCAGTTGAGCATCTGCCTTCAGCTCAGGATGTGAACCCAGAGTCCCACATTGGGTTTCCTGCAAGGAGCCTGCTTCTCCCCTTGCCTATATCTCTGCCTCTCTCACTCTTAAAGATTTTTTATTTATTTATTCATGAGAGAAACAGAGAAAGAGAGAGAGAGAGAGAGAGAGAGAGAGAGATACAGAGGCACAGGCAGAGGGAGAAGCAGGCTCCATGCAGGAAGCCCGAGGTGGGACTCCATCCCGGGTCTTCAGGATCACACCCTGGGCTGAAAGCAGCGTTAAACCTATGAGACACCCGGGATGCCCATGACTTTGGTCTTGTAATTTGCAATGACATGAATGGAACTAGAAGGTATTATGCTAAAGGAAGTAGGTCAGTCAGAGAAAGACAAATACCATATGATTTCACTCACACGTGGAATGTAAGAAACAAAATAGATGAATTTAAAGGAAAGGAAGGAAAAATAAAATAAGATAAAAAACATCGCTGGTTTTATCAAGAGGCAAAGACATAAGAGATGCTTAACTCTAGGAAACAAACTGAGGGTTGATGAGGGAGGATGAAGGGGTAATTGAGTGATGGACATTAAGAAGGGCATTTGATGTAATGAGCACTAAATGTTGTACACAACTGATGAATCACTAAATTCTACCACTGAAACTAATAATACAGTATATGTTGACTAAATTGAATTTAAACAAAAAAATTTAAAAATTTAAAGGAGTTTGTGACCACTAAACCATCCCTGAAAGAAATATCTAAGGTGATACTTAATTGCAAAGAAGACACAAACCAGGAAAGGATCAGAAAAAATCTCCAGAAACAATGACAATACATATATTAAATGGAAATAAATGCACATCTATCCATAATTACTTTGAATGTGAATGGACTAAATACTCCAGTAAAAAGCCATACTGGGTGGCTCAGCAGTTGATTCAGAATGTAAAAAACAAAACAAAACAAAAACAAAAACAAAAAGCAAGATCCATCAATATGCTGCTTACAAGATACCCATTATACATTAGGACACATGCATATTGAAAAGTAGGACATGGAATATTTATTATGCAAATAGATGTCAAAAGAAAGCTGGTATAGCAACAGTTATATCAAACAAAATAGAATTCAGGACTAAGATTGTAAAGGAGAAGAGAAGGGCATTATATAATCATAAAAGGGACAATCCATCAATAGTATCTAACAATTGTAAATATACAGTGAACCAGGAAGCACCCAAAATATAAACCAATAACAAATAAAAATGAACTCTTTCATAATAACACAATAATAGTAGGGGAATTTAACACCCACCCATCTTACACCAATGGACAGATCATTTAAACTGGGAAAAAAAAAGGCTTTGAATGACACACTGGACCAGATGGACCTAACAGATATTCAGAATATTCCATCCTAAAAGAGTGGAATGCACATTATTTTCAAGTGCACATGGAACATTCTCTAAAATAGATCACATACTAGGTCATAAATCAGTCCTCAATAAATACAAAACGACTTAAATCATACAATGTGTCTATTCCGACCACTGCACTATTAAACTAGATTTCAACCAAAAAAAATTTGGAGCAATCACAAATAAATGGAAGTTAAACATGCTACTAAAACATTGAATGGGCCAGTGAGGAAATCAAAGAAGAAATAAAAATTACATGGAAACAAATGAAAATGAAAATACAACAGCCCAAACACTTTAGCATGCAGTAAAATCAGTCCTAAGAGGGAAGTGTATAGCAATACAGGTCTTCTCCAAGAAGGAAGAAAAACCCAAATAAACAACCTAATCTTATACCTAAAGGAGCAGGAAAAAGAATACCATATGAAATTTAAAGCCAGGAGAATTAAGGAAATGATAAAGATGAGAACAGAAATAAATGATAGGAACTAAACAAAACAAAGCAAAACAAAGAATAGAACATATTACTGAAACCAGGACATTCATCTTTCAAAAAATTTGAAAAATTGCTAAGTGTCCAACCAAACTTATCAGAAAGAAGAATGAGCCAAATAAATAAAATCACAAAAGAGAGAAGAGAAACAACAAACACCAAGACTTATCATACTAATGGATATCAAAAGAAAGCTAGTTTAGCAATATGCATATCAGAAAAACTAGATTTTTAGCCAAAGAATGTAATAAGAGGTGATGAATAATACTATATCATAATAAAAGGGTCTATTTAACAAGAAGATTTAAAAATTATAACTATTCATCCTCCTAAAATGGGAGCAACCAATTATATAAACCAATTGATGAGAAAATTAAGGAAACACACTTTAACACCCCACCATTGCAATGGACAACCCTTCCAAGCAGAATATCAAAAAGGAAACAAGGGCTTTGAATGACACACTGGACCAGATGGACTTCACAGATTTATTCAGAGCTTTCCATCCTAAAGCAATAGAATACACATTCTTCTCAACTGCACATGGAACATTCTTCACAATAGATCACATACTGAGTCACAAATCAGGTCTCAACCAGTACCAAAAGACTGAGATTATGTCATTCATATTTTCATTCCTCAATATTTTGAAACTTGAACTCAGTCACAAGAGGAAATTTGAAAAGGACACAAATACACACAGGTTAAAGAGCATCCTACTAAAGAATGAATAGGCAATCCAAGAAATTACAGAAGAATTTAAAAATACATGGAAAAAATGAAAATGAAAATATAACAGTTCAGAAAGTTTGGGATGCCTAAAAGTAGTCCTAAGAGGGAACTATATAGCAATAGGCCTATAGGCCTTTCTTAAGAAACAAGAAAACTCTGAAATACACAGATGAAGTTTACACATAAAGGAACTGGAAAAAGAATAGTAAATAAAGCCTAAATCCAATAGGAGAAAAGAAATAATAAAGAATTAGAGCAGAAATCAATGGAATAGAAATTAAAAACAACAATAGAACAGATCAACAAAGCTAGGAGCTGCTTCTTTCAAAGACTTAATACGATCAATAAACCCTAGCTGGCCTTATCAAAAAGAAAAAAGACCAAAATAAATAAAGTCATAAATGAAAGAGGAGTGATCATAACCAATACTGAAGAAATACAATTATAAAAGAATGTTTTGAGCAATTATATACCAAATACTTAAGCAATTTGGAAGAGATTGATGCATTCCTAGAAACTTGTAAACTACCAAAACTGAAACAAAAAGAAATAGAAAACTTGAACAGACCATAACCAGCAAGGAAATTGAAGCAGTAATCACAATCTTCCAGCAAACCACAGCCAAGGGCCAGATGGGCTACGAGTGGAATTCTACCTAACATTTAAGAAGAATTAATACCTATACTTCTGAAGCTGTCTCAAAAAAATGATAATGGATCAAAAAAAGCACCCTTTCTTGATAAAAACTCTCTGCAGTGTAGGGACAGAGGGAAATCTCAGTGTCAAATATGCCATGTACAAAAAACACACAAGGAATATCATCCTCAATGGAAAAAAACTGTGAGCTTTTCTGCTAAGGTCAGGAACATGACAGGGATATGCACTCTCACCACTGTTGTTCAACATACTACTGGATGTCCTAGCCTCAGCAATCAGGCAACAAAAATAAATAAAAGGCATCTAAATGAGAAAAGAAGAAGTCAAATTTTCACTCCTTGCAGATGACATGATACTGTATGTTGAAAATCCAAAAAACTCTTCCCCAAAATTGTCCCAACTCATACAGGAATTCAGCAGTGACAGGATATAAAATAGAGCCATGGAAGTCTTTTCCATTTCTATGAGACAGAAGACAGAGAAATCAAGAAATCAACCCCATTTACAATTTAACCAAAATCTGTGAAATACCTAGGAATAAACCTAACCAAAGAGGTAATATATCTGCACTCTGAAAACTATAAAACACTTACAAAAGAAATTGAGGAAAAACATTCCACACTCATGGATTGGAAGAACAAATATTCATAAAATGTCTATGCTGCCCAAAGCAATATACACATTCAATGCAATCCTATCAAAGTACCATCAAGATCATTCACAGAGCTGGAACAAACAATCCTAAAATTTGTATGGGACCAGAAAAGTTGCCAAATAGCATAGAGGGAGAAAAACAATGAGAGACTCTTAACTCCGAGCAACAAACTGAAGGCTGCTGGGGGTGAGATACTTAGAGAGATGGGTACTTGGGTGATGAGCATTAAGGAGGGTGCATGATGTGATGAGCACTGAGTGTTATATGCAACTAGTGAATTATTGAACACTACATCTGAAACTATTGATATACTATATGTTGGCTAATTGAACTTAAATTAAAAAAACACAACAATTTCTATAAGGAACTTGTCAAACTCAACACCCAAAAAAAACAAAGAATCCAGTCAAGATATGGGCAGAATACATGAACAGACATTTCTCCAAAGTAGACATAAAGATGATCATCAGACACATGGAAAAATACTCAACATCACTTATCATCAGGGAAATACAAATCAAAACCACAATGAGATATCACCTCACACGTTTCAGAATAGCTACAATTAAAATTACAAGAAATAAAAGGTGTTGGCCAGGATGTGGAGAAAGGGGAACCCTCCTGTACTGTGAGTGGGGATGCAAACTGGTGCAGCCACTCTGGAAAAAGTATGTAGGTCCCTTAAAAAGTTAAAAATAGAGATACCCTATGATCCAGCAATTGCACAGCTAGATATTTACCCAAAGGATACAAAAATACAAATTTAAAGATTCATATGCCCCGCAGTGTTTGTAGCAGCATTATCAACAATAGCCAAACTTTAGAAAGAGCCCATATGTCTATGACTGAAGAATGGATAAAGATATGAATATATATATGATATAGATATTCTGTATGATATGTTAATATAAAAATATGAATAAATATATATATTTCAAAGAGAATGAAGTCTTGTTATTTGCAAGGACATGGATGGAGCTAGAGTGTGTTATAAGTGAAATAAGTTAGAGAAAGACAAATGCCATAAGATTTCACTTATATGTGGAATTTAAAAACAAATAGAAGTTCATATGGAAGGGGAAAAATAGGACAGAGGGCAACAAACCTTAAGGGACACTTAAAGATAGGAAACAATCTAAAGGCTGTTTTATGGAGGCTGGTGGGGAATGGGCTAGATGGATGGTGGTTATTAGAGGGCATTTGTTATGACGAGCGCTGTGTGTTGTATGTAAATGATTAATCACTGAATTCTACTCTTGAAATCAATTTTGCCATGTATATTAACTAACTAGAATTTAAGTTTAAAATTTGAAACTAAAAATAGAATAAAATACGTGGTCTTTAACATAATCAATGAAAACATTGATTACACAATAAAAATTAGAATTTTATTTTATTTTTGTAATTAAGAAATTACAAAAATTTCTGAAAGAAATTAAGAAAGACATAGTGAAATAAAACATCCTTTTCATGGATTGCTAGACTTATTCTTAAGATGGTGATACCAACCAAAGTAATCTGCAAATTCAATGCTATCTCTATCAAAATGTTAATGCATTTTTTAGAAATAGGAGGCCCACTCTAAAATTCTCATGAAATCTCAAGTGATCCCACATAGACTAAACAATATCAAAAAGGAACAAATCAGGAAAACCCACACTTCCTGATTTCAAACTTACTACATAGCTACTTCAATAAATAACAGTTTGATACTGACATAAAATCAGGTACATAAGCCAATAGAATGGAATGGAAAGCCTAGAAATAAACTCTTATATATTTAGTAAAATTATTTTTCAAGGAATCAAAGATCATTAAATGGGGAAAAGAAAATATTTTCAACAAATGTTGTTGGGAAAACTGACCTGGCCATCCACAAGGAAAATAATGAGGTTGGAACCTTAGGTAATATCATATGTCATAAATAATGCAAAATTAAGAAAAAATAGATAAAAACATAGGTAAAAAGACTTTGGATTTGATCATGTTTCTTGAAAATAACACCATAGACACAGACAACAAAAGAAAACTAGAAAAATTGGATTAAAAATATGTGCATTAATAGTGAATAACAGAGTAAATGACAACCCACAGAATTGGATAAAACATTCTCAAGTCACATACCTGATTAAGAGACTAATGTCCAGAATTTACATGTGAATGTTAAAATACAAAACAGAAACAAACAACATGATTTTTAAAAATAAGCAAGGACTTGCATGAATATTTCCCAAAGATATGTAAAAGGACAAGAGCACCTTAAAAGATGCTCAACCTCATGGTCATTGGGAAAAACACACTAAAATTAAATTAGAACCATAACCCCAAATACATTAGGATAGCTACTATCAATGACACAAAAATAACAGGTGTTGATGAGGATGTGGAGAAATTGGAACCCTGTGCACCATTGATGGAAATGCAAAATGGTACAGTTGTTGTGGAAAAGCATTCCCCAAAAATTAAACAGGGAATTACAATATGATACTACATTCCACTTTTAGCTAAATCCCATAAAATATTGAAAGCAGATTCTTGAAGATATATTTGCATACTTACATGTACTTACATGTATAGCAGCATTATATATAATAGCTAAAACATGCATACAAGTGTCCTTCTATAGACAAATGGATAAGCAGAATGTTGTGTATACATACAATGGAATATTAGCTTCAAAATGCAGGAATTCCTGTAATATGATGAAGCATGGATGAACTTGGACAACATAATGGTAAGTGAAATGAGCTAGTCATAAAAATACAAATTCTGTATGATTTTGCTTATGATATATATATATATGATTATACTTGTATATATATATATATATAATCAACATAAAAGAAAATGGAAAAATTAAATGCACATTAAAGTAGTACCAGTTGCAAGTTAATGATAGAAGAAAGTAAAATCAAAACACTCATGAAGGGCAGCCCCGGTAGCTCGGTGGTTTAGCACCACCTTCAGCCCAGGGCCGATCCTGGAGACCCGGGACCAATCCCACATCGGGCTCCTTGCATGGAGCCTGCTTCTCCCTCTGCCTGTGTCTCTGCCTCTCTTTCTCCTTCTCTGTGTGTCTGTCATGAATAAATAAATAAAATCTTAAAAAAAAAAAACACTCATGGAGAGTGATGGGGAAAAAGGTATGAAGGAAAACAATCTCAATTTTAATCTCCACAATGGTAACTTCAGATTCCATATCTGAAAGATGAAAAAAATAAAAGAATATTTCACCAATTTTGGTAGATAAAAGAATATATATATATATGTATATATATATGTGTATATATATATACAACATACATACACATATAACATATAAAAATGCATTTTGTAAAATGGGAAGACTACAAAAATTAACATATTTCACAGAAAATAACAATGGAGAGATTTGAGATTATTTTAAATATTGGTTAAGATTTTAATGCATACTACATTTAATAATAAAAGGATATTTCCTTTAAAGGCATGAGAAGAAAACCAGAATAGTGAAACTAAAATATTGATTAGCTTTTTTAGCTGTTTTAGCTGCATGCTTCTTAAAGTCTCAAGGGGATTTATCAACAGACATACCTTATCCTTGCCTCTAAGAGGCATATTAAAACTAGGAAATGATGTCATTTTTCTGCCTCTCTTATAAACTTTACATGGCCACAGTTCATTTGTCCATCTGATGAACCTTACCATATCATCTGATGGTGGATTCAACCAGACAAGTAGATGAAATTGGAGGAACAAAAGGGTAACTATTGTTCTTGACTTGTTCTGCTTCTGACCATGTTATTAGTTCTTGACAGTATTTCTGCAATTATTTTGCCTATCATCTACTTTTTTTTTAGAATCACAAAATGAAGATATTTATTTTGTTCTTTTACATATGACACTGTTAAAACATTTCTACTACAGCGATACTGCTCTCCAGGAGCTTACAATCTAAAACGGTCAACATTAATTGTAGACTCAGTGATTAAGGCATTATATCAAATGCAGACTTTGTATCTTTAGATGTATCTTCAGAAAGAAGCAGCTGTAGAGAGCAGGATCAAAATTAAATGACATGAACATGTAACCCCTATCCCCTCCCCTTGCAGCTCCTTAAAAGAAACCCCTTGTGGCTAGAGCCCAAGCCCAAAGCCTCACAGTCTGAAACAGAATTTCAGACAGCCATACCATAGAAGTAGTGAAGAAACTGAAACTTCTAATTCTCTGGTGGACACAGAGGGTTCTCTATTTGTTGGCAACAAGGGGCTGAGTGTTCCTCCAACAGGGACAACCCCTAGATTCTGTAATTCTGTGGATGGTACTAGTAGGCAGCCCTTTACTCAGCTTTACAGTAATTGCATCAAGACAGTTTCTCTTCTAGCAATGTTCTATGAAGGACTCAAGATAGTCCAAGAGAGCCTGTTCAAGTCACAAGTCAGCATCCACTATAATTCCATGCCCGTCCCAGCACCAAATGGAACCTTCCTCATGGAGACACACAAAACTGTTGGGCAACAGATGCTGATCTTTCCTCACCTCTTGGAGATGGTGCTGCATATCATCCAGGTGGTCATCAGCTACTTCCTCACACTCATCTTTATGACCTACAATGGGTACCTCTGCATTGCCATAGCAGCTGGGGCTGGCACAGGATACTTCTTGTTCAGCTGGAAGAAAGCAGTGGTGGTGGTCATCTACTTTTATTGAGAAAAGAAATGTACTATTCCTTTTGAAATTATTTATATAATGCACACTTACTCTAACATATTTGAAAATGGAATCTCAATTGCCAATTACTGATGAAATAATATAATGAAAAAAAAGAAATAATATAATGAATATTATTTCTATACAATTGAATAATGTGTATTTGTAAGGCTGTGATTTTGCATAAGACAAGGAACTATATTTAACTTGAGGAAGATTATTTAGGGTAGTTAGAACACTGAAACAAATATCTTAATCATACTTATGTTTCTTTGTTTAAACTTACAATCTGTGACCTAAAATCAAAATTGTAAACTATTGAGAGAGGACAATACCCCAATATAAGGCAGAGTTAGAGAATGTTGGTCCCACTCCTGCTGAGGTAGAGCTCATCCTCAGGTTAGTTTGTTATATTAGCAATTACCATAAGAACTTGAATTTCTTTAATCTGTAAAAGGAAAAAATACATCATACTCTCTGTGATGCAGCATTCAACGTTTGCTTTAATGCTTCAAATACAGATTCAATATTATTCTGTCATCACTGTTAATGATTTTCCAAGTTAAACATGCACAAAGCTGTTTGCATTCATCTCATGCAATTGGATAGAGAAAGGCAAGAATAAACATGGAGGCTGTATGTCTCCCCATATGGTACTGACAGCATCCTCTTGTCTGTCAGGTGTCTTGGTCAGGCTATTCAGTGTGGTTTGATCATAGTCATCCTTATTCATCAAAATGCATCAGTGATTTGCGGAGCCCTCTCAAGCACCCTCATCTCCCTGCATCCTCTCAGCAAAGAACTTCAAGGTCATAATATCTTACTCACCATGCTGGTCCTTGCTTTGCTCTGATCACAAATATAGACTAGGTCAGTGGGTGCTTTTTTCACTCCAATGGACTGTTCTTAAAAGATACACAGAGCTGAGCTTTCATCTGCCAATAACGGTAGGATTTAATAGAAAGATTATTAATTGTTGCATTGTGTTCTAGACTTATTAGATATTTTTAAGGCTTCAGAATCATTTGCAATGTTGCCCACAGTTTCAGGACCCCAGAACATGTGATTGTAATAAGTTAAGTATTATAATTAGGCTTTGAATTAACACAAAAGTATAAAATGCATTTGAAACTTGAAAATTCTCCTTGAAATATTCTTGCATTGTAAGGACTTGTAAGATTTTCCCAGAAAGGGGATCTAATCCTCTTTTCCTTTTTTCAAGGGCTCTTTAAATGTAACATTTACTATGTCAGAAATTTTAGAAAGTTACAAAGGTTTAAATCTCCGTTTTTAAATTGTAGTTCAAATCACATTTATATACATTTGTTCCAGAGTAGGTAACTGTTACTTCTTTAAGTGTAACCAATTTAATTTAACTTTATTTATTTTCAGAGTCTAATGGAAACTCAGCCTCTCAGCAGCAAGATACAGGACTCAACAGTGAGTTTCAGTCAGGGACATCTCAGTGATGTGTAATTTTTCTTTATACATTTTAGTTTCCATGAAAAATTAATTTCTATGTGCATAAAGCAGATGATATTTGGGCAAATAATGAAAACCTTGTCTGCTGAATAGCAGTGACCATCTAATTCCAGGTTTCTCCTTCACACTTCACACTTATTATTACAAGAGTAATTGCAACTTGGAGAGGTATGTGCTGGATAGAAACAAGATGAGATTCTCCAGAGAGATCTGAACCAGAGTTAAAATAATAAATATTTATATTTATGTTTCTACTTATTTATGCATGCATCACATATTTATCAATATTTTATTTATTAATTATATATTTTATTTATTATATATGTTTATTCATGTAAAATTAGCATATATACACACATAAATCTGTATTTACAAGTGTTCAGACCTTCAGAGATTATCAAATTCAAATGCTTAAATATATAGATAGATACTGAAACTGGAAAACTGAGGTATCTCACATAGTAAGACAATAGTGATAGCCATCTCTTACATAGATTCTACAAAAAATAATACTGTAAGTATTAACTCTTTAAACTAACACTATGTGTTTATTCTTCTCTAACTGGTAATGTTCAAAGCACTTTCATTATTTTATATTACTTAATCATAACCACACCTGTTGTCAAAATTATTATTTTATCTTGCTTTTATGTATAGTGGACAGTGGAATAGTGGGTAGAGGAAAATCTAGATCTATAACTGTGGTTAGCTGAGAGTCTGAGATCCCTACCCCATGCCACTCAGGTTTCTAAAGGGTCAGTCATGTGTGAGAACTCTGACATATCCTGTGGAATGTATGGCTCACTCCACACAGTTTAGCCTCACTGGGTAGTCCTATTCTATGGGAATGGGAGGAATTTAAAAAAAATGGTATAGACTTTCTGCAAATTGTGTTTGTTACTTTTTAAATCCCTCTTACATAAAATATACATTCTATAATTTTGTAGGATTCCATTTGGGTTCTAAAAGCAGAGAGAGAAATTAGATTTGTATGACAAAATCCCTAAACATGGAGTTTTATTTATCTTTTCTTTCAATAATTCACTTTTTGTGTTTAAGTTATCATCTTTGCAAATTCCCAATATATGTTGATAAATGCCAATATCATATCACCTGATCTGCAGCCTGAGTTACCAAATATATTTACTCAAAGTACTTAATTCTTCATTTCCTACTAAATTCTAAACATTAGGTAATTAATCATCCCCATGTCTACACTCCATGAAACTTTCTCTGATTAGCACAATGAGTTTGGGATAAACAAACACATACTCACATACACAGTCTCAGTAAATATATATTTATTTGTTTCAGATGGAAGAATCCCATGACTGACCATTAATCCCAAAGCTCTTCTCAGTGGTATAAGTGAAACCTTATGAAAAACATGAACTGGATGGCCAATTACACTGGAGAGTCTGATTTCATCCTGGTGGGAATCTTCAGTCAATCAAATCACCCAGCTCTCCTGTGTGTGGTCATTTTTGTAGTTTTCTTGATGGCTTTAACTGGGAATGCTGTCCTGATTCTTCTGATACATTTTGATGCTCACCTCCACACTCCTATGTACTTTTTCATCAGCCAGTTGTCTCTCATGGATGTAATGTACATTTCTATCACTGTGCCCAAGATGCTCATAGACCAGATCATGGGTATAAGTAATATATCAGCCCCTGAGTGTGGAATGCAAATGTTTCTCTATGTGACACTAGCGGGTTCAGAATGTTTTCTTCTAGCCACCATGGCCTATGATCGCTATATGGCCATCTGCCATCCTCTTCATTACCCTGTCCTCATGAACCACAGATTGTGTCTTCTACTGGCATCTGGCTGCTGGTTTCTGGGATCTGTGGATGGATTTATGCTCACGCCCATCACTATGACGTTCCCTTTCTGCAGATCCCGGGAGATCCATCATTTCTTCTGTGAAGTCCCTGCTGTAATGAAGCTCTCCTGCTCAGATACCTCCCTTTATGAGACAGTCATGTACCTGTGCTGTGTCCTCATGCTCCTCATCCCTGTGACAGTCATTTCAAGCTCCTATTATTTCATCCTCCTCACCATCCACAGGATGAATTTAGCAGAGGGTCAGAAGAAGGCCTTTGCCACTTGTTCTTCCCATATGACTGTGGTCATTCTCTTCTATGGGGCTGCTGTCTATACCTACATGCTCCCCACCTCCTATCACACCTCTGAGAAGGACATGATTGTATCTGTCTTTTATACCATCCTCACTCCTGGATTAAATCCTTTAATCTACAGTCTCAGGAATAAGAATGTCATGGGAGCACTGAAGAAAATGTTGAATGTGGGACCTGTTTTTCAAGAAACTATAAAATAGAAACTTTTTATATTAATTATTTCATTCTTTTTTTCCAAACATTATAACTCCAGAATCTTTTGCCAGTGATATTTCTTAAACTTTCATCTCATAATGCCTCATATAATTTGCATACCTCTTTTAGGAATTGCTTCTGTGTACTACAAAGCTCTTTGATTAGATACCATTTCCCCATTTAAAATGAATTTTACTATCATATTGTCCTGACATTACACTTACTGACATTGATTATTACATATTCTGTAGGAGAATATACATACTTATAGAAAATACATTATGAGAATATGGAGTGGTAAAGGTTATGAGGTGGTATTAAATTGTTCTTATTTTTTAAAGTTATCTTTGATAAGATATAAAGAGAGAAACAGAGAGATTTATGGAATTTTGAATCAATTTGAGAGAGAAATAAAGATTGACAGAAATTATGAAGCAAATGAGCAAAATGTTAACAGTAGACAGAGAGTATATAGGTGTTCTTTGTACTTTCTTATTTCTACTACATTTATATAAATCTGACATTAACTTCAAATAAAGAGTCAAAATATCTTTCTCCCCCAACTTTTACAAATTTTGAATTATCTGTTTGGTGGTTGTGTAAGTAACACTATCCTAAAAAACACACACTTTGGCTTTCCATCCCTAAGGTGATCCAATTATTAAATCATATTTATTGGAGCCTATCTTGTTCTACATGATCCATTCCTAAAGACATATAGTGGAAGGTAATAGTCATCACCATGTGGTAAATTTAGAATCCAGAATTGCATAGGGGACTGTGGGGAAAATGGTAATGCAGAGCAGAATGAAGACTTAGGGAAGGTTCTTTGCATGAGGTAACATCTGAGTTGGGTTTAACTACGTAATTTACTAAACAAATAGGGCACCAAATAGTCTATCCTTCATTTATTCAATAAATATTTTATGATATATTATAATAAAGATATTAGCTAAGGACTGTTAAAATATAAATAATATTTGGATGCTATTTTGAATAAATTTGAATAGTTGTAGTTGTATATTTCAATAAGTGGTAAAAAGTATGATATGCTTTGATGTTGATTTGGAAAGGCCGCAGCTCATATGAACACATCAATTATGCTGAGATATGTGAGTGCATTCAAGCCAAGAGGACTGAAAGAAGACCTTGGAGCTCATTTTTAAATGGTGACTAGATGTTACCCTCAGATAAGTACTGAAGTCTGAGTTGAAGGAATTTTCTCAGGGACAAGATGTCTTATACGAGGCACAACATGAGCAGAGGAGATGGTTGACCAAATGGGAACAGTACATATTCCAATGGAACCTCCTTGTTATCCTCACTTTAGATACTAATTTCTTGCCTTTCCTTAACGAGGCTAGGACTTCTAGTACTATGTTGAACAACAGTGGTGACAGTGAACATCTCTGTCCAATTCCTGACCTTATGGGAAAACCTCTCAGTTTTTCCTCATTGAGAATGATATTCACTGTGGGTTTTTCATGGATGGATTTTATGTTCCCTCTATCCCTACACTGTGGAGAGCTTTAATCAAAAAGGATGCTATATTTTATTAAATGCTTTTTCTGCATCAGTTGAGAGGATCATAGGGTGTCTGATCTTTCTTTTGCTAATGTGATGTATCACATAGATTCATTTGCAAATGTTGAACCATTTTTGCATCCCAGAAATAAATCTCATCTTGTTGTGGTGAACAATCCTTTTAATATGCTGTTGTATCCTATTGGCTAGTATCTTGGTGAGAATTTTGACACCTGTGTTCATCAGGGATATTGGCTTTTAATTCTCCTTTTTGGTGTGGTCTTTGTCTGTCTTGGGGATCAAAGTAATGGTGACCTCATAAAACAAATTTGGGAATTTTCCTTGTATTTCTATTTGTCTTTTGAAATAACTTCAGAAATATAGGTATTAGGTCTTTAAATGTTTGGTAGAAATTTGCTGGGAAGCAATCTGGCCCTGAACTCTTGTTTGTTGGGAAATTTTTGATTACTGATTCAATTTATTCCGGATTATGGGTCTATTCAGGTTTTCTTTTTTTTTTTTCTATTCAGGTTTTCTATTTCTTACTGTTAGTTTCCAGGAAGGCAACCATTTCTTCTAGAATGCCTAATTTGTTGCCATATAGTTCCTCATAATATGTTCTTTTTTTAATAATAAATTTTTTTCTTGGTGTTCAATTTACCAACATACAGAATAACACCCAGTGCTCATCCCATCAAGTGCCCCCCTCATTGCCCATCACCCATTCGCCCCACCCCCGCCCTCCTCCCCTTCCACCACGCCTAGTTCGTTTCCCAGAGTTAGAAGTCTTCATGTTGTGTCTCCCTTTCTGATATTTCCTACCCATTTCTTCTCTCTTCCCTTCTATTCGCTTTCACTATTATTTACATTCCCCAAATGAATGAGACCATATAATGTTTGTACTTCTCTGATTGACTTATTTCACTCAGAATAATACCCTCCAGTTCCATCCAGGTTGAGGCAAATGGTGGGTATTTGTCATTTCTAATGGCTGAGTAATATTCCATTGTATACATAAACCACAACTTCTTTATCCATTCATCTTTCGATGGACACCGAGGCTGTTCCAAAGTTTGGCTATTGTGGACATTGCTGCTAGAAACATCGGGGTGCAGGTGTCCCGGCATTTCATTGCATCTGAATCATTGGGGTAAATCCCCAACAGTGCAATTCCTGGGTCGTAGGGCAGGTCTATTTTTAACTCTTCGAGGAACCTCCACACAGTTTTCCAGAGTGGCTGCACCAGTTCACATTCCCACCAACAGTGCAGGAGGGTTCCCTTTTCTCCACATCCTCTCCAACATTTGTGGTTTCCTGCCTTGTTAATTTTCTCCATTCTCACTGGTGTGAGGTGGTATCTCATTGTGGTTTTGATTTGTATTTCCCTGATGGCAAGTGATGCAGAGCATTTCCTCATGTGCTTGTTGGCCATGTCTAGGTCTTCCTCTGTGAGATTTCTGTTCATGTCTTTTGCCCATTTCATGATTGGATTGTTTGTTTCTTTGCTGTTGAGTTTAAGAAGTTCTTTATAGATCTTGGAAACTAGCCCTTTATCTGATATGTCATTTGCAAATATCTTCTCCCATTCTGTAGGCTGTCTTTGAGTTTTGTTGACTGTATCCTTTGCTGTGCAAAAGCTTCTTTCTTCATGAAGTCCCAAAAGTTCATTTTTGCTTTTGTTTCTTTTGCCTTCGTGGATGTATCCTGCAAGAAGTTACTGTGGCCAAGTTCAAAAAGGGTGTTGCCTGTGTTCTCCTCTAGGATTTTGATGGAATCTCGTCTCACGTTTAGATCTTTCATCCATTTTGAGTTTATCTTTGTGTATGGTGAAAGAGAGTGGTCTAGTTTCATTCTTCTGCATGTGGATGTCCAATTTTCCCAGCACCATTTATTGACATTTATTTATTTATTTACTGTCCCTTTTCCAGTGGATAGTCTTTCCTCCTTTATCGAATATTAGTTGACCATGAAGTTGAGAGTCCACTTCTGGGTTCTCCAGTCTGTTCCATTGATCTAGGTGTCTGTTGTTGTGCCAGTACCACACTGTCTTGATAACCGCAGCTTTGGAGTACAATGTGACATCTGACATTGTGACGCTCCAAGCTATGGTTTTCTTTTATAAACTTCCCCTGGCTATTCGGAGTCTTCTCTGATTCCACACAAATCTTAAATTACTTTGTTCCAACTCTCTCAGGAAGGTCGATGGCATTTTGATAGGGATTGCATTATATGTGTAAGTTGCCCTGGGTAGCATCGACATTTTCACAATATTAATTCTTCCATCCATGAACATGGAATATTTTTCCATCTCTTTGTGTCTTCCTCAATTTCTTTCAGAAGTGTTCTATAGTTCTTAGGGTATAGATCCTTTACCTCTTTGGTTTGGTTTATTCCTAGGTATCTTATCCTTTTGGGTGCAATTGTAAATGGGATTGAATCCTTAATTTCTCTTTCTTCAGTCTCATTGTTAGTGTATAGAAATGCCACTGACTTCTGGGCATTGATTTTGTATCCTGCCACGCTGCCAAATTGCTGTATGAGTTCTAGCAATCTTGGGGTGGAGGCTTTTGGGTTTTCTATGTAGAGTATCATGTCTACAGCGAAGTGGGAGAGTTTGACTTCTTTTTTGCCAATTTGAATGCCTTTAATGTATTTTGTTGTCTGATTGTTGAGACTAGGACTTCCAATACTATGTTGAATAGCAGTGGTGAGAGTGGACATCCCTGTCTTGTTCCTGATCTTAGGGGAAAGTCTCCCAGTGCTTCCCCATTGAGAATTATATTTGCTGTGGGCTTTTTGTAGATGGCTTTTAAGATGTTGAGGAATGTTCCCTCTATCCCTACACTCTCAAGAGTTTTGATCAGGAGTGGATGCTGTATTTTGCCAAATGCTTTCTCTGCATCTAATGAGAGGATCATATGGTTCTTGTTTTTTTTCTTGCTGATATGGTGTATCACCTTGATTGTTTTACGAGTGTTGAAACAGCCTTGCATCCCGGGAATAAATCCTACTAGGTCAAGGTTAATAATCTTCTTAATGTACTGCTGGATCCTATTACCTAGTATCCTGTTGAGAATTTTTGCATCCATGTTCATCAGGGATACTGGTCTATAATTCTCCTTTTTGGTGGGGTCTTTGTCTGGTTTTGGAATTAAGGTGATGCTGGCCTCATATAACAAATTTGGAATATTCCATCTCTTTCTATCTTTCCAAACAGCTTTAGTAGAATAGGTATGGTTTCTACTTTAAAAGTTTGATAGAATTCTCCTGGGAAGCCACCCGGCCCTGGACTTTTGTGTCTTGGGAGATTTTTGATGACTGCTTCAATTTCCTCCCTGGTTATTGGCCTGTTCAGGTTATCTATTTCTTCCTGTTCCAGTTTTGGTAGTTTGTGGCTTTCCAGAAATCGTCCATTTCTTCTAGATTGCCTAATTTATTGGTGTATAGCTCTTCATAATATGTTTTTAAAACCGTTTGTATTGCCTTGTTGTTGGTCATGGTCTCTACTTTCTCATTCATGATTTTATTAATTTGAGTCTTCTCTCCTTTTTTTAAAAAGATTTACTCATTTATTTATGATAGACCCAGAGAGAGAGAGAGAGGCAGAGACACAGGAGGAGGGAAAAGCAGACTCCAAACTGGGAGCCCGGCGCAGGACTCAATCCCGGGACTCCAGGATCGCACCCCGGGCCAAAGGCAAGCACCAAACCACTGAGCCACCCAGTGATCCCCTCTCTCTTCTTTTAAATAAGGCTGGCTAATGGTTTATCTATCTTATTAATTCTTTCAAAGAACCAACTCCTGGTTCTGTTGTTCTGTTCCACAGGTCTTCTGGTCTCGATTTCGTTGAGTTCTGCTCGAACTTTAATTAACTCTCTTCTTCTGCTGGGTGTAGGATCTATTTGCTGTTTTTTCTCTAGCTCCTTTACATGTAAGGTTAGCCTTTGTATTTGAGTTCTTTCCAGTTTTGGATGGATGCTTGTATTGCGATGTATTTCCCCCTCAGGACTGCTTTTGCTGCATCCCAAAGATTTTGAATGGTTGTATCTTCATTCTCATTAGTTTTCATGAATCTTTTTAGTTCTTCCTTAATTTCCTGTTTGACCCTTTCATCTTTTAGCAGGATGGTCCTTAACCTCCACATGTTTGAGGTCCTTCCAAACTTCTTGTTGTGATTTAGTTCTAATTTCAAGGCATTATGGTCTGAGAATATGCAGGGGATGATCCGCATTTTTGGTATCGGTTCAGACCTGATTTGTGACCCAGTATGTGGTATATTCTGGAGAAAGTTCCATGTGCTCTTGAGAAGAATTTATTTTCCGTTACGTTTGGACATAAAGTTCTGTAGATATCTGTGAAATCCATCTGGTCCAGTGTTTCAATTAAAGCTCTTGTTTCTTTGGATATGTTGTGCTTAGAATACCTGTCGATTGTAGAAAGTGTTAGATTGAAGTCACCAAGTATAAGTGTATTATTATCTAAGTATGTCTTAACTATGGTTATTAATTGATTGATATATTTGGCAGCTCCCACATTGGGGGCATATATATTGAGGATTGTTAAGTCCTCTTGTTGGATAGATCCTTTAAATATGATATAGTGTCCCTCTTCATCTCTCACTACAGTCTTCGGGGTAAATTTTAGTTTATTTGATATAAGGATGTCTACTGCTTTCTTTTGAGGACCATTTGAATGGTAAATGATTGTCCAACCTTTTATTTTCAGGCTGTAGCTGTCCTTATGTCTAAAATGAGTCGTTTGTAGACAGCAAATACATGGGTCCTGCTTTTTATCCAGTCTGAAACTCTGCGCTTTTTGACTGGGTCTTTAAGCCCGTTCATGTTCAGAGTTACTATTGAAAGATATGAGTTTAGTGTCATCATGATATCTATTCAGTCCATTTTTGTGGATTGTTCCATTGGACTTCTTCTTTAAGGGGAATCTTAAGAGTCTCCCCTAAAATTTCTTGCATAGCTGGTTTGGTGGTCACATATTCTTTCATTTCCTGCCTGTCCTGGAAGCTCTTTATGTCTCCTTCTAATCTGAATGAGAGCCTTGCTGGATAAAGTATTCTTGGCTGCATGTTTTTCTCATTTAGGACCCTGAATATATCCTGCCAGCCCTTTCTCGCCTGCCAGGTCTCTGTGGAGAGGTCTGGTGTTAATCCATATTTCTCCCCGTATAAGTTGGGGATCTCTTGTCTCCTGCTGCTTTAAGGATCTTCTCTTTATCTTTGGAATTTGCAAGCTTAACTATTAAATGTCGAGGTGTTGAACGGTTTTTATTGATTTTAGGGGCGGGGGATCTCTCTATTTCCTGGATCTGAATGCCTGTTTCCCTTCCCAGATTAGAAAAGTTTTCAGCTATGATTTGTTCAAATACATCCTCTGGATCTCTGTCCCTTTTGGTGCCCTCGGGAACCCTAATTAAATGTAGATTTTTTTCTTCAGGCTGTCACTTATTTCCTTTAATCTATTCTCATGATCTTTTAATTTTCTCCTTTTTCCTCAGTTTCCCTCTTTGCCATCAATTTGTCTTTTATGTCACTCACTCGTTCTTCCACCTCGTTAACCGTCATCGTTAGGACCTCTACTTTGGATTGCATCTCATTTAATTGATTTTTAATTTCTGCCTGATTAGATCTAAATTCTGCAGTCATGAAGCCTTTTGAATCCTTTATGTTTTTTTCTAGAGCCACCAGTAGCTGTATAATAGTGCTTCTAAATTGGCTTTCTGACATTGAATTGTAATCCAAAGTTTGTAACTCTGTGGGAGATAGGAGTGTTTCTGATTTTTTCTTTTGAGGTGAGGTTTTCCTTTTAGTCATTTTGCTGAGTGCAGAGTGGCCAAAAACACGTTGTATTGGGAAAAGGAGAAAAAGAGAGAACAGAAAGAAGAAAATAAAAAGAAAAAAAGAAAAAAGAAAAATGAAGAAGAAAGAAAATAAAGAGAAGAAAAGAAAAAAAGACGAAAAAAGGGCGGGGAAGCAAACAGAAATCAAAAAACAAACAAACAAAAGAAAAAACGAGGTGGAGTATCCTCTGATGGTGTATACTGTAAATCTCTGGAGTTCCCCTGGAACTTTCCAGTGCTGCTTGGTCAATAATTTGTTTTTCCCCTGTCCGTCTAGCTGGTCTTCTGGGGGAGGGGCCTGTTGTGCTGATTTTCAGGTGTGAGCACTTGGGGGAGCTGCTCTGCCCCTGCCTGGTGCAGGGCTCAGTGGGGGCTGTTTACCCCGTGAGGCCCCAGGAGGAACAACCGCAGTGGCGGGGCCAGCTCTGGAGCCCTGGAGTCAGCCCCTGCAGTAACTAAGGAGCTCTCCGTCTGCAGGGCCTGGAGGCTCCGGGCCGGGCCTCTGATCTGCTCAGCTCCAGGCAGGAGCGTCCTTGGGGTCCTGGGCCCTCCCGGTCTCTGCCTGTCCCGGGGGAGGCCGGATCCTGGGCTGTGTCCCGGCGCCCTGTGCTCCGGAGCCTGCTCTGTTTGTTCGATTTGCGCTCCCGACCCCGCAGCCCCCTCCTCGGAGCCGCCCCCGAGTCCTCCGAGCTGCTCCCGCCCCGCAGCCCCCTCCGCGGAGCCGCCCCCGAGCCCCCCGAGCTGCTCCCGCCCCCGCAGCCCCCTCCTCCGAGCCACCCCCGAGTCCTCCGAGCTGCTCCCGCCCCGCAGCCCCCTCCGCGGAGCCGCCCCCCCCCCCGAGCTGCTCCCGCCCCGCAGCCCCCTCCGCGGAGCCGCCCCCGAGCCCCCCGAGCTGCTCCCGCCCCGCAGCCCCCTCCGCGGAGCCGCCCCCGAGCCCCCCGAGCTGCTCCCGCCCCGCAGCCCCCTCCGCGGAGCCGCCCCCGAGCCCCCCGGAGCTGCTCCCGCCCCGCAGCCCCCTCCGCGGAGCCGCCCCCGAGCCCCCCGAGCTGCTCCGGGTCCCGCCGTGCGCGCTGCAGCCCTTAGGGAGCTCGGCGCACTCTCCCGGGGCGCAGGTGTCTGTTAGTGTCCCCGGGAGCCCGAGGGCATCCCCGCCCTCCTGGGTCCTGCTCCACCTCCCTGCGAGCCCCTTTCCCCCGGGAAGGTCGGTGCAGCTCCTGCTCCTCCGGGACGGGGCTCTCCTGTCCTGGGGACACTCGCCCCGGCCTCAGCCCGGCTCCTCGCGGGGCCCCTCCCCCTTGGAGGCCTTTGTGTCTTTATTTCTTTTTCCCCGTCTTCCTACCTGATAGAAGCGCGAACTCTTCTCACTGTAGCATTCCAGCTGGTCTCTCTTTAAATCTCAGGCTGAATTCATAGATTTTCAGGATGGTTTGAAGGTTATCTAGGTAATTTGGTGGGGACAGGTGATTGGGGACCCTACTCTTCAGCCATCTTGCCCCGCCTCTGACCAAATGGAATCATTTAAAAAAATAAAATAATAAATAAAATAAAATAAAATAAAATAAAATAAAATAAAAATAAAATGATACACCATCTTAAATTTATTAATATATCTTCAATAATCACCACAGAAAATAGCAAGTGTTGTTGAGGAAGTGGAGAATTTGGAACTCTTGCCTATCATTGGTAGGAATGTAAACTGGCATAACCATTCGGGAAAACAGTATGAAACTTCATCAAAAATTTAAACATAGCTTTGTCATATAAATTTGAATTCTAATTCTGGATAAATGTCCAAAAGTTTTGACAGTATGCTTTATATATAAATTTTATATTATACATGTATATATATTGGAGTTCGATTTGTCAACATATAACACCCAGTGCTCATCCCGTCAATGCCCCCCCTCAGTGCCCATTACCCAGTCAACCCATCCCCCACACCCACCTGCCCTTATACTACCCCTTGACAGTATGCTTTCAAAGAGGTATTTGTACATCCATGTTCATAATAGCATTATTCAGTTACTGAAAAATATATGAAACATATGTGTCCATTGAATGGACTTATAAGCAAAACTATAATGTATACAATGGAATATTAGTCTTAAAAATGAACAACTGAAATATGTTACAACATGGATGAACATTGAGGACATTATGCAAAATGTAAAAAGCCAGTCACACAAATCATGCAGACTAGTATGGTTCCAGTTGTATAAGGTACTTAAGGAAGTCAAAATCAAGAAGTAAAGTAGAATGGTGGTTTCCCGGATGTGTAGGGCATGGTGGAATAATGAGTTGTTTAATGGGTATGGAATTTCTGTTTTTCAAGTTGAAAGAAGTTTTGGAGATTGATGGTGGTGATGATTGCACAATATGAATGCACTTAATACCATTGAACTGTACACTGAAAAATGGCTGAGATGGCAAATTTTATATTATGCGTGTTTTTGCACAAAAAGGGAAAATTGGAAAAATTAAATTGAACATTAAAGCAATTTATTTTGCCAGTTAACTATAGGAGAAAAGGTATAATCGATAATCTAAGAAACAAAGCAAATGAACAAAGGGGGGAAAAAGAGACAGAGGCAAACAAAGAAACAGACACTTAACTACAGAGAACAAATTGATAGTCACCAAAGAGGAAGTGAATGTGGGGATGGGTAAAATAGGTGATGAGAATTAAGTGAATAAGGGGTGCATTTGCTATGATGAGCACCAGGTATTGTATGGAAGTATTGAATCACTATATTGTCCACTTGAAACTACTATTGCAATGTAGATTAACTAACTGGAATTTAAATAGAAACTTAAAAATATTTTTAAAAAGATTAAGAAATGAGTCAATCGGAGAAGGACAAACATTATATGTTCTCATTCATTTGGAGAATATAAATAATAGTGAAAAGGAATAGAAGGGAAGGGAGAAGAAATGGGTAGGAAATATCAGAAAGGGAGACACAGCATGAAGACTTCTAACTCTGGGAAACGAACTAGGGGTGGTGGAAGGGGAGGAGGGCGGGGGGTGGGGGTGAATGGGTGACGGGCACTGAGGGGGGCACTTGACGGGATGAGCACTGGGTGTTATTCTGTATGTTGGCAAATTGAACACCAATAAAAAATAAATTTATTATTAAAAAAATATTGAGAAGAGATGTGAAAAACTCCAACTTATTCTCTACTGCAGTACTGATTAGTGTTGTTATTACATAAATTGAACCTAGTTTCATACTTTATACTCATGAAGATAATAATGAAAAATTTTACAAATTTTATTGAAGACTAAAAGTTTAGTGAAGATATATATATATACAAATATGTGAAAATATATTTTGTAGTCTATATTTTGTAGACTAATATATTTCACAGATAGAAATTTATTAGCAATGATGAAATCTGAAGCCATTGTTAATATTGGTAAAGACTTTGATGCACATTACATTTAATAATTTTAAGGGCATAAAAAATGCCACTGCAATATCTATTAGCATATTTAGATGTATTAATTGCATGATTCTTCAAAGTCCCAAGCGGATTTATCAACAGAATCTTTTATCCACTCCTCTAAGCAGCAGAGTAAAACCGAGGATGATGTCACTTTGCCACTTTTCTTTATACACTTTATACACTTAACCCAGTGTATTGGTAACTTCATTTACCAATATAGAAGAGGTGCGTAGTGTCTTCTGATGATGGATTCAACCTGAAAGGTGGGCAGAACTGCAGGAGAAAAACAGTGGCTATGGTCCTTGACTTGTTCTGTTCTAGTCTTTCTATTAGTTCTTGACAATATTTTCTCTGTTTTCTCTATTATTCTTAATGAGAACATAGATGCAGATTTCCTTCTGAAATTTAAAACACTTGTGTACTCAATTGCATTCTATTACACTAGAAAGTGGGTTTGAGATTTCCAATTATTGATAGAAGAAAACAGAATACATTTTTCCTATATTGTTGGATTATTTTTTTCCCAGAAAGTTAAATTTTGCAGAAGAATAACTGGTTTCAATTTGAAGAGAATTAATTCTGGTAGTTAGAACACTAAAACAAATACCTTGACTATATTTATGTTTTTCTGCTTAAACTTATAACAGGTTGTCTAAAACTGAAATTATAAATTGTTTTTTTTATTTTTATTTTTATTTTTTTATTTTTATTTATTTATTTATTTTTTTAATAATAAATTTGTTTTTTATTGGTGTTCAATTTGCCAACATACAGAATAACACCCAGTGCTCATCCCGTCAAGTGCCCTCCTCAGTGCCCGTCACCCATTCACGCCCACCCCCCGCCCTCCTCCCCTTCCACCACCCCTAGTTCATTTCCCAGAGTTAGAAGGCTTTATGTTCTGTCTCCCTTTCTGATATTTCCCACACATTTCTTCTCCTTTCCCTTCTATTCCCTTTCACTATTATTTATATTCCCCAAATGAATGAGAACATATAAAGTTTGTCCTTCTCCAATTGACTTATTTCACTCAGCATAATTGCATGACTTTATTTATCTATTTATCTATTTATTTATTTATTTATTTGTTTGTTTATTTATTTGTTTGTTTATCTTATTTCATCTTTTTACAGTTTTTTTTTAAATCAGGCTCCTAGGGAATATAGCTAATATCACACAACTAAGCTGAAGATGACTTTGTCTCAGACCAGTAGTGGGATCTACAGCTTGTAACTCTTAGACACGATACTCCCTTAACAATTTATATATCTTCAAATTATAAATCTTCAAATTATAAATCTTCAAATTATAAATTAGTCATCCCCCAACTTAAATAGTAAACTGTTTTCATGAAACTCAACAAATTGGATACAAAGGAGTAAGAACCAATAATCAGGAAAGCTCCCTTGATGGTACAGACTGCACTTCCTCTGTCAGATGCTCTGAGTAGACTGTTCAGTGTGGCTTGATCACAATCACCGCCACTTATTAAAGTACATCAATGACTTTACCAGCAAACCCAGACACCCTCCTGCTTTTCATTTATTCATTCAGCAAACTGTGAATCTTTAGTGTGATTCACTAATTGAAATTAATCTCTTAAAATCTAAATAACAGAAGAAAAACTTTGAATTTACATGTCTCTATTATTTACCAGATAAGACTTTGTTTTGTTTTCCCAAATATAATCACTTTAATGCACATAGCAATTAATTTCTCATTTAAACTGATATGCTGAGAAGAAAATGAGGCAACACTGGGATGTTTGTAACTCCAATCCATTTTTTATTCTCTATCTTGCTTTTCAGTGGTTATGCCTAAGTTACATGTTGAAAAATATAAAGAAGAATTAAACTTGGCTACTTGTAAGGAGGAGGTAGTCATTCTATTAAGAAAAATATATATAAATCTCATTTAAAGTATAATTGTATTTATTTTATTTATTTTTTTAAAGTATAATTTTAAAACAGCTACAAAGTACTACAAAAAGCAATACACACAGAATACATATGGCCTTTATTAAGACAAACAATAAAAATTTCTTCTATATTTTCTCTTACAGACATTATGATCTTTGTAACTTTTTAATTTTCTGACATTAAATATTTTTATTTTATTTTAAAAAATATTTTATGTATTTATTTGAGAGAGAAACAGTGAGCAAAAAGAGAAAGCACAAGCCATGGGGAGAGGGAGAGGGAGAAGCAGATTCCCCACTGAGCAGGGAGCCCGGGGTGAGGTTCAATCCCATGACCCTGAGATCATGAACTGAGCCAAAGATATATGCTTAACAAACTGAGTCACAAAGATGGTCCTGTTTTATTTTTTAAAGATTTCATTTATTTATTTTAAGAAAGAAGGAGTGTGAGTAGGGAGAGGGACAGAAAGAATCTCAAGCAGAATTCATGCTAAGTGCAGAGCCCCATGTGGGGTTCAATCTCATGATCCTGAAATCATGACCTGAGTTGAAATCAAGAGTCAAACGCTCAACTGACTGAACTATCCAGGCATCCCTTATTTTTTTTAATGCTAAAATTTAAAAGCCCTTGCCAATAATCCTATACTCTAGAATGCTGAAGGAGTAGGTAACACTGCAAACGATTTAGACATCTTAATATAAATATTCAGTACTTAATACAAATATCCAACAAATGTGGATCTCACTGCAAAATAAAATTATCTTTTTATCAAATACTACTTTCATTAGCAGATGGAAGCTGATCTTAGTGAACCATTTAAAAACAGTAAAATAAACTAAAACACACCTACTGACATAGTCTATAAGTATGAGCATAGTCTATAGTCTTCTCAGCATATCAGTTTCCATGAGAAATTAATTGCTATATATGTAATATATATGCTTACATATATTACAACAGATACATATATATTACAACTGATATATTTATTTATATATACATATATGTATATCACCTATTCACTTATGTATTTATTTAATTATATATATATTTGTATGGAATAAGCATAAATAAAAATAAACATACACACTTATTCAAGTTGTTTGAGACTACAGAAATTGTGAAGTCTAAATTTTAAATATATGAATATATAAATATATGAATAGATGCTAAACCATATGAAGTAATGCATCTTGCACCATAAGACAATAATGGTCACAGCTATTTTTACATAGATCCTACCCAATAACTAAACATTGGTATGAACACTTTAGACTAAAGTATACATGTTTATCAGTAACTAGTCATGTTCTAATCACTTTTGTTATTTTCCCTCAATCCTTACTACAGCTGAGCTAAAAAATTGTTTATCTTGGTTTTACAAAGAGTGGACAGAGAAACAGTGAGTAAAGAGCAGGGGGGTTGGGTCTATGGTTGCATTTGGGCTGAGATTCTAAACATCTCACCTAAAGTCCCATAGGTCTCCAAAAGTTCATTCATGTGTGAGAAACCTGACTTTTTCTTGGTTGGGTGCATTCCTCACTCTACAAAACCACAAAAACTTCACAGGAAAGCTTGCTTCTCTGGGTAAAAGAATCTCTAATATTTGATATTATGTATAATTTAGTTTCAAAATCTTTCTTACCTGGAATAAACCTCTAAGAATTTTAAAAATATTCTTGTTGGTAAACAAAGCATTGATGTTAAATCAATTTAGACTTGTATAATGAAAACTGTAGAATTATATTGTTTATCTATTTTTCAATAATTCAATGATTTGACTTGTTGGCTTAAGTTTGTCAGGTTTAATCCGATTGGTAGTGAAATGAAAAGAGAGGCCAGGCAAAAGTTGGAAGAAACAGGCTTTTAATGGGACGCGCTCTTGGGCAAGGTTCCGAGGCCCTGCAAAGGAGTGAAGCTGGGAAAGTCTCAGGGCCAGGAAGTCACGTGCAGGGGAGTACAAGTGGGCTTTTTTAAGGGGGAGGGGTAAGGGTTGTGTGTCTGTATGGGGTGATAGGTATTAAGGCATGTTACTGGCGGAATTGGTATGGGGCGATAACTACTTATGCCCTATATGGGGTCTGATACGGTTCAGATTTCCTGCATAGGTCCTGTCTTCCCCTGATAATATGTCCTTGGGAAGTCTGCTGGTGGTGGGAAAGTTCTGAGGCAGGGATAACAAGATAGAGGATCCACTGCCATTTTGTTGGTGCCTCCTGATCCCCCTTGATCCCGCTAGCCCAACAAAGTTTACCTTTTGTAAATTCCCAATATATGTTTATGTATGACACTGTCTGTTATGAGGAAATGTCATGACCTGAATTGTGTCAACTTCAATATTAATAACCAATTATTCTGACCCACAGTTGTAATTTTTTAGTTTTATGATAGATTCACAATAAGTTCTGATTAATAATCCTCAATCTATAGGCCCATAGGACTTTCTCTTTTTTACACAAGTAGGTGTGCGCAAACACAAAATTCTCAGTATTTCTTAAATCATTTCAGGTATTTGTATTCCATGAGTGATCCATTGCCTGCAAAGCTTTCACTGGTGAACTTGAGGTCTAGATGAACTGGGCTTAGATGAACCCTCATGGACAACAAAACTTGGATGATCAATGACAGTGGACAATCTGATTTCATCCTGGTGGGAATTTTCAGTCAGTCAAAACACCCAACTTTTCTCTGTGTGATCATTTTTATTGTTTTCTTGTTGGTATTGTCTGGAAACTCTCTCCTGATATTTCTGATATACTCTGATGCTCACCTCCACACTCCCATGTATTTTTTCATCAGCCAGTTGTCTCTCATGGATGTAATGTACATTTCCATCACTGTACCCAAAATGCTTATGAACCAGGTTTTGAGTATGAATAAGATCTCAACCCTAGAATGTGGGATGCAAATGTTTCTCTATGTAACACTAGGAGGTTCAGAATGTTTTCTTCTAGCCACCATGGCTTATGATCGCTATGTAGCCATCTGCCATCCTCTTCATTACCCTGTCCTCATGAACCATAGATTGTGTCTTCTACTGGCATCTGGCTGCTGGTTTCTGGGATCTGTGGATGGATTCATGCTCACGTCCATCACCATGACCTTCCCCTTCTGCAGAACTCGAGAGATCCATCATTTCTTCTGTGAAGTCCCTGCCATAGTGAAGCTTTCTTGCTCAGATACTTCCCTCTATGAGACAGTCATGTACCTGTGCTGTGTCCTCATGCTTCTTGTCCCTGTAGCAGTCATTTCAAGCTCTTATTCTTTCATCCTTTTCACCATTCACAGGATAAACTCAGCAAAAAGCCAGAAATCCTTTGCCACGTGTTCCTCCCATATGACGGTGGTCATTCTCTTTTATGGGGCTGGAGTCTACAACTATATGCTTCCCAGTTTTTACCACACCCCTGAAAAAGACATAATGGTGTCTGTCTTTTATACCATACTTACTCCATTGCTAAACCCTTTAATCTATAGTCTGAGGAATAAAGATGTCACAGAAGCTTTAAAGAAAATGGTGAATGTAGGACCTGTCTTTCAAGAAATTATAAAATAGAAAATTAATATTTTATTCTGTTTTTTCTTCTCTCTACACATTGGAACTTAGGAATCTTATGCCAATGATTCTTTAGGGAATACCTTAGTACATAAATAAATTTCTTGGGACCTCATACCATGGTATCTTATATCATATTCACAACTACTTAACGAATTTCTCTAATGTACTACAATTATCTTTGATTCTAAATCTCCATTCAAAATGTATTGTACTATGCTAATATTTTGAGGTAAAATTAAAGTTTATAACTGTACTCTTATTATATAGAAGAATACTTACATTAAATATATAATGAATTATTTACAGGATAAAGATCATTTGGAGGTAAGAAATTTTCTCAAATAAAAGAGAGAAAAAGAGATAGAGATGGAGAGAGAAAGGGAGGGAAGGCAGAAGGGAGAGAGAGAGAAATTCAGATTGACAAAAAAGTGATAAAGCAGAGTAGGTACAGTGTTAACAACAAAGAGTCTAGGTAAAGGGTATAGGATGTTCTTTGTACCACTCTTATTCATGCTTCATTTCCACAAATTAAATTAAGTCCAAGTAAATAGATAAGATAGTCTTTCTGTCACACATGCTTTTTTTAGGATTTTTAGTCTTAGTTTTTTTTTTCATACTCTAAAGTGATGCAAAAAGCCTTCAGAGAACAAAAGCTACATAGAATAACCTGAAGCAGCTTACACTGAGCTTGGCCCCCTGACAGTATGCCTAGGTAAAGACAGCTTACAATCAGTGGAACCAGCTCCTCCCACAGACAAACAGCAACATCTGTTGAACCAAGTTTATGGATCACTAAAAAGCTTATGCACTATGGGAAAATAGTGTATAGAATTTGAGGGGTTTTTTATGAGGTTTTAGTTTGTCATTTAAAATTTTTTTCTTTTTTGCTTTTCAACTAGTTTCTCATTTTATCAATTCTTTGTTTTTAAATCTTTTTAAACTTTCATTCTTATGTTTATATTTATAGGCATTCTTCATTTTTGGCTTCTTTTCATTGAGATATATCTGTATCTATCTATATATAGATATATATCTATATCTATCTATATCTATCTATATATTTATATCTATCTATCTATCTATATTTCATTTCATTTCCTTTCTTTACAATTTTGGGATTTAATGTCTTCTACCAAACAAACCAAAATACATCTAGCACCAAATGACTCCCCTGTTTTATCCATGTGTAAGAATAAATTATATCTTTTTTCCCTTTTTAAAATTTTTCTTTTTTGGTTTCTGATCTCTTTGGATTTGTCTAGTGTGTATTTTGCTGAGGTCATGGATGATATTTTTTTATTTTGTTCTCTCATTCATCTATTCTTTGGAGAAAAAGACTAGAATAAGACATTCAGAGCAAAAGAAAGAACAAGAGGTAATATGGTATATTATGTATCTAATCAATATAGATATAAGTAAAATGACAGAAATTGAATTCAGAATAATGATTACAAACCCTGATTTTAAAAAAAGGAAAAAAAAAGACACTAGGGAATACCTTAGTACATAAATAAAATCTTGGGATCTCTGGGTGGCTCAGCGGTTTGATGCCTGCCTTTAGCTCAGGTTGTGATCCTGGAGACCCAGGATCGAGTCCTACATCGGGCTCCCTGCATGGACCCTGCTTCTCCCTCTGCCTGTCTCTCTCTCTCTCTGCGTCTCTCATTAATAAATAAAATCTTTTAAAAACACAAATAAAATCTAATCAAGTCAAAATTAAAAATACTTTAAATGA
This sequence comes from Canis aureus, assembly GCF_053574225.1. NCBI lineage: Eukaryota > Metazoa > Chordata > Mammalia > Carnivora > Canidae > Canis > Canis aureus. Next base: position 59,134,537 of record NC_135628.1, on the reverse strand, counting down.
GGTGCAATCTAAAATGGATATTCTAACAGATTGAGTAAATGAGGCAGAAGAGAGAGTCAGTGACATAGAAGACAAAATTATGGATAGGAAGGAAGCTGATGAAAAGAGAGGAAAACAACCGATGGACCATGAGGGGTCAAGAGATCAGGGATGCCATAAAGCAAAACAATATTAGAATTATTGGAATCCTAGAGGAAGAAGAAAGAGATAGAGGGATAGAAGGTATATTTGAGCAAATCGTAGTTGAGAACTTCCCTAATCTGGGAAGGAAACAGGCATTCAAGTCCAGGAAGCACAGAGAACTCCCCTCAAAATCAAGAAAAATAATCAATGCACTGAAATATAATAGTGAAGCTAAGAAATGTCAAAGATAAAGAGAAAATCCTGAAAGTGGTTTGAGGTAAGAGGTCCTTAATGTACAAGGGTAGAAACATTAGTTTGGCATCACAACTATCCACAGAGACCTAAAGGCCAGAATGGATTGGTATGATATAATCAGGGTGGTAAATGAATAACATGCAGCCAAGAATACTTTATCTTCAAGACAGTCATTCAGAATAGAAGGAGAGCTAAAGAGCTTCCAGAACAGACAGAAACTGAAAGAATATGTGATCACCAAGCTAGCCCTCCAAGAAATATTAAAGAGGATGTTCTAAGCAAAGAAAGAGTCCAAAAATAACAAGCCAGGAAGAAACAGACACACTATAAAGAAAAGTGATGCTACCAGCAATGCAATGGCACTAAATTCATATCTTTTAGTAGTGACTCTGAGTGTAAAAGGCTAAATGCTCCAGTCAAAAGACAGGGATATCAGATTGGATAAAAAAGAAAGACCTATCCATATGCTGTCTACAAGAGACTCATTTAAGACACCTCCAAAATGAAAATGAGGAGGTGAAGGACCATTTATCATGCTATTGGACATTATAAGAAAGCTGAGGTAACAATTCTCATATCAGACAAATTAAATTTTAAATCAAAGACTGTAGTAAGGAATGAAGATGGACACTATATCATACTTAAAGGATCTATCCAACAAGATCTAACATTATAAATATTTATGCTTCCAATATGAGAACAGCCAATTATACAAACCAAATAATAACCAAATAAAACACATTGATAATAATATAATAATAGTAGGGGACTATAACACCCAACTCACAACAATAAAAAGATCATTTAAGCAGAAAATCAACAAGGAAAGAGGCCTTTGAATGACACACTGGACCAGATGGACTTGACTTATATATACAAAACAATCCATCTTAAAGCAATACACATTCTTCTCGAGTGCACATGGAACATTCTCCAGAATACATCCATTTCTTCCAGATTGCCTAATTTGTTGGCACATAGTTGCTCATAATACATTCTTAAAATTGTTCGTATTTCCTTGGTGTTGGTTATGATTTGTCTTCATTCATTCATGATTTTATTAGCTTGGTTCTCTTTTCTTTTCTTTTCTTTTCTTTTCTTTTCTTTTCTTTTCTTTTCTTTTCTTCTTTTCTTTTCTTTTCTTCTTAATAAGGCTGGCTAAGGACTTATCTATGTTATTCTTTCAAAGAACAAGCTCCTAGGTTCATTGATCTGTTCCACTGTCCTTCTGGTGTCTATATCATTGAGTTCTGCTCCAATCCTTATTATGTATCTTCTCCTGCTTGGCTTAGGCTTCATTTGCTTTTCTTTCTCCATTTCCTTTAGGTGTAAGGTTAGCTTGTATATCTGAGATTTCTCTGATATTTTGAGAGAGGCTTGTATGAAATGTACTTCCCTCATAGGACCACCTTTGCTGTATCCCAAAGGTTTTGAACAGTTGTACTTTCATTTTCATTAGTTTGCATGAATCTTTTAAATTCTTCTCTAATTTGCTGATTGAACCATTCATCTTTTAGTAGGATGCCCTTTAACCTCCAAGTGTTTGAGTTATTTCCAAATTTTCTCTTATTATTGAATTCAAGTTTCAAAGCAATTGTGGTCTGAAAATATGCAGGGAATAATCCCAATTTTTTGGTATCAGTTGAAATCTGATTTGAGACCCAGTATGTGGTCTATTCTGAAGAAAATTCAATGTTCACTTGAGAAGAATGTGTATTCTGTTGCATTAGGATGGAATGGTCTATATATATCTGTGAAGTCCCTCTAGTCCAGTGTGTCATTCAAAGCCCTTTTTCTTTGTTGATCTGTTTGGATGATCTGTCCATTGCTGTGAATGGGGTATTGAAGTATCCTACTATTATTTTATTAGTATCAATGTATTTCTTTACTTTGGTTATTAATTGGTTGATATAATTAGCTGCTTCCAGATTGGAAGCATAATATGTATAATGGCTAGGTATTTCTGTTGGACTGATCCTTTCTGCATGATATAGTGCCCCTCTTCATCTCTTATTAGAGTCTTTGGTTTAGAATCTAATTTGTCTGATATGAGGATTGCTACCCTAGCTTTCTTCGGGGGTCCATTTACATGGTAAATTATTCTACATGCTCTCATTTTCAGTCTGAAAGTATCTTTCTGTCAAAAATGAGTCTTTTATACACAGCATATGGATGGGTTTTGCTTTTATATCTGGTTTGATACCCTGTGTCTTTGGAGCATTTAGCCCATTTATATTCAGAATAACTATTGAAAGATATGAATTTCGTGACCTTGTATTACCCATATGGTCCCTGTTACTGCAGATTCTCTCTATTCCTTTGGGCTCCCTCTTCACTTACAGGGCTCCCCTCCTTAATATTTCTTGCAGGACTGGATTTGTGCTCACATACTGTTTCAGTTTCTGTCTCTCCTAGAAGCTCTTTATCTCTCCTTCTATTCTTAATGACAGCCTTGTTGGATAAAGTATTTGTGGCTTCATATTTTTCTCATTGAATGCCCTAAATATATCATGCCAATCCTTTATGTCCTGCCTGGTATCTGTGAATAAGTCTGCTGTTAATATGGTATTTCACCCTCTGTATGTTAGGAATCTCTTGTCTCAAGTTACCTTCAGGATTTTCTCTTTATATCTGAAATTTGTAAATTTTGCTATTATACATCAGGATGTTGATCTATTTTTATTTATTTTGAGAGGGGTCCTCTCTACCTCTTGGGTATGCATACCTGTTTCCTTCCTCAAATTATGGAAGTTCTCAGCTATGATTTGCTCAAATATACCTTCTGCACGCCCCATGCACCCTCAGGAATTTCAATAATATGGATTTTTTTAAATTTTTATTTATTTATGATAGTCACAGAGAGAGAGAGAGAGAGGCAGAGACACAGGCAGAGGGAGAAGCAGGCTCCATGCACCGAGAGCCCGACGTGGGATTCGATCCCGGGTCTCCAGGATCGCGCCCTGGGCCAAAGGCAGGCGCCAAACCGCTGCGCCACCCAGGGATCCCTAATATGGATTTTTTTTTCAAACTATTGCTTATCTCTCAGAGCCTCTCCTTATGGGCTCTTAGTTGTTTTTCTCTCTTTTCCTCCACTTTCTTTCCATCAACTTGCCTTCTATGTTACTTACTCTCTCTTCCGCCTCATTTACCCTAGGAGTTAGAGCATCCAATTTAGATTTCACTTCTGTTGGAGTGCTTTTAATCTCAGCCTGATTTGACCTCATTTCTGCACTGGGATTCTCTAGTGATGCTCTATGTTTTTTTAAAAATCCAATTAGTAACTTTATAATTGCTATCCTGAACTACATCTACATCTCTGACATCTTACTTAAATCCATATCCATTATATCTGTGGCAGAAAGTATTACCTCTCATTCCTTCTTTTGTTGTGAATTCCTCCTACTAGTCATTTTTTCCCATGTAAAATGGCTGTTAGAGTGAGCAGAGTCAAAAATATAAACCATGACCCAAAAAAAGTACACACAGGAAAATTCCAAAGAAATGAAGAACCAGAAAATAAAAGGTAAAAGATGAAGATAAAGAAAAGCAAGAGAGAGAGAAAAAAAATGGGAGGATGAAGAAAGGAGAGAGAATATAATCTCACACAGCGTAAAAAAGGTGATCCACGTGGTCCTGATTGTATTTTGGTCTGTTTTTTAAAAGACTCTAAATTCCAAAATTGATTCATTTAAAAGAAGCCAAAACTGAAGACTATATCTATAGTATGTAATTGCAAAATATGAACTTTAAAGAAAAAAGACATTAAACCATAGAGTTAATAAAGTAAGAAACTATTTGAAATGAGAAAAAAAGAAAAAAGTGGAAAATTTTGAACTGAAAGATGAATCATAAGAAAATTAAACCTCAAGTTCTATATTCTATTTTCCCCAACCCTGGAGCTTTCCAGAGCGGTTTGGTCAATCAGCTTGCTGTCCCCCTGTTCTTCCAGCTGGTCTTGGGGAGAGGCCTGCTGCTCTGATTCTCAGGTGTCTGTGCCTGGGTGGAGTTGCACTGCCCCTTGCCAGGGGGCCAGGCTCAGTGTAATCTGTTTGCTCTGTGAGGTTTTTGTTCTCTAGAGGCTTTCTGCCCCTCTTTAGAGGGTGAAAACAAAAATGTCCACACCCAGATCTCCAGCCCTGGGGCTGAGAAGTTGTGGTGTTTGCTAAGTTCTGCAGACTCCTGTGGAACCTGCACACTCACATGCTGCCTCAGGGCAGGAAGAGGGACACTGATTTGTGCAACTTGTAGGGTTCCAGCAGGGGTAGCTTTCACCCACTCATGGGCACACCCATCTCACCCTTCCCAACAGAAACAGAGGATTGTCCCATTTATGTTCCTTGCAGGGCCCTGGCATGGAGATCATTCATCTGGTCAAGTGTACACCCACTTCACCTGTACCAAAGGAAGATGGAGGGTTGCTGAGTTCCAGCCCTTTGCAGGGACCTACACAGAGAATGGTCAACTGATCAGGCCTTGGTTTGAGGTTTACAGCAAAACAAGGTGAGACTTTTCCTGGGCTTGCTGACCTAAACCTGTTTCCTCACTCCAGTGCTTGGGAACTCTGCCAGGTTAGACACCCTTGTTCTTTCTGTACCTCTGGGAATATTGAGACCCCACTATCCTACTCATGATTCTGCCCTGCTTTACCACTGAGGACCTTTCAGGCAGGGAAGTTTCTCCAGGTCCTAATTTTGAGCTCTAGAACTGTATCACTTTCCCATAGCCACATTACAAAGTCTTCCTCCACCTGCCATTTTTCTTCTGATATATTCCTTGCATTTTTCTTCTCACTCCTACCTTATGAAATAGTCATTTTTCTATTTGTGGAGTTCCAACCATTCTTTCCTTACATCTCCGGTTGAATTGAAAGATGTTTAGTTTGGTTTGAATAGCTATTCTGTTAAATTAAGGGGACTGGATCAAACAAGTACCCTTACTTTTACTTCATTTTGCCTAACTCTTAAATATTTTCCTAGATAATATAAACCTGAAAAAAAGATTTAGTTCCTATCTTTCTGGATAGAAAGAGGCCAGTTCAGTAGGCCAATTCATTTTTTTTTTATTGGAGGGGGAAGAAAAATTCTAAAATTTATTCTCCAACAAGACAGATAGCATCAACAGTTAAAACTACAGGGCTTTCTTCTTCTCAGATCATATATTCACATGAGCATTATTTGCCTAACAGTGAGAAAGCCTCCAGTGTGCTCTCTGTAACAATATCCACTTCACAGTGTAAACAGGTACTAGCATTGTGTTTAACTTACAATTCAGGACAAAACGCACAATGTGGAAAAAAAAAAGGGGCGGGGGAGCCTAAAGCAGGTTCAATAATACAGATAAACTCTTGATCTACTTTTCCACAATGAAGGGTCCACTCAGATAATAAATTTTCTTTCTCCTTCCCTGTTCAACCGTTACAACATGTTTCATCATTATATATACAAAAAGAGAGGTGTTAAAAAAAGAATCACAAAAATATCTTAAATGTCCCGTTGCCCCCACCACATACCAATTCAGGCTTAAGACAGGGTGTAGAATGGACAATTCTTATAAGCACTTGCCTTTAAACCAATTACATAGAGCTCTTATACAAATTAATTTCAGCAATACCATCTGGAGATAAATATAAATATATATATAGTTAATATATATATATATAATTTTAAAATATTTTAAAATATTTTTGCTTTTTTTTCCCCACCATCAGTATTAGGTGATTGTGGTCTGTGTGTACGTATCAACAACACGATAATATATATAACTTTAAGGGACAGAGAAAGAATACAAATTTCTCCAAGAAAAATCTTGTTTTCCTAAGGTCAATAATTTACAAGCCATTTGAGACAGACAGGGAAGGTTTGTGGATTGGTAAAGAAACAGGTACATTTTGAATTGTCTTGAGAGCTGCATTCCTATTTTTGTAAAGATTTGTAAGATAAGGACATTTCCTTTCAGTTCTTCAAATTGTGTTTTAACTTAAATGGTTTCAAAATTTATTTACCCAACTACATTATCTTCTATTTGCTTATTTCCTTCTGACTATGTAGTTTTAATTCTAAATATTTTGGAAGTATTTAAAAAATCCTTTGGGTGTAAGAGATGTCCCCTGAAAGGGCGCGAGGTCCAGAGCCACTTTCAATAATAGCCATTATAGCCATATATATATATATATATAATCTGTATATATATATATAAAATCTCCAAACAAAAACCAATCTTCATGCCTCAGACAGGAAGAAAGCTAAGCCCAGTTACACAAAATAAGATAATGTAGGAGACAATAGTTATTGCTGAGAGAGAAAGTTTCAAATAGCAATAGGTCTGGACTTTAAAAGAGAACATAAATTTTTATTTTCCTGTCTAGAAATACAGATGGAGATTTAAAAGGATTTTAAAATATGTAAAAGTTGAAAAGGAATGTTCACCTTTTCCTGGCTTCCACCAGTTTTTCTGAGATACCTTTGTCAGGTTCTACTATCCACAGTGTTTACCCTGAGCTGTTTAAAAGAATAATGTAGGACTTTATCAGGATATCCTTGCTTTATCAGATCTCAGAGGGGCCCATCAAAGGACCTTCTTTTGAAGATAGATACAGAAATGTGTCTATAAGGCCCATAACATGGTGGGCTCCTGTTTATAGTTATGTTGTCCTTTCAGCATGGAAAAACAATTCTTTTTATTTAAGATTTTTTAAATTTATTCATGAGAGAAAGAGAGAGGCAGAGACATAGGCAGAGGGAGAAGCAGGCTCCATGCAGGGAGTCCGATGTGGGACTGGATCCTAGGACTCCAAGATTATGCCCCGGGCTGAAGGTAGGTGCCAAACCGCTGAGCCACCCAGAGATCCATGGAAAACCAATTCAATCTAGACTGAGTACTCAGAGGAGGATAGAGGGGAGCAGTAGGAGTTAAACTGTCTCCAGCTAGACTTGACCTTTACTGCTCACTTGTTTGTACTCACCAATATTTACCCCACATTTTTTTCTTAAGCTCTGTTCTTTCTAGGATATCTCTTAACACAAGAAATGGAAAGTGGAGCTACCCCTGGCATGATAACCATTGTCTTGACAAGCTCCCCCGCCAGCCCAGACCAACCTAGACCAGTTTGAGTTGAACTCCTAACTCCTGCCTGTGCATATGGACTGTGAATGCCTTCTATAATGACCTACAACTACCTTTACCTCATTATAATACTAAAATGTCCACCCAAGAAAGAACACCAATATACATAATGTACAATGTGTGTATAGTCCTGTTTATTTAGGAAGTGTGGGTGACCTTAGGGCTACTTCTGTATAATACAGGGCTTCCCTATCTAATTATTCATCTTAACACTAAATAAAAGGAACCCAATCACCCTTGCTCAGAGAGTTATGGCTTTGGAAATTATTTTCTGTAATCTCCTTATTTGCTGCAAATAAAATTTTCTTTGTACAACAACTCAACCTGATGTAGATTCTAACTCATCAAGAAGGAAATCCATGGGCAGCCCCGGTGGCGCAGCGGTTTAGTGCCCCCTGCAGCCCGGGGCCTGATCCTGGAGACCTGGATCTTTAAAAACTAAGGAAATCCATGTTGGTTTAGTTACAGCATCAGTCTTATAATCACTTGTTTTAGGTACCTCTTGCATCTTTAATTTTTCATTAACGTTTTCCAATGAATTTGACAAAATTGCTTTGGAATTTTGAAATCTTTTGGAGTAATCTGTTTGCCAATTGAAACAGGTATCTCATTCTGTTTAATTTAGGAACTATTGCTTTCAAATGCACCTCTTAAATGATCTTAGCTATTCAGAACATTCCCTATAATCACCATTATAATTATAACTTGGTTTTAGTAAGATTTTTGCAATTTTACTAGATAATCTGCAACTTCTGGGACTAGTTCTTAGACATAAAATAATCAGGTGTGCCAGAAGTTGGCATGCTCAGTTCTTGAGAATTTAAAGAATTACTTTAGCCAAATTTTTTGTTTTCTTGAGGCTAAACTAATACCTAAAGGAATGTACCCCTGGATTGGAGTTTGAAATTTTTTTTTAATGATTTTATTTATTTATTCATGAGAGACACACACAGAGAGAGGCAGAGACACAGGCAGAGGGAGAAGCAGGCGCCATGCAGGTAGCCTGAAAATGTTTTATAGTACATTATTTCACAAAAGATTTCTGACATTGGCAAGTAACTTAGGGTCAGTCTAACCCATTTCATGGCCAACTTATTCATCACAGTAGTATTCCTGAGGTAGTGAGCACACTAACAGCCATTAAATACTTGGCCTATGCCTAACCAATTTTTGTAGCTTTCTGACCTGTGACTTCCCCATTAGCAATAATCTTCACCTACACAAATCAAGACTAACAAATATGTGCATCGTAATGTATCATCAGTAACCAACAAATGTTAATGTGTCCTGGCCACAAGAAGGCCTTCTATACACCATCGATAATTCCTATTGAACCTTGAGTTAGGCAAGCAGTTGGACCAGCAAACCACAAGGAATGGGGACTGTGGACTAATCCCAAACACAATGGAGAACTACAGTTACCACTAATAGTTCTCAGCATTCAAGCCAAGATATAACTAAAGTGTGGTGTTTTTCACCAGAAGAATTGTCATCTGGGGAACCTGGGTGGCTCAGTGGTTGTGTGTCTCCCTTCAGCTCACGTCATGATCCCAGGATCCTGGGATCGAGTCCCACATCAGACTTTGCACAGGGACCCTGCTTCTCCCTCTGCCTAAGTCTTTGCCTCTCTCTGTATGTAAATAAATAAATAAATAAATAAATAAATAAATAAATAAATATATATATCTGAAAGGCTAGGGGCTTGGCCTGCAACCAACACTTCTGCAAGCTCAGCTGGGCTCAGAGCAAATCTGCCAGCTCAATTTAGTTCTGGGTAAGTGTGCCAGCTCAATTAGGTCTAGGCATAACCATCCAACAGCTTCAGCTTCTCTGCCCTGTAAAGAAAAGCAAATTAGATCAGAAGCTCAAATGCAAAAAAAGTGGAGCTTAGCACTGAAAATAGCTTACAGCCCTTATAAATATTGAGAAAGATTTTAAGTTCAAAGAGTTTACAGGGAACCACATCTGTGGTTTCTTGGTGTACCTGAATGGCATTGAAAGTTCCCTCCAGATTCTTTTGCTATGACAAAATCTTTTTAAAAATAAAATTGAGCAAACCTAAAAAACTAAATAAATCTGAAGACCCTATATGATTTAAAGATTCAGGAATCAGTCATCATCCTATCTAGCAAGCAAAGTGGAGTTCCAAAGGGCTAAGTGAACAAAAATGGTTTTTAAAGGAAAGACAAGGAAGTCATAAAAATAAAACAAATATTATTTCAGGTGAGGTTAACTTCCTGTGGGTGCAAGAGTTTGGTAACTTGGCCTAAGTTTGGACCTGTGGTTTCTTTTTAACAGCATAATATTCTTGATTTTATTCCATATACCAAAGAACAGGATGTTATTTTTTTATGACTAAATACTATTCTTTTGTATATACCAACTTTTCTTCACTCATGTATCCATAGATGTACATGCAGGTTATTATACTTAGAATAAATTTAACCAAGAATAAAATAACCATGAAACAAAGACATTGATGAAATAAATTGAAGACACAAATGAGTACAAAGACAACATTTTCATGAATTAGAAAAGCTATCATTGTTAAAATATTCGTACTACCCAAAGCCATTTTTGCAATTAGAGCAATCCCTATTAAATTTCCCATGAGAATTTCTGCAGATATGGAAAAATCAATCCTAAAATGTGAATGGAACTACAAAAGTCCCTGAATAGTCAAAGCAATCATTTGGAAACACAAAGCTAAACATAATATCTCTTGATTTGAAAATGTTACAAAGCCACAGTAATCAAAACAGCATGGTATTGACATATAATAGAGGTATAGAAGGAAGAGAAGGTGGCAGCTGAGTAGCAGGACCGTAGGTACAGCCCACAAATACAACTAGATAATTATCAAAACGTTATAAGTTCCCCAGAAATCAACCTGAAAACTGACAGAACAAATTTCACAACCAAGGAGAGAGAAAAGGTCACATCAAAGAAGGTAGGAAGTGTTGAGATGTGATTTAGGAGAAAAGTGGACTATGGCTGCTGCAGGTGGAGGGAACTACAGTCACAGAGAAGGGAGAGAGAATGGAGTCCAGAGTCCACAGGGAAACTCACAAGGAGAATATTTCATCAAAGTAATTGGCTGGGAAGACAAGAGGGGCTGATTTTCCTGAGTCCTTACAACTGGAAGAGCTTAAAAAATGGAGTTTTAAAGGTCAGCAGGGTTGTCTGGGATAGAGCCCTGAAGATGCTGTGCTGCTCTTGGAGAGAAGGCAAGCAGACAACCCCAGGGAGATGGCAAAAAACAGGGATCTGTGAAGGAGGAAAAGTTTATAAAATGGAAAATCTCTTAGCCAGACTTATCAAGAAGAAAAGAGATATATCCAAATAAAATCACAAGTGCAAGAGGATAAATAACAACCAAACCCACAGAAATACAATAGATTATAAGAGAGCATTATGAAAAACTATGTGCAAACAAACTGGACCACCTGGAAGAAATGGGCAAATTCCTAGAAAGATACAAACTACCAAAACTGAAACAGAAAGAAATATAAAACTTGAACAGACCAATAACCAGCAAAGAAATTGAATCAATAATCAAAAATCTCCCAATGAACAAAAATCCAGGGCCAGACAACTTCCCAGGGCAATTGTACCAAACATTTAAAGAAGAGTTAATATCTATTCTTCTCAAACCATTCCAAAAAAAAAAAAAAAGAAAGAAAGAAATGGCAAGAAAACTTCCAGACTCATTCTATGAGGACAGCATGACCCTGATCCCAAAACCAGATAAAGACTCCAGTAAAAAAAAATGAAAACTACAGGCCAATATCTCTGATGAACATGAATTAAAAAAATTCTCAATAAAATACTAGTAAATTGAATCCAATAATACATTAAAAGAAGTATCCACTATAATTAAGTGGAATTTATTCCTGGGCTGAAAGGATGGTTCAATATTACCAAATCAATCAATATGATACACCACATTAATAAAAGAAAAGAAAGAAAAAAAAGAAAAGATAAGAACCATATTATTCTTTCAATAGATATAGAAAAAGCATTTTACTAAATACAACATCCTTTCATGATATAAATCCTCAACAAAGTAGGTTTTGAAGGAACATGCCTCAACAAAATAAAGACCATGTATGAAAAACAAATATCTAATATCATCCTCAAGAGTGAAAGATATTGAAGATGGCACAAAGAAATGAAAAAAAGTCCCATGCTCATGGATTAGAGGAATAAATATTGTTAACTACCCAATGCAATATACATTTAATGCAATCCCTATAAATATACCAACAGCATTTTTTTACAGAGCTAGAATAAACAACTTTGTCTATTCTACCACAAATAGACAAAGTAATCTTGAAAAAGAAAACTAAAGTTGGAATCATCCGGATTCTGGACTTCAAGTTATATTATGAAGCTATAGTGATCCAAACAGCATGGTATTGGCACAAAAATTGACACATAGATCAGAACAGGGTAGAAAATCCAGAAATGAACCTACAACTATATGGTCAATTAATCTGTGGCAAAGCAGAAAAGACTATCCCAATGGGGAAAATACAGTCTCTTCAATACACAGTGTTGTGAAAACTAGACAGTGACATGCAAAAGAATGAAACTAGATCACCTTCTTATACCATACACAAAAATAAACATAGGGGAAACAGAAGAGATAAGGAGGCAACCCAAGAAACAGGCTTTTAACTATGGAGTTCAAACTGATGGTTACCAGAGAAGCAGTGGGTGGGAGGATTGGTAAAACACATGACTGGAATTTAGGAGTACACTTGAATGATGAGCACTGGGTATTGTATGGCAGTGTTGAATCAGTATATTCTACACCTGAAACTAATATTACACTGTATGTTAACTGGAATTTAACAATCTAAAACAAAAACTTAAAAAAATAAAGGAAAAATAATAATTTAAAGAATTTGTTATTTTAACATAAAGTAAGATGAGGTCCTTCATTTTTCCCTATCTTGTCCTCCCAATTTATATCTTTATAATGATATATTATCTTCAAGAGCTTTATTCAAAAAAAGAAAGCCAAATCCCTCAGTTCATGTATAACAGTCCTGACAGAGTGCTGTAACAAGCTAGGCCAGGAGAAGATAGGTTTCACCTAAAGTTCTGTCTCCACCAATATAAAATATAAAGCTAAGGATAGAGAAAGTCTTATGAAAACCCTAAAGTGGGCCATTGTTTGATTCAGGAATCGAGACTAGAAGACAAAGTCATCAGATCTCAACATAGAGCTGATGCAGAAGTAGACTTGCTCCATGGGGAGGAGCCTTTCATAGGCTGAGCAGGATGACTTCTCCCAGAGACTGGCCTGCCTGTAGGATCAGGTGCAAAAACAGAACACTGAGGTTTCCTGGCCCAAGCAACCTTCTGAAATACTCTGTATATTTTGAGATACTACACACTAGAAACTCTGGACATATGAGAATACTAAACTGCTCTCAAGATGCTTCTACCTTTGAGTTTACAGTGCTGTCCAGATACACTAAGAGATTCAAGGCCTCTTCCATCTTAACTGGATTTTAAAGTCATGGATAGCTTGGGATGATGCTTAGTTTTACAGTGCCTTTTAACAAAACTAGTTATTTTGGTGTATAGGAATGTTTCTCAAAACTTTGGTCCAAATTCCTGTTCCCTGTATATATCAATATTTTCTATTGATTTTAATAAACAAAAAATAGACATAAAATTAGAGCAACACTTTAAGTTCTAATTATTTGCTTTTATTTTTTTAATATTTTATTTATTTATTCATGAGAGACACACAGAGAGAAGAGACACAGGTAGAGGGAGAAGCAGGCTCCCTGCAGGAAGCCCAATGCGGGACTGGATCCTGGGACTCCAGGATCACCCCCTGGGCCAAAGGCAGACGCTCAACCACTGGGCCACTCAGGTGTCCTGGTTTTATTATTTTTTTTAAAGCAACAACTTCCACAGTTTGGTTATTGTGGACATCGCTGCTAGAAACATCGGGGTGCAGGTGTCCCGGCGTTTCATTGCATCTGTATCTTTGGGGTAAATCCCCAACAGTGCAATTGCTGTGTCATAGGGCAGGTCTATTTTTAACTCTTTGAGGAACCTCCACAAGGTTTTCCAGCGTGGCTGCACCAGTTCACATTCCCAACAGTGTAAGAGGGTTCCCTTTTCTCCACATCCTCTCCAACATTTGTGGTTTCCTTCCTTGTTAATTTTCCCCATTCTCACTGGTGTGAGGTGATATCTCATTGTAGTTTTGATTTGTATTTCCCTGATGGCAAGTGATGCAGAGCATTTTCTCATGTGCATGTTGGCCATGTCTATGTCATCCTCTGTGAGATTTCTGTTCATATCTTTTGCCCATTTCATGATTGGATTGTTTGTTTCTTTGGTGTTGAGTTTAATAAGTTCTTTATAGATCATGGAAACTAGCCCTTTATCTGATACGTCATTTGCCTCGGTGTCCATCGAAAGATGAATGGATAAAGAAGATATGGTTTATGTATACAATGGAATATTACTCAGCCATTAGAAATGACAAATACCCACCATTTGCGTCAACATGGATGGAACTGGAGGGTATTATGCTGAGTGAAGTAAGTCAATTGGAGAAGGACAAACAGTGTATGTTCTCATTCATTTGGGGAATATAAATAATAGTGAAAGGGAATAGAAGGGAAGGGAGAAGAAATGTGTGGGAAATATCAGAAAGGGAGACACAGCATGAAGACTTCTAACTCTGGGAAATGAACTAGGGGTGGTGGAAGGGGTGGAGGGCGGGGGGTGGGGGTGAATGGGTGACAGGCACTGAGGGGGGCACTTGATGGGATGAGCACTGGGTATTATTCTGTATGTTGGCAAATTGAACACCAATAAAAATAAATTTATTAAAAATAAAATAAAATAATAAAATAAAATAAAATAAAATAAAATAAAATAAAATAAAATAAAATGCTGAATGCCTGCCCTTTCCGTAAAAGCTAACATGTATGCCATCATTACTATTTTTTCTATGTATATTTAATACTGTTGGCAATCACAAAATAATTTGTCTCCTCACAGTATCTTTTAAAAACAATTATTTTCTGATGGGATTTTAAGATCTTTATAGAAATCATTTAAATGGCTACATAATGCATTGTGTGGCCATCATCATTCAAAATCCATTTTCCTATTGTTGGACCTATAGCTCTGATTTTTCACTACCATATTTAATCCTATGATGAGCTTTTAAAATAAAGTTTCTTCTTTCTTTGTAGCAGAAAAAAAATAAAGCAACAACTTGCTGAAAAACCTTGGAAATATAAATTGTAATGTTTTATTTAACCATGAAGTAAATATACATGCAGTCAGCTGGAAGTCTGGGAAGAAGGAAAGATTCAGGATTCAACAGCCGGCTTAACCCTCTAAAGGCTAGAGCCCATCCTTGCTGCCTTTCATCTTTCTGGAACAGCAGTGTGTATTCTCTGGCTCTGAAATAAAGGCTGTAGCCACCACTTTCTCACAGTCTGCAAACATGGAGAACAGAAACTTGTTTTTTCCTTGGCAAGTATATTAACCTAAGTTAAATGCTTAAGAATATTTGAAATTTCCCCTTCCCTTCACTGGTAGATTTCTCCATGAGAGAATTCCAGTGTTTCAGAGAATGCTTATAGGGACTCGCCCAAGCCCTTTGAAAAACACATGACCAAACAGTCACCATTATGTTTTCCAATATAAATGAGTGTGTTAAAGGAAAAAATATAACAAATATATGCATATGAGTACTGACCTTCATATTTAAGTGTCTTTATATCTGCCTGGATGTTGTCTTAAGTCTTCTATAAGGGACCCCTGTCGATTGTCCAGCATGTTCTTCCTATAACTCTTCCTTTTTGTGCCTCTTCTCATCCACGTGGTTGCAAAGAGGCAGCTATGTGAGTATAACATGATTTGTAACATCTCTACAGATTGGAAGATGTAATTATAACTTGAAACATAGCTTCATGTTGAATATTTTGGTAATAAAGACGCTTTTATAGAGCAAATAGTCTAAACAAAATTAATATATATTGTAAGGTTAAACAATGCTTGTATTTGCTTGAACTTTCTTAAAATTTGTTCATTTCAAACTATACGAATGTATGTATTTTATGAATAATAAATATCTTCAAAAGTATGCCAGGGCCATAATTTATTTCCTTACTTTTGCAGCTGTTGAAACGCTGAAATGTTAGCCACAGAAGTTTGTCAAATAATTTAAAACTGCAAAAATAAACAAAAAACAAATTTAAAAGATGGGATATCCATATATACAATGGAATATAACTCAGCCATAAAAAAGAAAGGAATCTTACCTTTTACAATGATGTGATTGGAGCTGGAGTATATTATGTTAAATGAAATAAGTCAGCCAGAGATAGACAAATACCATGTCATTTCACTCATATGTGGAGTTTAAGAAATGAAACAGAGGAGAATAGAAAAAAAGAGAGAGAAAGGCAAATAAGAAACACATGCTTAAATTTGTAGAACAAACTGATGGTTATCAGAGGGGAAGTCGGTGGAAAGATGAGTTAAATAGTTAATGGTGACTAAGAAGTGCACTTGTGATCAGCACTGGGTGTTGTATGGAAGTGTGAAATCACTATATTGTACACCTGAAACTAATATTATGCTGTATGTTAACTGTATATTAAATAAAAGCATAAAAAATAGACATACACACCAATGGTATATAATATAGAATCCAGAAATAAACGAGATATATATAAGGTCACCTAGTGTCTCAAAAGGCAAGCAAGAATGTTAATTAAGAAAGGATAATTTTGGGAGGGGCAAGATGGTGGAAGAGTGGAGTCCCCAAATCACCTGTCCCCACCAAATTACCTAGATAACCTTCAAATCATCCTGAAAACATACGAATTCGGCCTGAGATTTGAAGAGAGACCAGCTGGAATGCTACAGAGAGAAGAGTTCACGCTTCTATCAAAGTAGGAAGACGGGGAAAAAGAAATAAAGAAACAAAAGGCATCTAGGGGGGAGGGGCCCCGCGAGGAGCCCGGCTGAGGCCAGGGCGAGTGTCCCCAGGACAGGAAAACCCCCTCCCGGAGAAGCAGGAGCTGCACCAAACTTCCCGGGTGGAAAGGTGCTGGCAGGGAGTTGGAGCAGGACACCAGGAGGGCGGGGATGCCCTTGGGCTCCCTGGGACACTAACAGACACCTGAGCCCCGGGGAGAGTGTGCCGAGCTCCCTAAAGGGCTGCAGCTCAGGCACGGCTGGACCCGGGAGCCCCTCAGAGGGGCTCGGGCGGCGGCTCCGCGGAGGAGGCTGCGGGGCGGGAGCAGCTCAGAGGGGCTCGGGCGGCGGCTCCGAGGAGGGGGCTGCGGGGCGGGAGCCCGAAACCAACAGCGCAGGCCCCGGAGCTCAGGGCGCCAGACACAGCCCAGGATCCGGCCTCCCCTGGGACAAGCAGAGGCCGGGAGGGCCCAGGACAGCAAGGGAGCTCCTGTCCCGAGCTGAGCAGATCAGCCGCCCCGCCCCGGAGCCTCCAGGCCCTGCAGACGGAGAGCTCTGGGGTTACTGCAGGGGCTGACTCCAGGGCTCCAGAGCTGGCAGCCGCCACTGCGGTTGTTCCTGCTGGGGCCTCACGGGGTAAACAGCGCCCACTGAGCCCTGCGCCAGGCAGGGGCCAGAGCAGCTCCCCCAAGTGCTGACACCTGAAAATCAGCACAACAGGCCCCTCCCCCAGAAGGCCAGCTAGACAGACAAGTTCCAGGGGGAAGTCAATGGACTTAAAGTATACAGAATCAGAAGATACGCCCTCGTGTTTTTTTGTTTGTTTGTTTGTTTTGTTTTGTTTTGTTTGCTTTTTGATTTGTTTCCTTCGCCCACCCTTTTTTTCTTTCTTTCTTTTTCTTTCTCTTTTTCTTCTTTTTTTCTTTTTATTCTTCCTTTTTTTTCCTCTTTCTCTTTTCTTTCCTTCTTTCTCTCCTCTCTTTTTCTCCTTTTCCCAATACAACTTGCTTTTGACCACTCTGCACTGAGCAAAATGAATAGAAGGAAAACCTCACCTCAAAAGAAAGAATCAGAAACAGTCCTCGCTCCCACAGAGTTACAAAATCTGGATTACAATTCAATGTCAGAAAGCCAATTCAGAAGCACTATTATACAGCTACTGGTGGCTCTAGAAAAAAGCATAAAGGACTAAAAAGACTTCATGACTGCAGAATTTAGATCCAATCAGGCAGAAATTAAAAATCAATTGAATGAGATGCAATCCAAACTAGAAGTCCTAACAACAAGGCTTAACGAGGTGGAAGAACTAGTGAGTGACATAGAAGACAAGTTGATGGCAAAGAGGGAAACTGAGGAAAAAAGAGACAGACAATTAAAAGACCATGAAGACAGATTAAAGGAAATAAAAAACGGCCTGAGGAAGAAAAACCTATGTGTAATTGGCGTTCCCGAGGGCGCCGAAAGGGACAGAGGGCCAGAATATGTATTTGAACAAATCCTAGCTGAAAACTTTCCTAATCTGCGAAGGGAAACAGGCATTCAGAACCAGGAAATAGAGAGATCCACCCCTAAAATTAATAAAAACCATTCAACACCTCGACAT
Organism: Canis aureus; assembly: GCF_053574225.1. Lineage (NCBI taxonomy): Eukaryota > Metazoa > Chordata > Mammalia > Carnivora > Canidae > Canis > Canis aureus. The sequence goes on along the minus strand of NC_135628.1, from coordinate 59,116,461 downwards.
TTAATAGTTAAACTTGCAAATTCCAAAGATAAAGAGAAGATCCTTAAAGCAGCAAGAGACAAGAAATCCCTGACTTCAATGGGGAGGAATATTAGGGTAATAGCAGACCTCTCCACAGAGACCTGGCAGGCCAGAAAGGGCTGGCAGGATATATTCAGGTTCCTAAATGAGAAGAACATGCAACCAAGAATACTTTACCAGCAAGGCTCTCATTCAAAATGGAAGGAGAGATAAAAAGCTTCCAAGACAGGCAGGAACTGAAAGAATATGTGACCTCCAAACCAGCTGTGCAAGAAATTTTAAGGGGAACTATTAAAATTCCCCTTTAAGAAGAAGTTCAGTGCAACGATCCACAAAAACAAGGACTGAATAGATATCATGATGACACTAAACTCATATCTGTCAATAGTAACTCTGAACGTGAATGGGCTTAATGACCCCATTAAAAGGCGCAGGGTTTCAGACTTGGATAAAAAAGCAGGACCCATCTATTTGCTGTCTACAAGAGACTCATTTTAGACAGAAGGACACCTACAGCCTGAAAATAAAAGGTTGGAGAACCATGTAACATTCCAATGGTCCTCAAAAGAAACCAGGTGTAGGCATCCTTATATCAGATAAACTAAAATTTACCCGAAGACTGTAGTGAGAGATGAAGAGGGACACTATCTCATTCTTAAAGGATCTATCCAACAAGAGGACTTAACAATCCTCAATATATATGCCCCGAATGTAGGAGCTGCCAAATATATAAACCAATTAATAACCAAAGTGAAGAAATACTTAGATAATAATAAACTTATACTTGGTGACTTCAATCTAGCTCTTTCTACCCTCGATAGGTCTTCTAAGCACAACATCTTCAAAGAAACAAGAGCTTTAAATGATATACTGGACCTGATGGATTTCACATATATCTACAGAACTTTACATCCAAACTCAACTGAATACACATTCTTCTCAAGTGCACATGGAACTTTCTCCAGAATAGACCACATACTGGGTCACAAATCAGGTTTGAACCAATACCAAAAGATTGGGATCATCCCCTGCATATTCTCAGACCATAATGCCTTGAAATTAGAACTAAATCACAACAAGAAGTTTGGAAGGACCTCAAACACGTGGAGGTTAAGGACCATCCTGCTAAAAGATGAAAGGGTCAACCAGGAAATTAAGGAAGAATTAAAAAGCCTCATGGAAAATAATGAGAATGAAGGTACAACTGTTCAAAATCTTTGGGATGGAGCAAAAGCAGTCCTAAGGGGGAAATACATCGCAATACAAGCATCCATTCAAAAACTGGAAAGAACTCAAATACAAAAGCTAATCTTACACATAAAGGAGCTAGAGAAAAAACAGCAGATGGACCCCATGACCAGCAGAAGAGTTAATTAAAGTTCGAGCAGAACTCAATGAAATCGACACCAGAAGACCTGTGGAACAGAACAACAGAACCAGGAATTGGTTCTTTGAAAGAATTAATGAGATAGATAAACCATTAGCCAACCTTATTAAAAAGAAGAGAGAGGAGACTCAAATTAATAAAATCATGAATGAGAAAGGAGAGATCACTACCAACACCAAGGAAATATAAACGATTTTAAAAACATATTATGAACAGCTATACGCCAATAAATTAGGCAATCTAGAAGAAATGGACGCATTCCTGGAAAGCCACTAACTACCAAAACTGGAACAGGAAGAAATACAAAACCTGAACAGGCCAATAACCAGGGAGGAAATTGAAGCAGTCATCAAAAACCTCCCAAGACACAAGAGTCCAGGGCTAGATGGCTTCCCAGGGGAATTCTATCAAACGTTTAAAGAACATATCATACCTATTCTACTAAAGCTGTTTGGAAAGATAGAAAGAGATGGGAGTACTTCCAAATCCGTTCTATGAGGCCAGCATCACCTTAATTCCAAAACCAGACAAAGACCCCACCAAAAAGGAGAATTGCAGACCAATATCCCTGATGAATATGGATGCAAAAATTCTCAACAAGATACTAGCCAATAGGATCCTAGAGCACATTAAGAAAATTATTCGCCACGACCAAGTAGGATTTATCCCCGGGACACAAGGCTAGTTCAACACTCGTAAAACAATCAATGTGATTCATCACATCAGCAAGAGAAAAACCAAAAAACCATATGATCCTCTCATTAGATGCAGAGAAAGCATTTGACAAAATACAGCATCCATTCCTGATCAAACTCTTCAGAGTGTAGGGATAGAGGGAACTTTCCTCAACATCTTAAAAGCCATATACGAAATGCCCACAGCAAATATCATTCTCAATGGGGAAACATTGAGAGCCTTTCCCCTAAGATCAGGAACAAGACAGGGATGTCCACTCTCACCACCGCTATTCAACATAGTATTGGAAGTCCAAGCCTCAGCAATCAGACAACAAAAAGACATTAAAGGCATTCGAATTGGCAATGAAGAAGTCAAACTCTCCCTCTTCGCCAATGACATGATACTCTACGTAGAAAACCCAAAAGCCTCCACCCCAAGATTGCAAGAACTCATACAGCAATTTGGCAGCGTGGCAGGATACAAAATCAATGCCCAGAAGTCAGTGGCATTTCTATACACTAACAATGAGACTGAAGAAAGAGAAATTAAGGAGTCAATCCCATTTACAATTGCACCCAAATCATAAGATAACTAGGGATAAACCTAACCAAAGAGGTAAAGGATCTATACCCTAAAAACAATAGAACACTTCTGAAAGAAACTGAGGAAGACACAAAGAGATGGAAAAATATTCCATGCTCATGGATTGGCAGAATTAATATTGTGAAAATATCAATGTTACCCAGGGCAATTTACACGTTTAATGCAATCCCTATCAAAATACCATGGACTTTCTTCAGAGAGTTAGAACAAATTATTTTAAGGTTTGTGTGGAATCAGAAAAGACCTCAAATAATCAGGGGAATTTTAAAAAAGAAAACCATATGTGGGGGCATCACAATGACAGAGTTCAGGTTGTACTACAAAGCTGTGGTCATCAAGACAGTGTGGTAGTGGCACAAAAACAGACACATAGATCAATGGAACAGAATAGAGAACCCAGAAGTGGACCCTCAACTTTAAGGTCAACTAATATTTGATAAAGGAGGAAAGACTATCCATTGGAAGAAAGACAGTCTCTTCAATAAATGTTGCTGGGAAAATTGGACATCCACATACAGAAGAATGAAACTAGACCACTCTCTTTCACCATACACAAAGATAAACTCAAAATGGATGAAAGATCTAAATGTGAGATAAGATATCATCAAAATCCCAGAGGAGAACACAGGCAACACCCTTTTTGAACTTGGCCACAGTAACTTCTTGCAAGATACATCCATGAAGGCAAAAGAAACAAAAGCAAAAATGAACTATTTGGACTTCATCAAGATAAGAAGCTTTTGCACAGCAAAGGATACAGTCAACAAAACTCAAAGACAACTGACAGAATGGGAGAAGATATTTGCAAACGATGTATCAGATAAAGGGCTAGTTTCCAAGATCTATAAAGAACTTCTTAAACTCAACACCAAAGAAACAAACAATCCAATCATGAAATGGGCAAAAGACATGAAGAGAAATCTCACAGAGGAAGACATAGACATGGCCAACAAGCACATGAGAAAATGCTCTGCATCACTTGCCATCAGGGAAATACAATTCAAAACCACAATGAGATACCACCTCACACCAGCGAGAATTGGGAAAATTAACAAGGCAGGAAACAACAAATGTTGGAGAGGATGCGGAGAAAAGTGAACCCTCTTACACTGTTGGTAGGAATGTGAACTGGTGCAGCCACTCTGGAAAACTATGTGGAGGTTCCTCATAGAGTTAAAAATAGACCTGCCCTACGACCCAGGAATTGCACTGTTGGGGATTTACCCCAAAGATTCAGATGCAATGAAATGCTGGGACACCTGCACCCCGATGTTTCTAGCAGCAATGTCCCCAATGGCCAAACTGTGGAAGGAGCCTCGGTGTCCATCGAAAGATGAATAGATAAAGAAGATGTGGTTTATGTATACAATGGAATATTCCTCAGCCATTAGAAATGACAAATACCCACCATTTGCTTCAACGTGGATGGAACTGGAGGGTATTATGCTGAGTGAAGTAAGTCAATTGGAGAAGGACAAACAGTGTATGTTCTCATTCATTTGGGGAATATAAATAATAGTGAAAGGGAATATAAGGGAAGGAAGAAGAAATGAGTGGGAAATATCAGAAAGGGAGACAGAAGATAAAGACTCCTAACTCTGGGAAACGTACTAGGGGGGGGTGGAAGGGGAGGAGGGCGGGGGGTGGGGTTGGGTGGGTGACGGGCACTGAGGGGGGCACTTGACGGGATGAGCACTGGGTGTTATTCTGTATGTTGGTAAATTGAACACCAATAAAAAATTATTTTATTTAAAAAAAAGAAAACAATGTTTTGGAAAGTAGGGTAAGCAATGCAGCCCATCTCTAGAGGTTACTTCACCAGCGAACCCTCCCCTTAGCCTCCACCAATGTTTCCTCTTCCACAGGCATGCAGAGCATTCTTCACAGCTGCCATTGTACTTTTGCTGAGATTATTTGATTGTCATCTGTATCTCACACTCTCTCAAAGATCAAATATTATTTACTGAATAAACAAATGTCTTTGGACCCTGAAAAAAAAAGAAAGGATAATTTATTTAATAAATTACTTTGGGAAAACTAGATATCCAAGAGAATGCAAAATAATAAAATTTGACCCCTCTTTTACAGCTTTTCCCAAAATTAACTTAAAAAAGTTTAAGGATTTAAATATAAGAGCTGAAACTATCAAATTGTTAGAAAAAAACACAGAGGAAAAGCTCTTTAGCATAGATCTTATCAATGATTTGAGGGTATGGCAACAAAAGCCTAAGTAAGTAAAACTAAAAATTAGAATGTGTAGCTGCAAAAAAATAAAAATCTTCTCCACAACAAAAGAAGGAAATAAATAAAATGAAAAGATGACCACATAATTGAAGAAAATATTTACAAGCATATATCTAATAAGGGGTTAATATCCTAAATGTATAAAACACATCTCAATAGCAAAGCAACAACAACAAAACACCGTAAACAGACACTCTGACTTTAAATTGGGCTGAGGAACTGAATAGGTATTTTTCCAAAGACATACACATGGTCAACAGGTGCCTAAACATGTATTCAGCCATACTAATCATTTTGGTAATGCAAATAAAAACTACAATAGGATATACCCCACATTTATTAAGTATGAATCAAAGAAAACACTTGTGAACAGTTGGTAAGAATATACCTTGTTATAGCATGTTTGGAAAATGGTATGGAAATCCTTAAAAAACTAATACTAGAACTCTCATGTGATCCAAAAATTCTACTTTTTGATATGTATCCAAGGAAATGAAAATAAAATGTAATAGAGTTATCTGAAGTCCCATGTTTAGGGAGGAAGGGCAAAATGGCAGAAAAATAGGGTCCCCAAGTCACCTGTCCCCACCAACTTACTTATATAAGTAACTTTCAAACCTATTACTTCAGCCTGAGATTTATTTTTTTTTAATTTTTTATTTATTTATGATAGAGAGAGAGAGGCAGAGAGGCAGAGACACAGGCAGAGAGAGATGTAGGCTCCACGCACCGGGAGCCCAATGTGGGACTCGATCCCGGGTCTCCAGGATCATACCCTGGGCCAAAGGCAGGCGCTAAACCGCTGTGCCACTCAGGGATCCCCAGCCTGAGATTTAGAGAGAGAACAGCTGGAATGCTACAGTGAGAAGAGTTCATGGTTCTATCAAGGTAGGAAGATGGAAAAATAAATAAATAAATAAACATCCCAGGGGGAGGGGCCCCCCAGGTAGTTAAGGCTACCTGGCGAGTGCCCCCAGGACAGGAAAGCCCAACCCAGAGTAGCAGGAGCTTTACCAACGTTCCTGGACAGAAAGGCGCTAGCAGGGAGCTCGAGCAGGATCCCAGGAGGGGTGGGGATGCCCTCAGACTCCCAGGAGCACAAACAGAGGAATTACCTCCCGGGGGAGGATGCGCCACACACTGCGGGTCGAGCTCCCTAAAGGGCTGGAGCCCTTACCTGACGGGGCCCCAGGAACAGTGCAGGCAGCTCAGGCGGCGGCTCTGCAAGAGGGGGCTGTGTGGCCCCGGGAGCACAATTCCAATGCTGCAGGCCCTGGAACCCAGGGCACTGGGGGACACACCCCAGGATCCGGCACTCTCCCCACACAGGCAGAGGCCGGGAAGACACAGTACAGCAAGGATGCTCCTGCCACCAGGCGGCCCCGAGCTGTGCAGATCAGCACCCCAAGCCCTCGGAGCATCCAGGCCCCTGCAGACTGGGAGTTGCAGGAGTTACTGCAGGAGCGGACTCCAGAGCGGGAGAGCTGGCCTCCACCAATGTTGTCATTCCTCCTGGTGTCACCTTGTACCTGAGATTGAGCAGGGGCCTCACAGATAAACAGCGAACCCTGAGCGCTGCAACTGGAAGGGGGCTAGGCAGCTACCCCAAGTGCACACCTGAAAATCAGCACAGCAGGCCCCTCCCCCAGAAGGCCAGCTAGAAGGACAGGGGAAAAGCAAGTTATTGGCCGAGCAGCACTGGAAAGTTCCAGAGGGGAGTCGAGGGATTTACAGTATAGAGAAACAGAAGATACTCCCCCTAGTTTTTTGTTTTCTGTTTGTTCCCCCCCCCTTTTTTTTGCACTGAAAAAATGACTAGAAGGAAAAAATCACCACAAAACAAAGAATCAGAAACAGCCCTCTCTCCCACAGAGTTACAGAATTTGGATTACAATTCAATGTCAGAAAGCCAACTCAGAAGCATAATTGTAAAGGTACTGGTGGCTCTAGAAAAAAGCATAAAGGATTCAAGAGACTTCATGACTACAGAAATTAGATCCAATCAGCCCAAAATTAAAAATTAATTAAATGAGATGCAATCCAAACTGGAGGTCTTAACGATGAGGGTTAGGAGGTGGAAAAACGAGTGAGTGAAATACAAGACAAGTTGATGGAAAGGGAGCAAACTGAGGAAAAATGAGAAAAACAATGGAAAGATTATGAGGAAAGGTTAAGGGAAATAAATGACAGCATCAGAAGGAAAAATCTAAGTTTAATTGGGGTTCCTGAGGGTGCAAAGAGGGACAGAGGTCCAGAAAGTGTATTTGAACAAATCATAGCTGAGAACTTCCCTAACTTGGGGAGGGAAACAGGCATTCAAATCCAGGATATAGAGAGATCCCTCCCTAAAATCAATAAAAACCGTTCAATATCCCAACATTTAAGTGAACTTTGCAAATACCAAAGATAAAGAGAAGATCCTTACAGCAGCAAGAGACAAGAGATCCCTAAACTATATGGAACGAAGTATTAGGTTAACAGCAGAATTATTCACAGAGACCTGGCAGGCCAGAAGGAGGATATATTCAGGGTCCTAAATGAGAAGAGCATGCACCCAAGAACACTTTACCCAATAAGGCCGTCATTCAGAATAGAAGGAGAGATAAAGAGCTTCCAAGATAGGCAGAAACTGAGAGAATATGTTACCTCCAAACCAGCTCTGCAAGAAATTATAAGGCAGATTCTTAAAATTCCTCTTTAAGAGGTAGCCCAATGGAAAAATCCACAAAACAGGGACTGAATAGGTATCATGATGATACTAAACTCATATATTTCAATAATAACTCTGAACGTGAATGGGCTTAATGACCCCATCAAAAGGAGCAGGGTTTCAGAATGGATAAAAAAGCAGGACCCATCTATTTGCTGTCTACAAGAGACTCATGTTAGACATAAGGACACCTACAGCCTGAAAATAAAAGGTTGGAGGACTATTTACCATTCAAATGGTCCTCAAAATAAAGCAGGGGTAGCCATCCTTAGATCAGATAAACTAAAGTTTATCCCGAAGACTATAGTGAGAGAAGAAGAGGGACACAATATCATACTTAAAGGATCTATCCAAGAAGAGGACCTAATAAACATCAATATATATGCCCAGAATGTGGGAGTTGCCAAATATATCAATTAATAACCAAAGTTAAGAAATACTTAGATAATAATACACTTATACTTGGTGACTTCAATGCAGCACTTTCTACACTCGATAGGTTTTCTAAGCACAACGTCTCCAAAGAAACAAGAGCTTTAAGTGAAACACTCGACCAGATGGATTTCACAGATATATACAAAACTTTACATCCTAACACAACTGAATACACATTCTTCTCAAGTGCACATGGAACTTTCACCAGAATAGACCACATACTGGGTCACAAATCAGGTCTGAACCGATACCAAATGATTGGGATCGTCCCGTGCGTATTCTCAGACCATAATGCCCTGAAATTAGAACTAAATCACAAGAAGAAGTTAGGAAGGATTTCAAACACATGGAGGTTAAAGACCATCCTGGTAAAAGATGAAAGGGTCAACCAGGATATTAAGGAAGAATTAAAAAGTTTCATGGAATCTAATGAGAATGAAGATGCAGCCATTCAAAATCTTTGGGATGCAGCAAAAGCAGTCCTGAGGGGGAAATACATCGCAATACAAGCATCTATCCAAAAACTGGAAAGAACTCAAATACAAAAGCTAACCTTGCACATAAAGGAGCTAGAGAAAAAACAGCAAATAGATCCTACACCCAGCAGAAGAAGTTAATAAAGATTCGAGCAGAACTCAATGAAACTGAGACCAGAAGACCTGTGGAACAGATCAACAAAAGCAGGAGTGGGTTCTTTGAAAGAATTAATAAGATACGTAAACCATTAGCCAGCCTTATTAAAAGAGAGAGAGAGTAGATTCAAATTAATAAAATCATGAATGAGAAAGGAGACATCACTACCAACACCAAGGAAATACAACCGATATTAAAAACATATTATGAACAGCTATACGCCAATAAATTAGGAAATCTAGAAGAAATGGACACATTTCTGGAAAACCACAAACTACCAAAACTGGAACAGGAAGAAATAGAAAAACTGAACCGGCCAATAACCAGAGAGGAAATTGAAGCAGTCATCAAAAACCTCCCAAGACACAGAAGTCCAGGGCCGGATGGCTTCCCAGGGGAATTCTATCAAACGTTTAAAGAAGAAACCATACCTATTCTACTAAAGCTGTGTGGAAAGATAGAAAGAGATGGAATACTTCCAAATTTGTTCTATGAGGCCAGCATCACCTTAATTCCAAAACCAGACTAACACCCCACCAAAAAGGAGAATTATAGACCAATATGCCTGATGAACATGGATTAAAAAAATCTCAACAAGATACTACTCAATAGGATCCAACAATACATTAAGAAGATTATTCTCCATGACCAAGTAGGATTTATCCCCGGTACGCAAGGCTAGTTCAACACTCATAAAACAATCAATGTGATTCATCATATCAACAAGAGAAAAACCAAAAACCATATGATCCTCTCAATAGATGCAGAGAAAGCATTTGACAAAATGCAGCATCGATTCCTGATCAAAACTCTTCAGAGTGTAGGGATAGAGGGAACATTCCTCAACATCTTAAAAGCCATCTATGAAATGCCCACAGCAAATATCATTCTTAATGAGGAAGCACTGGGAGCCTTTCTGCTAAGATCAGGAACAAGACACAGATGTCCACTCTCCCCACTGCTATTCAACATAGTACTAGACGTCCTAGCCTCAGCAATCAGGAAACAAAAAGAAATAAAAGGCATTCAAATTGGCAAAGAAGTAGTCAAACCCTCCCTCTTTGCAGATGACATGATACTGTACCTAGAAAACCCAAACGACTCCATCCCAAGATTGCTAGAACTCATACTGCAATTTGACAGTGTGGCAGGATACAAAATCAATGCCCAGAAGTCAGTGGCATTTCTAGACACTAAAAATGAGACTGAGGAAAGAGAAATTAAAGAGTCAATCCCATTTGCAATTGCACCCAAAAGCATAAGATACCTAGGAATAAACCTAACCAAAGAAGTCAAAGATCTATACCCCAAAAACTACAGAACCTTTCTGAAAGAAATGGACGAAGACACAAAGAGATGGAAAAATATTCCATGCTCATGGATTGGAAGAATTAATATTGTGAAAATGTCAATGTTACCCAGGGCAATTTATACATTTAACACAATCCTTATCAAAATACCATGGACTTTCTTCAGAGAGTTGGAACAAATTATTTTAAGACTTGTGTATACTTAGAAAAGACCCCCCAAAACCAGGGGAATATTAAAAAAGAAAACCATAGCTGGGGGTATCACAATGCCAGATGTCACGTTGTACTACAAAGCTGTGGTCATCAAGACAGTGTGGTACTGGCACAAAAACAGACACATAGATCAATGGAACAGAATAGAGAATCCAGAAATGGACCCTCAACTTTATGGTCAATTAATATTTGACAAAGCAGGAACGACTATCCAATGGAAAAAAGTCTCTTCAATGAATGGTGCTGGGAAAATTGTACATCCACATGCAGAAGAATGAAGCTAGACCACTCTCTTTCACCATACACAAAGATAAACTCAAAATGGATAAAAGATCTAAATGTGAGATAAGTTTCCATCAGAATCCTAGAGGAGAACACAGGCAACACCCTTTCTGAACTCAGCCACAGTAACTTTTTGCAAGATATATCCATGAAGGGAAGAGAAACAAAAGCAAAAATGAACTATTTGGACTTCATCAAGATAAGAAGCTTTTGCACAGCAAAAGATACAGTCAACAAAATAAAATACAACCTACAGAATGGGAGAAGATATTTGCAAATGACGTATCACATAAAGGGCTAGTTTCCAAGATTTATAAAGAACTTATTCAACTCAACAGCAAAGAAACAAACAATCCAATCATGAAATGGGCAAAAGACATGAAGAGAAATCTCACAGAGGAAGACATGGACATGTCAAGAAGCACATGAGGAAATGCTCAGCATTACTTGCCATCAAGGAAATACAAATCAAAACCACAATGAGATACCATCTCACACCAGTGAGAATGGGGAAAATTAACAAGGCAGGAAACCACAAATGTTGGAGAAGATGTGGAGAAAGGGGAAACCTCTTGCACTGTTGGTGGGAATGTGAACTGGTGCAGCCACTCTGGAAAACTGTGTGGAGGTTCCTCAAAGAGTTAAAAACAGACCTGCCCTACGACCCAGCAATTGCACTTTTGGGGATTTAACCCAAAGATACAGATGCAGTGAAACGCCGGGACACCTGCACCCCGATGTTTCTAGCAGCAATGTCCACAATAGCTAAACTGTGGAAGGAGCCTTGGTGTCCATCGAAAGATGAATGGATAAAGAAGATGTGGTCTATGTATACAATGGAATATTACTCAGCCATAAGAAACGACAAATACCCACCTTTTGCTTCGCCGTGGATGGAACTGGATTGTATTATGCTGTTTGAAATAAGTCAATTGGAGAGGGAGAAAAATTATATGGTCTCATTCTTTTGGGGAATATAAAATATAGTGAAAGGGAATAAAGGCGAAAGGAGAAAAAATGAGTGGGAAATATCAGAAAGGGAGACAGAACATGAGACACTCCTAACTCTGGGAAACTAACTAGGGGTGGTGGAAGGGGAGGTGGGCGGGGGATGGAGGTGACTGAGTGATGGGCACTGAGGGGGGCACTTGATGGGATGAGAACTGGTTCTTATTCTATGTGTTGGCAAATTGAACACCAATAAAAAATAAATTTATATAAAAAAGAGGATGTGGTCTATATATACAATCGAATATTACTCAGCCATTAGAATCTACAAATTCACACTATTTGCCTCGATGTGGAGGGACCTGGAGAGTATTATGCTGAGTGAAATAAGTGAATTGTAAAATGAAAAACCTTATATTTTCTCATTCATTTGAGTAGGTATGTTTTGCAGATATATATCTCAGTATATCTATATAAGTATACCTGGATATAGGTATAGATATGGGTATAAGTGTAGATATACATGTAGCTTATGGAATATTATTCAGTTGTGAGAAAGAAGAAATCCTCCCAATTGCAACAACTTGAATGAAACTTGGGGATATAAAATGTCTAGTGTAGTTAGTCTGAGAGAGACAGACAAATATGCTATGATATCACTTGTATATGGAATCTTGAAAAGCCAAATTCATGGAAACAGAGTACATTGATGGCTACTAGGAGTTGTAGGTGAGAGAAATGGGAAAATTTTGGTCAAAGCATACGAACTTCTAGTTAGAAGATGATAAAAATCCCAAAGTTTAAAGCACCAAAAACTATATTTGGTTATGATTTATAGGAATGTGCTATGGACTTGAAAATTGTTGACAGAATAGAATTTTTTTAAAAAATAAATTTTATTCATTTATTCATGAGAGACAGAGAGAGAGAGAGAGTCAAAGACATAGGTAGAAGGAATAGCAGGTGTCTTACAGGGAAACTACTGAGGGACTTGATCCTGGACCCCAGGATCATGCCCTGGGCCAAAGGCAGATGCTCAAACCACTGCGCCACCCAGGCCTCCCAACAGAATAGATCTTAAATGTTCTCACCACAAACAAGGAATGTTAAGATAATTGTAATTGCAAAATGTGATGAAGATGTGTTTTGCAGTATGAATATATGTCAGATCAAATGTTATATACCTTAACCATATAAATGTTATAATATGGTGACTATAAGTTAAAATATTGTGCTGTATACTTGAAAGTTGCTATGAAAGTAGTTTAATGTTCTCAGTACAACAACAACCAAATGGCAATTGTGTGAGTTGAATGGTATATTAACTAACCTTATTGTGGAAAAGAATTTCACAATATATGTCCATATCAAATTATCACATACATCTTAAAGTCATGCAGTGTTATATGTCAATTACATCTCAATAAAACTGGAAGGTTCTTCAAAAATTTGAGTATAGCTGACAAACAATGTTGTTTTATCAGTTTCATTATGCCGCATTTGCCACAAGTATCTCTTTACATCATTATTACAGTATCAGTGACTGTAATTCCTTATGCTCTACTTTTAATTCCTGTGACTCATTCCACTTATAGATTTTTGTTAAAATTTTTAAAAATAATTAGAAAATTTTGAAAAAAATAAATGTAACATTAATGTAGATTTCATGTGAATAACAGCAATAATTATACAATTAGCAACCTAATGAAGAGGGGTCTAGATAAAAAATGTGAAGGAGGTTATCTAAATTTCAGACATCAGCAAAAAAATAGGATAGTGCAATAGGGATATCTATTAGCTTCTTTAGCTCTTGTAATTACATTCTTCTTTATAGTCTCAGAGGGGATTTATTGAAAACCTTCATCCACTCAGTGGGTATAGTCAAGCTCTCCTATTTCTTTCTGTACACTTAACCTAGTCACACTCCTTAGCCCATCTGGATGAGACTAGCTATATAATCTGATGGTGGATCCAACTAGACAAGCAGACAGAACTGCAAGAACAAAACGGTGATTATTTTTTAACTTTCTTGACTTATTCTGCTTCTGATATTTCACATTATACTTGTTAAAAGTATGTCTTTAATTTTCTTTTTACCTATTTGTAAGTGGAAAAACAAATTTACCTTTTCTCTTGAATCTCTCTGTATAGCACATTAAAAATGGATTTATGGTTTCTAATTACTTCTGGACAGAAAAATATATACATTTCCTATACAATTGGATAATGTATTTGTTTTCCTGAGGTTAAAGTTTTCCAGAAGAGCTACTGATTTTGAGTGGGGATAATGTCTGAGGGTTAAAAACTAATGGAAACAAATATCTCAATCACATTTATATTCTCTAATAAAACTGATAATGAGTGACCTTATACCCAGATTATCTAACATGGAGAGAAGGCTCATCACTTGGGTTGAGAATGTAGAATACTTGTGGAATGTTAAACAGACCATAACAATTTGAATTTTTTAAATGTGTATAAGTAGAAAATGAGATGAATATGTACCTCACAGGGTCTTGGGTAAGATAAAATATGATAAAGCATTAGAACAATTCCTAGAATACTATCAACTTCAGATAAAGGTTTGACATTAACCCACCACCGCTATCAATGAATTTCCACGTTAAATACCCACCAAGTAGTTTACATGAAACTCAAGGAATTATATTAGACAAGGGTAACATGAATAGAGGGGCCAGTTGCTGTGCATGCAACAGCATTCCCTTTTGTGTCTGGTATCCCAGGTGGGCTGTTCAGTGTGGCTTGATGGTAGTGACCCACATTTACAAAAGTGCAGCAAAGATTTCCCAGTGGACCTCAAGTACTCTTCTGATCCCCATTCACTCAGCAAGCAGCTTCAAGGTTTTGCATTTACTGCTCACTGTGCTGATCCTTACTTTATTTTGACCACAGAATTTGTCAGCAGATGTGTTTTGTAACTTATCAGACTATTGTTTTTATTTTTCACAGCGCTCAGTTTTCATCTGTAACTGAGGGTAAGATGTAATAGAAAGTATATAGTTTTTTATACAATGTGTCAAAATTTTGTTGTATATCTATACCAAGCAATCAAAAGGTTTGCAGTGTTCTCCACTGCTTTAGCAACTTGAGAATCTTAATAAGTTGATATTTTAATTAGTCTTATAATTACTACAAAAGTATAAAATATATTTAAGTTCAGCCCATGTGGCTTAGCAGTTTAGCACCACCTTCAGCCCAGGGCATGATCCTGGAGACTTGGGATCCAGTCCCACGTCGGGCTCCCTGCTTGGAGGGAGCCTGCTTCTCCCTCTCCCTGTGTCTCTGCCTCGCTCTCTCTCTCTGAATCTCAGTAATAAATAAATAAAACCTATAATCTGTGTGTGTGTGTGTGTGTGTGTATTTGAAACGTGGAAATTCTTCCCAAAATGTCCGGATATAACTACCTCTAAACTCTTCCCAGAGGAGAAATCAATACTTCCTTGCTCTTGGTAAGGATTTCTGAATTTTGACATTTAACGTGTCAGAATTGAAAGGTTGCAAATGTTTAAACTTCAGAACAAAAATGTATAAGGTGCTATGCTTTTAAGAAAGGTAAAATGTATTTTGTGTTTATTGTTTTAATTTATTTTGTAGCTATTTTAGAATCCTGATTTAAATGACATTTCTCTTTTTATCTCTGAATTTCATTAATTGTAATTAGGTTAGATTTGGTTTTGATTCATCTTCATTACCTGATAGGAAGGCTGGTGATGAACAGCAAGATAAAGGAGTAAATAGTAACTTAGAGTCAGAAATATCTTAGTGTTGTTCAGCTGTCCTCACTGCATCTCGGTTCCATTAACAATTAATTGCTATGTGAATTAAAGCAGGTAACATATGGGAAAATAACTAAAGCTTTATCTGATAAATGTCAATGACCCTCTAAACACTACTTCCTGTCCTCTGAAATTTAAAGTAGGTGGTAGAAACTTTAAGAGGATGAATTTCAACTTGAAAAACATGTACTAGACACGAATTAGATGGATTTCTACATAAAGCTCCTTAATCGGTTAAAATAAGAAATATATGTATTATTTATTTTCTTAAATTTGTTATTGTTCAATTTGTCAACATATAGCATAACACCCAGTGCTCCTCCTCCAAGTGACCCCATCATTGCCCATCACCCAGTCACCCGAAACCTCACCCCCTTCCCCTTCCACTACCCCTTGTTCATTTCTCAGAGTTAGGTG
This sequence comes from Canis aureus, assembly GCF_053574225.1. Lineage (NCBI taxonomy): Eukaryota > Metazoa > Chordata > Mammalia > Carnivora > Canidae > Canis > Canis aureus. The sequence continues at coordinate 59,100,783 of NC_135628.1, read as the reverse complement.
TCTCTCATGTTTTGTCACCCTCATTGATATTTTCACTCATTTTATCTCCTTTCCCTTTATGCTCTTTCACTAATTTTTACATTTCCCAAATGAATGAGACCATATAATGTTTGTCCTTTTACGATTCACTTATTTCACTCAGCATAATACCCTCCAGGTCCCTCCACATCGAGGCAAATAGTGCGTATTTGTAGTTTCTAATGGCTGAGTAATATTGCATTGTATACATAGACCACATCTTCTTTATCCATTCATCTTTCCATGGACACCGAGGCTCCTTCCACAGTTTGGCTATTGTGGACATTGCTGCTAGAAACATTGGGGTGCAGGTGTCCTGGAGTTTCACTGCATCTGTATCTTTGGGGTAAATCCTCACCAGTGCAATTGCTGGGTCATACGGCAGATCTATTTTTAACTCTATGAGGAACCTCCACACAGTTTTCCAGAGTGGCTGCACCAGTTCACATTCCCACCAACAGTGCAAGAGGGTTTCCCTTTCTCCACATCCTCCCCAACATTTGCTGTCTCCTGTCTTAAATTTCCCCATTCTCGCTGGTGTGAGGTTATATCTCATTCTGGTTTTGATTTGTATTTCCCTGATGGCCAGTGATGCAGAGCATTTTCTCATGTGCGTGTTGGCCATGTCTATGTCTTCCTCTGTGAGATTTCTGTTCATGTCTTTTGCCCATTTCATGATTCGATTGTTTGTTTCTTTGCTGTTGAGTTTAATAAGTTCTTTCTAGATCTTGGATACTAGCTCTTTATCTGATACATCGTTTGCAAATATCTTCTCCCATTCTGTAGGTTGTCTTTGAGTTTTGTTGACGTTTTCCTTTGCTGCACAGAAGCTTCTTATCTTGATGAAGTCCCAGTAATTCATTTTTGCTTTTGTTTCTCTGGCATTCATGGATGTATCTTGCAAGAAGTTACTGTGAACAAGTTAAAAAAAACTGTTGCCTGTGTTCTCCTCTAGGATTTTGATGGAATCTTGTCTCACATTTAGATCTTTCATCCATTTTGAGTTTATCTTTGAGTATGGTGTAAGAGAATGGTCTAGTTTCATTCTTTTGCATGTGGATGTCCAATTTTCCCAGCACTATTTATTGAAGAGACTGTCTTTTTTCCATTGGATAGTTGTTCCTCCTTTGTCGAATATTAGTTGACCATAAAGTTGAGGGTCCACTTCTGGATTCTCTATTCTGTTCCATTGATCTGTGTGTCTGTTTTTGTGCCAGTACCACACTGTCTTGATGACCACAGCTTTGTAGTACAACGTGACATCTGGCATTGTGATGCCCCCAGCTATGGTTTTCTTTTTTAATATTCCCCTGGCTATTCGGGGTCTTTTCTGAGCCACAGAAATCTTAAGATGATTTGTTCCAACTCTCTGAGGAAGGTAGATGGCATTTTGATAGGGATTGCATTAAATGTGTAAGTTGCCCTGGGTAGGTAGCATCGACATTTTCACAATATTAATTCTTCCAATCCATGACCATGGAATATTTTTCCATCTTTTTGTGTCTTCCTCAATTTCTTTCAGAAGTGTTCTATAGTTTTTAGGGTATAGATCCTTGACTTCTTTGGTTAAGTTTATTCCTAGGTATCTTATGCTTTTGGATGCAATTGTAAATGGGATTGACTCTTTAATTTCTCTTTCTTCAGTTTCATTGTTAGTGTCTGGAAATGCCACTGACTTCTGGGCATTGATTTTGTATCCTGCCACACTGCCGAATTGCCGTTTGAGTTCTAGCAATCTTGGGGTAGAGTCTTTTGGGTTTTTTAGGTACAGTATCATTTCATCTGCAAAGAGGGAGAGTTTGACTTCTTCTTTGCCAATTTGAATGCATTTATTTCTTTTTGTTTTCTGATTGCTGAGGCTAGGACTTCTAGTATTATGTTGAATAGCATTGGTGAGAGTGGACATCCCTGTCTTGTTCCTGATCTTAGCAGAAAGGCTCCCAGTCCCTTCCCATTGAGAATGATATTTGCTGTGGCCTTTTCATAGATGGCTTTTAAGATGCTGAGGAATGTTCCCTCTATCCCTACACTCTCAAGAGTTTTGATCAGGAATGGATGGATGCTGTATTTTGTCAAATGCTTTCTCTGAATCTATTGAGAGGATCATATTGTTCTTGGTTTTTCTGTTGCTGATATGATGAATCACATTGATATTGGTATAAGTGTTGAACGAGCCTTGCATCCTGGGAATCAATCCCACTTAGTCATGATGAAAAATCTTAATGTATTGTTGGATCCTATTGCCTAGTATCTTGTTGAGAATGTTTGCATCTGTGTACATCAGGGATATTGGACTATAATTCTCCTTTTTGGTGGGGTCTTTGTCTGGTTTTGGAATTAAGGTGATGCTGGCCTCATAGAACGAGTTTGGAAGTATTCCACGACTTTCTATCTTTCTGAACACTTTAGTAGAATAGGTATGGTTTTTTCTTTTAACGTTTGATTGAATTCTCCAGGGAAGCCATCTGGCCCTGGACTTTTGTGTCTTAGAAGGTTTTAGATGACTGCTTCAATTTCCTCCCTGGTCATCAGCTTGTTTGGGTTTCCTATTTCCTCCTGTTCCATTTTTGGTACTTTGTGATTTTCCAGAAATGCGTCCATCTCCTCTAGATTTCTTAATTTATTGGGTTGGATGCTCATAATAATTTTTAATATCGTTTGTATTTCCTTGGTATTAGAGGTGATCTCTCCTTTCTCATTCACGGTTGTATTAATCAGTCTTTTCTCTCATTTTAAAAAGACTGGCTAATGGTTTTTCTATCTTATTAATTCTTTCAAAGAACCAACTCCTGGTTTTGTTAATCTGCTTCACAGTTCTTCTAGTCTCTATTTCATTGAGTTCTGCTCGAATCGTTATTAATTCTTTTCTTATGCTGGGTGTAGCATCTATTTGCTGTTTTTTTCTTCAGCTCCTTTATGTGCAAGGTTAGCTTTTGTGTTTGAGTTGTTTCCAGTTTTTGGATGGATGCTTGTATTGTGATGTATTTCCCCCTCAGGACTGCTTTGCTGCATCCCAAAGATTTTGAATGGTTGTATCTTCATTCTCAGTAGTTTCCATGAATCTTTTTAATTCTTCCTTAATTTCCTGGTTGACCCTTTCATCTTTTAACAGGATGGTCCTTAACGTCCACGTGTTTGAAATCCTCCCAAACTTCTTCTTGTAATTTAGTTCTAGTTTCAAAGCATTATGGTTTGAAAATATGCATGGGATGATCCCAATCTTTTGGTATCAGTTAAGACGTGATTTGTGACCCAGTATGCGGTCTATTCTGGAGAAAGGTCCATGTGCACTTGAGAAGAATGTGTATTCAGTTGCGTTCGGATGAAAAGTTCTGTAAATATCGGTGAAATCCATCTGGTCCAGTGTATCATTTAAAGTTCTTGTTTCTTTGGAGATGTTGTGCTTAGAATATTTGTCAATTGTAGAAAGGGCTACATTCAAGTCACCAATTATAAGTGTATTATTATCTAAGTATGTCTTAACTTTGGTTATTGATTGATCGATATACTTGGCAGCTCCCACATTAGGGGCATAAATATTCATGATTGTTAGGTGCTCTTGTTGGATGGATCCTGTAAGTATGATAGTGTCCCTCTTCATCTCTCACTAAGTCTTTCGGATAAACTTTAATTTATCTGATATGAGGATGGCTACCCCTGCTTTCTTTTGAGGACCATTTGAATGGTACATGGTTATCCAACCTTTTATTTTCAGGCTGTAAGTGTCCTTATGTCTAAAATGAGTCTCTTGTAAATAGCAAATAGAAGGGTCTTGCTTTTTATTCAGTCTGAAACCCTGCGTCTTTTGATGGGGTCATTAAGTCCATTCACATTCAGAGTTACTATTGAAAGATTAATTTAATGTCATCCTGATAACTAATCAGTCCATGTTTTTTTTGGGGTTGTTTCCTTGGACTTCCTCTTTCTTTTACAGAGTCCCCCTTAATATTTCTTGCAGAGCTGTTTGATGGTCACATATTCTTTCAGTTTATGCCTATCTTGGAAGCCTTTATCTCTACTTCTATTCTGAATGACGACCTTATTGGCTAAAGTGTTCTTTGGTGCATGTTCTTCTCATTTTGGACCCTGAATATATCTTGCCAGCCCTTTCTGGCCTGCCAGGTCTCTGTGGAGACATCTGCTGTTATCCTAATACTGCTCCCATAAAGGTTATGGATTTCTTGTCTCTTGCTGCTTCAAGGATCTTCTTTTTATCTTTGTCATTTTCAAGTTTTACTATTAAATGTCGAGGTGTTGAGTGGTTTTTATTGAATTTACGGGGGGATCTTTCTGTCTCCTGGATCTGAGTGCTTGTTTCTCTTCCCAAGTTAGGGAAGTTCTCAGTTATGGTTTGTTCAAAACACATTCTGGACCTCTGTCCCTTTCAGCGCCCTCAGGAATGCCAATTAAACGTGGATTTTTCCTTCTGATGCTGTCATTTATTTCCCTTAACCTATCCTCATGATCTTTTCATTGTTTTTCTCTCTTTCCTCAGTTTCCTTCCTTGTCACCAACTTGCCTTCTATGTCACTCACTCGTTCTTCTACCTCGTTAACCCTCGTCGTTAGGACCTCCAGTTTTGATTGCATCTGACTTCATTGATTTTTAATTTCGGGCTGATTAGATCTATTTTCTGCAGTCATGAAGTCTCTTGAATTCTTTATGCTTTTTTCTAGAGCCACCAGTAGCTTTATAATTGTGCTTCTGAGTTGGCTTTCTGACATTGAATTGTAATCCAAATTCTGTAACTCTGTGGGAGAGAGGACTGTTTCTGATTCTTTCTTTTGAGGTGGGTTTTCCTGCTACTCATTTTGCTCAGTGCAGAGTGGCCAAAAATAAGTTGTACTGGAAAAAGCAGAAAAAGAGAAAAAAAAGAAAAAAAGTGGGGGGAATCAAATAGAAAACAAAAAACAAGGGGGAGTATCCTCTGATTCTATATACTGTAAATCCCTCAGCTTCCCCTGGAACTTTCCAGTGGTACTTGGTCAATAACTTGCTTTTCCCCTGTCCTTCTAGCTGGTCTTTTGGGGGAGGGTTCTGCTGATTCCCAGGAGGGTGCTGATTCTCAGTTGTGTGCACCTGGGGAAGCTGCCCACCCCCCTGCCAAGTGCATGACTCAGTAGGAGCTGTTTATCCTGTGAGGCTCCTGCTCAGTCCCAGGTACAAGGTGACACCAGGAGGAACAAAAACAGTGGTGGCTGCCAGCTCTCCACCTTGGAGTCAGTTCCAGCAGTAACTACCACAGCTCCCAGTCCGCAGAGGCCTGGTTGCTCCAGGGGCAGAGAGCATGGATCTGCACAGTTTGGGGCTGCCTGGTGCCAGGGGCGTCCTTGCTGTCCTGTGTCCTTCTGGCCTCTGCCTGTCCCCAGGGGAGCACCGAATGTTGGGCTGTGTCCCCCAGCGCCCTGGGCTCCAGGGCCTGCACTGCTGCAAACGTGCTCCTGCAGCCGTGCAGCCCCCTCCGAGTGCAGTCGCTGCCTGAGCAGCCTGGGGAGCTGCTCCCGGGGCCCTCCAGGCAAGGGCTGCAGCCCTTTAGGTAGCTCTGTCTGCAGTGTGTGGCGCCCTCTCCCCAGGGCGCAGTTCCTCTTTTAGTGCCCCTGGGAGCATGAGGACATCCCTGCCCCTTCTGGGATCCTGCCCGAGCTCCCTGCGAGCGGCTTTCTGACTGGGAAGGTTGGTAAAGCTCCTGCTTCTTTGGGACTGTGCTTTCCTGTCCTGGGGGCACTTGCAGCGGGCCTGATTCCGGCTCCTTGTGGGGGCCCCTCCCCCTTGGATGCTTGCTTATTATTTATTTATTTATTTATTTATTTATTTATTTATTTATCTGTCTTCCCACCTTGATAGAAGCGCAAACTCTTCTCACTGCAGCATTCCAGCTGTTCTCTCTTTAAATCTCTGGCCGAATTCGTAGGTTTTCAGGATGATTTGAAAGTTATCTAGGTAAGTTGGTGGGGACAGGTGACTTGGAGACCCTACTCTTCCGCCATCTCCCCCCGCCTCTTCTTCCTATATTTATTATTTAAATTTTATATATAGAATAATTATATATCTATTAATAAGTATATGCATAAGACATATATACATAAATGCACTCAAGTTATCTAGGCCTACAGAAATGGTCAAATCAAATGCTTAAATATATAAGTGGATATTAAACTGGTGAACAGACATAATGCGTCTTATATTATCAAATGATAATAGTAATAGTCATCTCTTCAGAGATCCTACATTATTATTACTGTAGCTATTAAATATTTAAACTAGCTCTATATGCTGTATGTTTATTTATCTGTAACCAGTAATGTTACAAGCACTTTCCTCATTTAATCCTAACCATATGTCAGATAAAAACATTATTCTTATCCTCTTTTTATGTATGTAGAGTGGATGGAGGAATAGTGTGTAAATGATAAGGTAGTCCTACATTTACAGTCTGGCCTCTGGGCTATCTAAGAGTTTGATCATTGGTAAAGACCATGATCTGGTTTTGGGAGTTTGTGGCTTACTCCATACAACAACAGTGTCTCACAGAGTGGCTCAATCTTATGGGAAAAAGAGGGCTCAAGAATTTCATATAGATTTTCCCCAAATTGTTTTGAAATTACTTTCTAGATCATTTTCTTTTGAGGGGGTATTACTGATATATAACATTCTACAGTTCCAGTTGTACAAGGTAATGATTTAATATTTCTATGCCCTGTGAAGTTAAATTTGCCTTATATAGAATACACCTTGAAGATATTTTAAGATCTCAGTTGTATTCTTAGAGCAGACAGGTTAATGATATTTTGAGATCTACAATAAAAATTCTATAAGAATATATACATATATAATTTTTTTTACATTTTGATTCATCTTTTGTGTTTGCATAGGGCAACAGCTAAACTAAACAAATTTACATGCCTATTGGAAAAAGATACAATATCAAGAGATAAATCCACAATCTAATGAACACCACAACCTCACTATATGGTAAATTTATAGTTACAGGTAATTTATTTCTGCTACTATAATTAGGTTCTCTCTCTCTCTCACACACACACACGAACACACATACATACACACACACACACACTTTCTCTCACCAAATATTCATTTCAGTTGGTGATGTTTCATGATTGATTCATTCATTAATCCCAAAGTTTTCTTAGCTTTTCCAGGTGAAATCTCATGGAGAACATCAACTGGCTGGCTAACCACACTGGGAGGTCAGATTTCATCCTAGTGGGACTCTTCAATAAATCCAAACACCCAGTTCTCCTTTGTTTGGTCATTTTTGTGGTTTTCCTAATGGCCTTGTCTGGAAACACCATCCTGATTCTACTGATACATTCTGATTCCCACCTCCACACCCCTATGTACTTTTTTATCAGCCAACTATCTCTCATGGACATGATGTATATTTCCGTTACTGTGCCCAAGATGCTCATGGACCAAGTCATGGGTATGAATAAGATCTCAGCCACGGAATGTGGGATACAGATGTTTCTCTATGTGACACTAGCAGGTTCAGAATTTTTTCTTCTAGCCTCCATGGCCTATGACCGCTATGTGGCCATCTGCCATCCTCTCCGTTACCCTATCCTCATGAACCATCAGGTGTTGCTCATCCTAGCATCTGGCTGCTGGTTCCTGGGCTCAGTGGATGGCTTCTTGTTCACTCCCATCACCATGACCTTCCCCTTTTGCAGATCTCGGGAGATTCATCATTTCTTCTGTGAAGTCCCTGCTGTATTGAAACTCTCTTGTTCAGACACTTCCATCTATGAGGTTTTCATGTATCTGTGCTGTGTGCTCATGCTTCTCATTCCTGTGACAGTCATTTCAGGCTCTTACTACTTTATCCTCATCACCATCCACAGGATGAACTCAGCAGAAGGCCAGAAGAAGGCCTTTGCCACTTGTTCTTCCCACATGACTGTGGTCATCCTCTTCTATGGGGCTGCCATTTATACTTACATGCTCCCCAATTCCTACCATACACCTGAGAAGGACATGATGGTATCTGTCTTTTACACCATACTCACTCCTGTGCTAAACCCTTTGATCTATAGCTTAAGAAATAAGGATGTTATGGGAGCGCTGAAGAAAATGCTGAATGTGGGACCTGGTTTTCAAGAAACTATAAAGTAGGGTCCCTGGGTGGCTCAGTAGGTTAAGCATATGTCTTTGGCTTAGGTCATGATACCAGGATCCTGGGATCTAGGACTGCATCAGACTCCCTGCTCGGGGGGGGGGGGAGTCTGCTTCTCTTTCTCCCTCCGTTCCTCCCACCCACTCATATTCTCTCTCTCTCTCTCAAATAAATTAAATCTTTAAAAAAGAAATTATAAAGTAGGAAAATTTGATATTACTGTGATTTTCCTTCTCTTTAACACATTGTAAGTTTAGAATTTTATGTCAACCTTATTCCTGCAACTTTTTATGCCATTGTGTTCATCTCACTTTTGCATCTTCGTTTTTTAAAAATATTGCCTCCCTGTACTATAAAACTCTTTAATTTTCTAATTCTTATCCTTTCAAAATGTATTATACAATTATATAGTGATGTTATATTTACTGAAGTTGATAACTGCCCTCTGATTCTTAGGAAATGCATAATTAAAATATTTAAAGGAAGAAAGTTTGATTCTATAAAATTGATTCAAGTGAGGGATAAGGAAAAGGGTGATAGCGAAAAAGAGGTAAAAATGTTAACAGCTGTTGAATCTCGGTAAAAGGTATGTGGCTGTGGTTTGTACTATTCTTATTTATGCTACTTTTCTGTAATAATAGAATTATTCCATATAAACAGCTACAATATAAGCCTTTTTTAAGGGCAGTGTAAGTGACATTATATCTTATAAAATATATTCATTTCAATGTGACTAATTATTAGTGGGACAATCTTGTCATCTACCTACCATTAATCATCCCTTAATTTGCTAGACCTTAATGATGTACACTATGTGGATATGGTCCAAAAATGAAAGCACCAAGTGGTTTAAAGCCCTACCAAATGATAGGTTTAATATCCATATTTGCATTAAAAAAACGGGGAAAAATATGAATCCAGATAAGAAGGAAGATTTAGAGAAGGTTCCTTGCCTGAGGTGATATCTGAGCTGAGTTTGAAGTATGTAATTTATTAGATGAAAAAGAGAAGCAGAATATCAAATATTCAAACTTATTTATTCAGTTATTTAATAAGTATTTTATACTCTATTATAATCCAAAATAACAGCTAAATGAGATTAAAATATGAACACTATGTGATTGCTGTTTTCAAAGAATTTGAAACTCTATAGTTTTATATGCAAATAGGATACACCTTGATACCCATGTGCAAAGTACACAGCTCATAAGGACACTTATTTCCTACTGTGACACACAAATTTGGTCACAAAGGGGAACTCAGATCAGACTCTAGAACTCTGTGTTGAATGTTGACTAGATGTACCCTCAGATGAGTATAGGAGTCTGTGGCAGAGGGAGTTTTCTCAGGAACATTATGCCACAGAAAAGGTGCAACACGAGTAAAGGTCAGAAGGTTGGCAAAGTATAAAAGGTAAGTGTTTCTATTGTTCTTCCTTTCCTACTTTACTTTATAGACGTGTTTCTTGCTCTTCTGTGTCCCAGAGATCTACATACAGTAGTAAAATGATTAGATCTGCATTTTAGAGATGTCAAATTAATGGGCAATTGGGAAAGTGCAGCACTGCAAGTAGAGAGACCAATGAGTGAAGATGGTGAAGTAGATGGTGCTGATCTAAATGAAATGGACCATGCCTTGACACCAGGATGGACTGGATGGAGGAAAGGGATATTTAGAGTATGTGGGGCCTTTTGAATCTGTTGCATAAAACCACTGACATGATTAAAATAACTACCATTTTATAATGGGCATCCAACTCATGAAGAATCAGTTTCAAAAGTAAAAATTCATTTTTTTCCTCTTGACATACTTGATTAGTTCATGACTGTAAAATAAAGATCTTGCAGTATTTTGGAGAACAATATCAGAAAACTAGTTCCCAATACTTTTTTGTTTCAGTAAAACTGAATTAATACAAAATGCCACTCTAAAGTAATTGAGAAATGTATGTATCTCCCCTCAATTTTCATGACTATCATGATACATTTGATGGTTCCATTTATAACACTCTATACATGGAGAACAAAATGAGACAAAATAAAACAAAATGTGGTGTTGAGACATATTATTTCAAAGATTTTTAAAAATTACTCTGTTTTGAACCAAAAATATCTAATTAAACATGTTTTTAGAACAATTGCTTTTCTTTTTAGATAATGTGTCTAAAATGCTATGTCCATTGTCTCTACTAATAAGAATTTAAAAGAACAATGCATTCAATAAAGTTATTTATCAAATGATATATAGTATCTAATACTTAGAATTGGTGCTCCAAATTTCTTGCAACTAGAGTTAAAAACTGAAATGGAAGAGCTGCAGGCATTCAAATGCACTTACTTACAAGTCCCAAATAAGTACCTGCTCTAAAATAGTCTAAACTTTTCAAATTTCTCATTTATTCATGTGCTTTTGTTAGTGATATCGTCAGCATTTGGTGAAGTGAATCAATTTTATCCCATGGCATCAAGACTTCAGATTTCTATATCCCAGAGCACATTAAGGACCATTATTGGAGTTCTTCATACAACTTTAGAATTAAGAAACATAGATTAGGTAGAAAAATTTGCATTATTTTTCACAAAATTTGTTTTCTTAAATGTGTTCAAAGAATAACATTTGAAAAATATAATGAACAAAACTATTTTCTAGGGATGCTAAAAAATGAGGCTTCTTAAACATAGATACATTATTTTTTGCCTCTTAGGTTATTTGTAAGCATAGACATTTCCTTTTTAAGTCATTATTTGTAAACATATGTTTTAGTGTACCTGGCTGACATTGAGTTCAGAAAATGAAAACCTTTAAGGGTATGGCTAAAAACCTTTGAATTGTATAACTCAAACTTTTATTTTGGTGAGAAAACCAAGCTAAAACATGATTTTTTTTTATCTCCGTGAACTATTTAAGTATCTTACCATTTCAGTGCTTGGAGACTGGGTTATATTGCATAGGATGGATATGTCCTCAGTTTCAAATAAGTTGCTTATTAATAAACTTAATGGTGTCAGTGACTCTTGATAACTATTATTTGAAAAACGAGTGTCTGCCACAAATATCTTCACATAAATTATTGCGTTGGTAGGAAAAATAATCAAAACTCAGCAATTGCACTGCTGGGGATTTACCCCAAAGATACAGATGCAATGAAACGCTGGGACACCTGCACCTCGATGTTTCTAGCAGCAATGTCCACAATAGCCAAACTGTGGAAGGAGCCTCGGTGTCCATCGAAAGATGAATGGATACAGAAGATATGGTTTATGTATACAATGGAATATTCCTCAGCCATTAGAAACGACAAATACCCACCATTTGGTTTCGTTTTTCTTTTCTTTAGATTTTATTTTTTTTACTCATGAGAGATACAGAGCGAGAGAGAGAGACAGAGACACAGGCAGAAGGAGAAGCAGGTTCCATGCAGGGAGCCCAACATGGGACTCGATCCCGGGTCTTCAAGATCCCGCCATGGGCTGCAGGCAGCGCTAAACCGCGGCGCCACTGGGGCTGCCCCCACCTTTGGTTTCCAGGTGGATGGAACTGGAGGGTATTATGCTGAGTAAAATATGTCAATCGGAGAAGAACAAACATTATATGATGTCATTCAATTGGGGAATTTAAAAAATAGTGAAAGGGAATAAAGGGGAAAGGAGAAAAAAAATGAGTGGGAAATATCAGAAAGGGGGACAGAACATGAAAAGACTCCTAACTCTGGGAAAAGAACTAGGGTTGGTGGAAGGGGAGGGGGGCAGTGGTGGTGGCTGATAGGACTGATACCGTCACTTGACGGGATGAGCACTGGGTGTTACTGTATATGTGGGCAAATTGAACACAAATAAAAAATCAATTAAAAAAACACTGTGCATTGTGCTGTTTTAGGGTGAAATGTTCTGAACATATTTGTTAAGTTAAAAAAAAGAAAAGAAAAGAAACGACAAATAAGCAGCATTTCCTTCGACATGGATGTAACTGGAGGGTATTATGCTGAGTGAAATAAGTCAATCGGAGAAGGACAAACATTATATGGTCTCCTTCATTTGGTGAATATAAAACATAATGAAAGGGAATAAAGGGGAAATGAGAAAAAAATCAGTCAGGAAATTCAGAAAGGGAAACAGAACATGAGAGACTCCAAACACTAGGAAACGAACTGCAGGTGGTAGAAAGGGAGGTGAGTGTGGGGTGCGGGTCACTGGGTGACCGGCACTGAGAAAGGCACTTGATGGGATGAGCACTGGGTGTTATTCTATGTGCTGGCAAATTGAACTCAATAAAAAATAAATTTAAGAAAAATTAAAAATAAAAGATTCAGCTGTAGTGCCATCTAGGTGGCAATTCCTTGCAGGGTAGGACAAGATTCTCCAGAGGGCAGATATGTTCCAAGTCAGCTTCTAATGTATGACGTCGTTTCTCCCATAGCTCACATTCACAGGTGCAGGAATCGAGGACTAGAACTGGGAGTGGTACCACTCACTATAACCTGTCATGATCTACTTGCAAAATGTTTGCTTTCTGTTCCCACGATTTTATGTTCTGCTGGACTAGAGGTCTCAGATTCAAAGAGAGACACAAAACAATCCCACTGAACTGGAAATTGAAACTCGTGCATGGACTCTTTGAGCTCTTCATGCCTCTGAATCAATAAGCAGGGAAGGAAGTTACTATGCTGCCTGGGAAATTAATCCCAAATACCTGGGAGAAATTGGATGAACTCCATAATGGAGGTTAAGAAGAGTATGTGTGAAAATCAGAGGATCATTAAGACATCTTTTGATATGACCTTCATGTTTTCATTTTCATTTCCTTCCATGTATTTTTTAATTTACACTTTAATTTCCTGATTAACCCATTCATTATGAGCAGTAGGATATTTTTTAACCCCCAGGTATTAGTGCTATTTCCAATTTTTTTCTTGTGGTTGACCTTAAGTTTAATGTCATTGTGGTTGGAAAATATGCATGGTATATGGTATAGTATTCATCTTTTTGTACGTGTGAAGGTCTGATTTGTGACCTGGTATGTGATCTATTCTGCAGAATATTTCATATGCACTCAAAAAGACTGTGTCTTCTGCTGTTTTAGGATGAAATGTTCTGAATATATTTGTTAAGTACAAAAAAAAGAAAAGAATAGAAGTGATAAAGACGTACTGCTTCCTTCATTGTGGATGGAACCGGACCGTATAATGCTGAGGGAAAATAATCAGAGAAGGGCAATGATTATACGGTGTCATTCATTTGGGATAATAAAAAATAGTGAAAGGGAATAAAGGGAAATGGAGAGAAAATGAGTGAAAATATCAGTTGAAGATGACAGAATATGAGAGACTCCTAACTCTGGGAAATGAACAAGGGGTACTGGAAAAGTTGTTGCCTGGGTAGTTGGGGTGACTGGATGACTGCACTCAGGGGGGCACTTGACGGGATGAGCCATGGGTGATATGCTATATGTTGGCAAATTGAACTCCTCTCATTTAGGACACTGAATGTATCGTGACAGCCCTTTCTGGCCATCCAGGTCACTGGGGAGAGGTCTGCTGTTAACCTACAACTTCTCCCCATAAGTTTAGGGACCCCTTGTATCTTGCTGCTTTGAGGATCTTCTCTTTATCTTTGGAATTGGAAGTTTCACCATGAAACATCAGGATGTTGAAAGGTTTTCACTGAGTATAGTGGGGGATCACTCTATCTCCAGGATCTGCATGCCTGATTCCTTCCCCAAGTTAGGGAAGTTCTCGGCTATGATTTCTTAAAATACACTTTCTGGTCCTTTTTTTTTAAATTTGTATTTATTTATGATAGTCACAGAGAGAGAGAGAGAGAGAGAGGCAGAGACACAGGCAGAGGGAGAAGCAGGCTCCATGCACCAGGAGCCCAATGTGGGACTTGATCCCGGGTCTCCAGATCATGCCCTGGGCCAAAGGCAGGCGCCAAACTGCTCTGTTCCTTTCGGCACCCTCCGGAATCCCCCTTTATTTTATTTAATTTTTAAAAAATTTTTAACTTCTTTTTTTAAGATTTTCTTTTTTTATTCATAGAGACAGAGAAAGAGAGAGAGAGGCAGAGACACAGGCAGATGGAGAAGCAGGCATCACACAGAGAGCCTAACATGGGACTCGATCCAGGGTCTCCAGGATCATGCCCTGGGCTGCAGGCGGCGCTAAATCGCTGCGCCACCGGGGCTGCCCTGGAACCCCCTTTAAACATAGATTTTTCCTTCTGAGGTTATAATTTATTTTCCTTAACCTTTCCTCGTGGTCTTTTGTTTTTCTCTCTTTTCCTCTGCTTTCTTCCTAGCCATCAACCTGTCTTCTATGTCACTAACTCATTTTTCTACCTCATTAACCTCATGGTTAGGACATCCAGTTTGGATTGCATCTCATTCAACTGATTTTTCATTTTGGCCTGATTAGATCTATATTCTGCAGTCATGAAGTCTCTTGAGTCCTTTATGCTTTTTTCTAGAGCCACCAGTAGCTTTATAGTAGTGCTTCTGAATTGGCTTTCTGACATTAAATTGTAATCCAAAATTTGTAACTCTGTGGGACCGAGGACTGTTTCTGGTTCTTTCTTTTGAGGTGAGGTTTTCCTTCTAGTCATTTTGCTCAGTGCAAAGTGGCCAAAAACAATTTGTATTGGGAAAAGGAGAAAAAGAGAGAAGAGAAAGAAGGAAATAAAAAGAAAAAAAACAAAGAAGAATAAAAAGAGAGAAGAAAAGAAAAAAAGGGAAAAAAACGGGGCGGGAGCAAGCAGAAATCAAAAAACAAAAGACAAAAAAAAAACACACAAGGGGGGGTATCCTCTGATTCTGTATACTGTAAATCCGTCGAATTCCCCTGGAACTTTCAAGTTCTGGTTGGTCAACAATTTGTTTTTCCCCTGTCCCTCTAGATGGTCTTCTGGGGAAGGGACCTGCTGTGCTGATTTTCAGTTATTAGCACTTTGGGGCCTGGTTCAGGGCTCAGTGAAAGATGTTGAAACTGTTTATATGGTGAGGCCACTGTGAGGCTCACTGGGGGTTGTTTACCCCATGAGGCCACAGGAGGAACAAACCCCAGTGGCAGCGCCAGCTCTGGAGCCCTGGAGTCAGCTCCCACAGTAACTACAGAGCTCTCCGTCTGCAGGGCCTGGAGGCTCCGGGGCGGGGCCGCTGATCTGCTCAGCTCGGGGCAGGAGCGTCCTTGCTGTCCTGGGCCCTCCCGGCCTCTGCCCGTCCCGGGGGAGGCCGGATCCTGGGCTGGGGCCACGCGCCCTGTGCTCCGGGGCCTGCGCTGTTGGATTCGCGCTCCCGGCCTGGCAGCCCCCTCCGCGGAGCCGCCGCCTGAGCCGCTTCTGAGCTGCTCCCGAGTCCAGCCAGGCGCGCTGCAGCCCTTTAGCATCTGTATCTTTGGGGTAAATCCCCAGCAGTGCAATTGCTGGGTCGTAGGGCAGGTCTATTTTTAACTCTTTGACGAACCTCCACACAGTTTTCCAGAGTGGCTGCACCAGGTCACATTCCCCCCAACAGTGTAAGAGGGTTCCCTTTTCTCCACATCCTCTCCAACATTTGTGGTTTCCTGCCTTGTTAATTTTCCCCATTCTCACTGGTGTGAGGTGGTATCTCATTGTGGTTTTGATTTGTATTTCCATGATGACAAGTGATGCGGAGCGTTTGTTCATATGCTTGTTGGCCATGTCTATGTCTTCCTCTGTGAGATTTCTCTTCATGTCTTGCCCATTTCATGATTGGATTGTTTGTTTCTTTGCTGTTGAGTTTAAGAAGTTCTTTATAGATCTTGGAAACTAGCCCTTTATCTGATACGTCATTTGCAAATATCTTCTCCCATTCTGTAGGTTGTCTTTGAGTTTTGTTGACTGTATCCTTTGCTGTGCAAAACCTTATCTTGAGGAAGTCCCAATAGTTCATTTTTGCTTTTGTTTCTCTTCCAGTGGTGGATGAATCTTGCAAGGAGTTACTGTGGCCAAGTTCAAAAAGGGTGCTGCCTGTGTTCTCCTCTAGGATTTTGATGGAATCTTGTTTCACATTTAGATCTTTCATCAATTTTGAGTTTTTCTTTGTGTATGGTGAAAGACAATGGTCTAATTTCCTTCTTCTGCATGTGGCTGTCCAATTTTCCCAGCACCATTTTTTGAAGACACTGTCTTTTTTCCAGTGGATAGTCTTTACTGCTTTGTCAAAAATTAGTTTACCATAGCGTTGAGGGTCCATTTCTGGATTCTCCATTCTGCTCCATTAATCTATGTGTCTGCTTTTGTGCCGATACCACACTGTCTTGTTGATGACAGCTTTGTAGTACAATGTGATATCTGGCATTGTGATGCCCCAGCTCTGGTTTTCTTTTTTAAAATTCCCCTGGCTATTCAGGGTCTTTTCTGATTCCACACAAATCGTAAGATGATTTGCGCCAACTCTCCAAAGAGAGTC
Organism: Canis aureus; assembly: GCF_053574225.1. Taxonomy (NCBI): domain Eukaryota; kingdom Metazoa; phylum Chordata; class Mammalia; order Carnivora; family Canidae; genus Canis; species Canis aureus. The sequence continues at coordinate 59,084,210 of NC_135628.1, read as the reverse complement.
CATGGTATTTAGGTAGGGATTTCATTAAATGTCTAAATTGCCCTGGGTAGCATTGACATTTTCACAATATTAATTGTTCCAATCTGTGAGCATGGAATATTTTCCATGTCTTTGTGTCTTCCTCAATTTCTTTCAGAAGTGTCCTGTAGTTTTTAGGTTGTAGATCCTTTACCTCTTAAGTTAGGTTTATTCCTATCTGTCTCATGCTTTTGGGTGCAATTGTAAATGGGATTGACTACTTAATTCCCCTTTCTTAACTCTCACTGTTAGGGTATAGAAATACAACTGATTTCTGGGCATTGATTTTATATCATGCCACACTGCCAATTGGCTGCATTAGTTCTTGCATCTTGGGCAGGAGTCTTTTGGGTTTTTTGGTACAGTATCATGTCATCTCCCAAGAGGGAGAGTTTGACTTCTTCTTTGCCAATTTGAATGCCCTTTATTTCTTTATGTTGCCTGATTGCTGTGGCTAGGACTTCTAATACTGTGTTGAATAGCAGTAGTGATAGTGATCATCTCTGTCTTGTTCCTGATCTTCGGGGAGAGGCTCCCAGTGTTTCCCCATTGATAATGATATATGCTGTGGGCTTTTCATGATGGTTTTTAAGATGCTGAGGCATGATCCCTCTATCCCTACACTCTCAAGAGTTTTTATCAGGAATGGATGCTGTATTTTGTCAAATGCTTTCTCTGCATCTATTGAGAGGATCCTATGGTTCTCATTTTATCTCTTGATGATATGATCAATTACATTGATTGCTTTATGAGTGTTGAACCAGCCTTCCATCCTGTGGATAAATCCCACTTGGTCATGTGAATAATCTTAATGCACTGTTGGTTAGTACTGGCTCATATCTTGTTGAGAATTTTTACATCCATGTTCATCAGGGATATTGGTCTGTTATTCTACTTTTTGGTGGGGTCTCGGTCTGGTTTTGGAAGTAAAGTGATATTGGCCTCATAGTAGGATTTTGGAAGTACTCCTTCTCTGTTTATCTTTCAGAACAGCTTTAGTACAATAGGTATGGTTTCTCCTTGAAACGTTTGATAGCATTCCCCTGGGAAGCTTTTGGCCCTGGACTTTTGTGCATCGGAAGTTTTTGAGGACTGCTTCAATTTCCTCCCTGGTGATCAGCCTGTTCAGGTTTTCTGTTTCTTCCTGTTCCAGTTTTATTAGTTTGTGGTTTTCCAGAAATGTGTCCCTTTCTTCTAATGCCTAATTTATTGGTATATATCTGCTCCTAATAAGTTTTGAAGAACATTTGTATTTTTTGGTGTTGATGGTGATTGCTCCTTTCTCATTCATGATTTTATTAATTTGAATATTTTCCCTCTTCATTGTAATAAGGCTTCCTAATGATATATCTATCGTATTAATTCTCTCAAAGAACCAACTCCTGGCTTTATTCATCTGTTCCACATTTTTTCTGGTCTCTATTTCATTGAGTTCTGCCCAAACCTTTATTAACTCTTCTTCTGCTGGGTGTAGGATCTACTTGCTGTTTTTTCTCTAGCTCCTTTAGGTATAAGGTTAGCTTTTGAATTTGAGTTTTTTCCTGTTTTTGGATGGATGCTCGTGTTGCGATGTATTTCCCCCTCAGGAGTGCTTTTGCTGTATCCCAAGGATTTTGAATGGTTTTATCTTCATTCTCATTAGTTTCCATGAATCTTTTTAAGTCTTCTCTAATTTCCTTCTTGACCCTTTCATCTTTTAGCTGGATGGTCCTTAACCTCCACGTGTTTGAAATCCTTCCAAACTTGTTCCTGTGATTTAGTTCTAATTTCAAAGCAGTATGGTCTGAAAATATGCAGAGGACGATCCCAATCTTTTGGTATCGTTTGAGACTTGATTTGTGACCCAGTATGTTGTCTAATCTGAAGAAAGTTCCATGTGCACTTGACTAGAATGTGTTTTCAATTGTTTTTGGATGGAAAGTTCCACAGATATCTGTGAAATCCATCTGTTACAATCTATCATTTAAAGCTCTTGTTTCTTTGGAGATGTAGTGCTTAGAAATCCTGTCGATTGTAGAAAGTGCTACATTCAAGTCACCACATATAAGTATATAATTATCTAAGCATGTCTTAATTCTGGCTATTAATTGATTGATATATTTGACAACTCCCACATTCGGGGTATGAATATTGATTATTGTTAGGGCCTCTTGTTGGATAGATCCTTAAGTACGATATAGTTTCCCTCTTCATCTCTTACTACAGTCTTTGGGATAAACTTTAGTTTATCTGATCTAAAAATGGGTGCTGCTGCTTTCTTTTGAGGACCATTGGAATGGTACGTGGTTCTCCAATTTTTTATTTTCACGCTGTAGGTGTCCTTATGTCTAAGTTGAGGCTCTTGTAGACAGGAAATAGATCGGGTGCTTTTTTATCCAGTCTCAAACTGCAGATGCACCTTTTGATGGGGTCATTAGGCCCATTCACGTTCAGAGTTACTAATGAAAGATATGTATTTAGTGTCATCATGATACCTATTCAGTCACTGTTTTTGTGGATTGTTTGCTGGACTTCCTCTAGACAGAATTCTCCTTTGTATTTCTTGCAGAGCTGCTTTGGTGATCACATATTCTTTCATTTCCTGCTTATCTTGGAAGCTCTTTTTCTCTCCTTTATTTCTGAATGACAGCCTTGCTGGATACAGTATTCTTGGCTGCATGTTCTTCTCATTTAGGAAACTGAGTATATCCTACCATCCCTTTCTGGCCTGCCAAGGCTCTGTGCACAGTTGTGCTGTTATGCTAATCCTCCTCCCCATAAACATTAGAGATTTCTTGTCTCTTGCTACTTTAAGGATCTTCTCTTTATCTTTGGAATTTGCAAGTTACACTATTAAATGTCGAGGTGTTGAGCGTTTTTTATTGATTTTAGGGGGGTCAATCTCTTTATTTCCTGGATCTGAATGCCCGTTTCCCTCCCCAAATTAGGGAAGTTTTCAGCTATGATTTGTTCAAATACATATTCTGGGCCTGTGTCCCATTCGGCACCCTCGGGAACCCCCAGAAAACGTAGATTTTTCCTTCTGAGGCTGTCATTTGTTTCCTTTAAACTTGCCTCATGAGGTTTAAGTCGTTTTTCTCTTTTCCTCAGTTTCCCTCCTTGCCAACAACTTGTCTTCTGAGTCACTCACTCGTTTTTCTACCTTGTTAACCCCATCGTTAGGACCTCTAGTATGGATTGCATCTAATTTAATTGATTTTTAATTTCGGACTGATTAGATCTAAATTTGCAGTCATGAAGTCTCTTGAATCCTTCATGCTTTTTTCGAGAGCCACCAGTAGCTTTAAAATTGTGCTTCTGAATTGGCTTTCTGACATTAAATTGTAATCCAAATTTTGAAAATGTGTGGGAGAGAGGACTGTTTCTGATTCTTTCTTTCGAGGTGAGGTTTTCCTTCTAGTGATTTTGCTCAGTCCGATGTGGCCAAAAACAAGGTGTCCTGGATAGAAGCATGAACTCTTCTCACACTGTAGCATTCAAGCTGATCTCTCTTTAAATATCAGGCCTAATACCTATGGTTTCAGGATGATTTGAAAGTTATCTAGGTAATTTGGTGGGGACAGGTGACTTGGGGACACTACTCTTCTGCCATCTTGCCCCCTCCTCCTCTGTTTTCCATTTAAACATGGTTTCTAGGCAACGATATCAGGAGGGTCACTCAGAATGCCCTCTGACATTGGCAACCTGAGCTGCATGGTGATTGGCCACATGAAACAGGCCACCCTGAGAGCCTGCGTGATTGGCCGGTACATGGCGGTGACATCACTGAAGGGCACTCTGATGCACCTGGGCTGAAATAAAAGCATGGCAACCATGCACCTCCGTGACGACAGAGATGGCACTTCATCCAAAGATCTCCCTGTTCTTCCTCAGGTTCTCTGTCCTGTTTTCTGCCCCTGTCCATGGCAAGCCCACTGCCACCCTCTCCTCCCCCAGGCCTCTGGCCAACACTTTGGGCTCCACCAGCATGTTTGCACCTCCTTTCATCATCCTCTGTCTTCCCGAGAGTCCAAGAACCCACAGCAGGCGAATCCTTGTCCCATTTCCCACATTGAGGTTGGCCTGGCTGCTCACAGATATATTCCCATGTGGCCTCTGGGAGCGGGAAATCAGTACCATGTTTTCTCAGGAAGAGGGAAAACCTTTCCCACACCTCTGGGCTCACCACCATGCTCAACACAGGAAAGCTGTGAGTCCACGTCCTGAAGGAGCCCAGGGAACTCACTGTTTCTCTGGATCTCTCCAACCCAGCTCAGCACAGGGCACATGAATGCCTTAAACCTCCAGTCCATCAGTATGTGTACAATGCCTTCAGTACCTCCAGGCACCCTGAAGAGAGGGGATTGTATGAAACAAGTAAGTCCTGGGTGAAAGAATCAACACATCACTGGACACAGTGGGGGTCACTGGAACACAGGCCCTCAGACCACGAGCTGCCTGCCCCAGCTCAGTAGTGGACAAACGGATCGTCCAGATCCCTGGCTGACCAGGAGCCCACAGACCACAAACCCTCGAACACAGTAGGACATGGAGAAATGCAGTCCCCAGAACAGAGCACCTACCAGGAGCCCTCAGATTGGGAACCCGCTGAACCCAGATACCCCAGGGCATGTGGGTCACCTAAACACTGAAGGGACCAGGAACACTCATACCACCAGTCTCCGGCTGAGCCCGGAAGAAGGCAAGGGGGTCCAGGGAACACTGGGTTTGCAGAGTGCCTCCAAATCATGAGCCCTGCATCCCAGCTCATCATTGGGAAAATGAGGCACCTGCACAGTGGGATCAGCATGTGCCTTGGACCTGGAGACCAACATCACAGCTCAGCTGTACTCAGGCCCCTGGTAAGGGGCTCCCCTTGTGATTTGGACTTGGGGTTACACATCCCAGACATGGCTAGGCCAAGCTGGCCCCTGGAATGCAGGCTCACCATGTGCCATTGGACCCCTAGACTAACAGCATATGTCAGCACTAGGGCAAGCTGGCCTCTGCTTAGGAAGAATTCATGAGATTGAGAAAACTCCCATAGGACTTATCAAAGAAAAGATAAAGAATCCCAACAAATAAAGTCATAAATGAAATTGGCGGATCAGAACCAACTCCAAATAAATGCAATCAATTATAAAGAATATTATGAGCAATTATATGCCCCCAAATTAGGGATCTGGAAAACGAATGGATGCTTTTCTGGAAGCTTATAAACTATGAGAACTGAAACAGGAAGAAATTGAAAACGGGAACAGATCCATAACTAGTAAAGTAATTGAAGTACTCATCAATAACTTCCCAGAAAACAACAGTCCAGAGCTGAATGCCTCCCAGAGAATTCAACCAAACATTTGAATAAGAAGTAATACATATCTGAAGCTGGACAAGATGGCAGAAGAGTAGGGTCCCCAAGTCACCTGTCCCCACCAAACTACCTAGATAACCTTCAAATCATCCTGAAAACCTACAAATTCGGCCTGAGATTTAAAGAGAGAACAGCTAGAATGCTACAGTGAGAAGAGTTCATGCTTCTATCAAGGCAAGAAGATGGGGACAAAAGAAATAAAGAAACAAAAGGCATCCAAGGGGGAGGGGCCCTGCGAGGGGCCTGGCTAAGCCCAGCGCGAGTATCTCCAGGACATGAAAGCCCCGTCCTGGAGAAGTAGGAGTTTCACCAATCTTCCCGGACAGAAAGGGGCTCGCAGGGAGTTAGAGTGGGATCCCAGGAGCGGCGGGGATGCCCTCAGGCTCCCAGGGCCACTAACAGAGCACCTGTGCTCCAGGGAGAGCGTGCCGCACCCCACGGGCAAGCTTCCTAAAGGGCTGCAGCATACCCACGGCTGGACCAGAGGGAGCAGCTCGGAAGCGGCTCAGGTGGGGGCTCTTCGCAGAGGGGGCTGCGTGGCACTGGAGCAGTTCAGTGGCGGTAGAGGCAGACGCTCTACGCAGAGGGGGCTCCATGGCCATGGGAGCAGTTCGGTGGCGCCTCAGGCGGTGGCTCGGCACAGAGGGGCCTGCGGGCCTGGGAGCAGCTCAGAGGCGGCTTGGGCAGAGGGTCCGTGCAGAAGGAGCTGAGTGGACGGGAGCGCTATTCCAACAGCACAGGCCCGGGAGCACAGGCCGCCGGGGACACAGCCCAAGATCTGGCGCTCCCCCTGGGACAGGCAGAGGCCAGGAGGGCCCAGGAGAGCAAGGGCACTCCTGCCGCCAGGCAGCCCCGAGCTGATCATATCAGCGGCCCCTGCCCCCAGAGCATCCAGGCTTCTGTAGACTGAGAGCTCCATAGGTACTGCGGGAGCTGACTCCAGGGCTCCAGAGCTGGCCGCTGCCAATGTGGTTGTTCCTCCTGGGGCCTCACAGGATACACAACCGACACTGAGCCTCACATGGCCTCAGCAGATAAACAGTTTAAACATCTTTCACAGATCCCAGCACCAGACAGGAGGCTGAGCAGCTTCCTCAAGTGCTAACACCTGAAAATCAGCACAGCAGGCCCCTCTCCCAGAAGACCAGCTAGACGGACAGGGGGAAAACAAATTATTGAAAAAGCAACACTGTAAAGTTCCAGGGGAATTTGAGTGCTTTATAATTTACAGAATCAGAATCAGAGGATACTCCCCCTTGTTTTTCTTTTCTTTTTTTTTTATTTCTGTTTGCTTCCCCCCTTTTACCCTTCTTCTTTTCTTCTCTTTTTTCCCTCTATTTTCTCCTTTCTTTTTTTTCATTTTTCTATTTTTTTTTCTTTTTTTCTTTTTCTTCTATCTTTTTCTCCTTTTCCCAATACAACATGTTTTTGGCCACTCTACTCTGAGCAAAATGACTAGAAGGAAAAACTCCCCTCAAAAGAAAGAATCAGAAATACTCCTCTCAACCACAGAGTTACAAAATCTGGATTACAATTTAATGTTAGAAAGGCAATTCAGAAGCACTATTATAAAGCTACTGGTGGCTCTAGAAAAAAGCATAAAGGACTCAAGAGACTTCATGAGTGCAAAATTTAGAATCAGGCAGAAATTAAAAATCAATTAAATGAGATGCAATCCAAACTAGAGGTCCTAACGACGATGGTTAACGAAGTGGAAGAACAAGTGAGTGACATAGAAGACAAGTTGATGACAAAGAGGGAAACTGAGGAAAAAAGACAAAACTGGACTAAAAGATCCCGAGAATAGGCTAAGGGAAATAAATGACAGCCTCAGAAGGAAAAATCTACATTTGCCTGGGGTTCCCAGGGTGCCGAAGGGACAGAGGTCCAGAATACGTATTTGAACAAATCATAGCTGAAATCTTCCCTAATTTGGGGAGGTTAACAGGCATTCAGATCCAGAAATAGAGAGATCTCCCACTAAAATCAATAAAAACCTCTCAACACCTCTACGATAAATAGTGGAACTTGCAAATTCCAAAGAAAAAGAGAAGATCTTTAAAGCAGCAAGAGTCAAGAAATCTCTAACTTTTATGGGGAGAAGTATTAGCATAACAGCAAACCTCTCCACAAAGACCTGGCAGGCCAGGAATGGCTGGCAAGATATATTCAGGGTCCTAAATGAGAAGAAGATGCAGCCAAGAATACTGTATCCAGCAATGCTCTCATTCAGAACAGAAGGAGAGATAAAGAGCTTCCAAGATAGGCAGAAACAGAAAGAATATGTGACCACGGGCCAGCTCTGCAAGAAATACACAGGGGTATTCTGTAATAGAGGAAGTCCAGGGGAACAATCCACAAAAACAGGGACTGAATAGGTATCATGATGACACTAAATCCATATCTTTAAATTGTAACTCTAAACGTGAATGGGCTTAACGACCTCAGCAAAAGGCACAGCTGCAGTTTCAGACAGGATAAAAGAGCAAAACCCACCTATTTTCTGTCTCCAAGAGACTCATTTTAGACATAGGGACACCTACAGCCTGAAAATAAAAGGTTGGAGAACCATGTAACATTCCAATGGTCCTCAAAAGAAACAGGGGTCGCCAATCTTAGATTAGATAAACTAAACTTTATCCCAAACTCTTTATTAAGAGATGAAGAGGGACACTATATCGTACTTAAAGGATCTATCCAACAACAGGACCTAACAATCATCAATTTTTATGCCCCGAATGTGGGAGCTGTCAAATATAGCAATCAATTAATAACCAAAGTTAAGACATTCTTAGATATTAATACACTTATACCTGTTGACTTGAATGTAGCGCTTCCTACCTTCAAAAAGTTTTCTAAGCAGAACATCTCCAAAGAAACAAGAGCTTTAAATAATACACTGAGCCAGATGGAATTAACAGACATTTATAGAACTTTCCATCCCAACACAATTGAATCCACATTCTTCTCAAGTGCACATGGAACTTTCTACAGATTAGACAAAATACTGTGTCACAAATCAGGTCTTAAAAGACACTCAAAGATTGGGATCGTCCCCTGCATATTTTCAGACCATAATGCTTTGAAATAAGAACTAAATCACAAGAAGAAGTTTAGAAGGATTTCAAACACATGGAGGTTATGGAACATCCTGCTAAAAGATGAAAGAGTCAAGTAGGAAATTAGAGAAGAATTATAAAGTTTCATGGACACCAATGAGAATGAATATACAATGGTTCAAAATCTTCGGGATACAGCACAAGCAGTCCTGAGGGAGAAATACAACGCATTATGAGTATCCATCCAAATACTGGAAAGGACTCAAATACAAGCACGAACCTTGCACCTAAAGGAGCTGGAGAAAAAACAGCAAATAGATCCTACATACAGCAGAAGAAGAGAGTTAATAAAGATTTGAGGAGAACACAATGAAATAGAGACCAGAAGAAATGGGGAACAGATGAACAAAGCCAGGAGTTGGTTCCTTGAAAGAATTAATAAGATAGATAAATCATTAGCCAGCCTTATTAAAAAGAAGATACAGTAGATTCAAATTAATAAAATATGAATGAGAAAGGAGAGATCAGTACCAACACCAAGGAAATACAAACAATTTTAAAAACATATTATGAACAGCTATACGCCAATAAATTAGGCAATCTAGAAGAAATTGACGCTATTCTAGAAAGCCAGAAACTATCAAAACTGGAACTGGAAGAAATACAAAACCTGAAGAGGCCAATAACCAAGGAAGAAATTGAAGCAGTCATCAAAAACCTCCAAAGACACAAAAGTCCAGGGCCAGATGGCTTCCCTGGGGAATTTTATCAAACGTTTAAAGAAGAAACCACACCTATTCTACTAAAGCTGTTAGGAAAGATAGAAAGAGATGGAGTAATTTCAAACCCGTTCTATGAGGACAGCATCACCTTAATTCCAAAACCAGACAAAGACCCCACCAAAAGGGGGAATTATAGACCAAAATCCCTGATGAACATGAATGCAAAATTCTCCACAATATATTAGCCAATAGGATACTAAAATACATTAAGAAGATAATTCACCATGACCAAGTAGGATTTATCCCTGGGACGCAAGGCTGGTTCAACACTCGTAAAATAATCAATGTCATTCATCACATAAGCAAGAGAAAAACAAAAACCATATGATCCTCTCAATAGATACAGAGAAAGCATTTGACAAAATACAGCATCCACTCCTGATCAAAACTCTCCCGATTGTAGGGATAGAGGGAACATTCCTCAACATCTCAAAAGCCATCTACGAAAAGCCCACAGCAAATATCATTCTCAATGGGGAAGCACTGGGAGCCTTTCCCCTAAGATCAGGAACAAGACAGAGATGTCCACTCCCACCACTGCTATTCAACATAGTACTGGAAGTCCTAGCCTCAGCAATCAACAACAAAAAGATATAAAAGGCATTCAAATTGGCAAAGAAGAAGTCAAACTCTCCCTCTTCGCCAATGACATGATACTCTACATAGAAAACCCAAAAGCCTCCACCCCAAGATTGCAAGAACTCATACAGCAATTTGGCAGCGTGGCAGGATACAGAATCAATGCCCAGAAGTCAGTGGCATTTCTGTACACTAACAATGAGCCTGAAGAAAGAGAAATTAAGGAGTCAATCCCATTTACAATTGCACCCAAAAGCATAAGATACCTAGGAATAAACCTAACCAAAGAGGTAAAGGATCTATACCCTAAAAACTACAGAACACTTCTGAAAGAAATTGAGGAAGACACAAAGAGATGGAAAAATATTTCATGCTCATGGATTGGAAGAATTCATTTTGTGAACATATCAATGATACCCAGGGCAATTTACACGTTTAATGCAATCCCGATCAAAATACCATGGACTTTCTTCAGAGAGTTGGAACAAATTATTTTAAGATTTGTGTGGAATCAGAAAAGATCCTGAATAGCCAGGGGAATTTTAAAAAAGAAAACCATAGTGGGGGCATCACAATGCCAGATTTCAGGTTGTACTACAAAGCTATGGTCATCAAGACAGTGTGGTACTGGCACCAAAACAGACACACAGATCAATAGAACCGAATAGAGAATCCAGAAGTGGACCCTCAACTTTATGGTCAACGAATATTCGACAAAGGAGGAAAGACTATCAACTGGAAGAAAGACAGTCTCTTCAATAAATGATCCTGGGAAAATTGGACATCCAGATGGAGAAGAATGAAAGTAGACCACTCTCCTGTACCATACACAAAGATAACCGAAAATGGATGAAAGATCTTAAGTGAGACAAGATTCCATCAATGTCCTAGAGGAGAACACAGGCAACACCCTTTTTCAACCTGGCCACAGTAACGTCTTGCAAGATTCATCCATGAAAGCAAGAGAAACCAAAGCAAGAATGAACCATTGTGTCTTCATCAAGATAAGAAGCTTTTGCACAGCAAAAGATTCCGTCAACAAAACTCAAAGACAACCTACAGAATGGGAGAAGATATTTGCAAATGACGTATCAGATAAAGGGCTAGTTTCCAAGATCTATCAAGAACTTATTCAACTCAACAGCAAAAGAACAAACAATCCAATCATGAAATGGAGAAAAGACAGGAACAGAAATCTCAGAGGAAGACATAGACATGGCCAACAAGCACATGAGGAAATGCTCAGCATCACTTGCCATCAAGGAAATACAAATCAAAACCACAATGAGATACCACCTCACACAAATGAGAATGGGGAAAATTAGCAAAGCAGGAAACCACAAATGTTGGAGAGGATGTGGAGAAAGTGGAACAACCCTACACTGCTGGTGGAATGTGAACTGGTGCAGCCAATGTGGATAATTGTGTGGAGGTACCTCAAAGAGTTAAAAATAGACTGCCCTACAACCCAGCAATTGCACTGCTAGGGTTTTACCCCAAAGATACAGATGCAATGAAATGCTGAGACACCTGCACACTGATGTTTGTAGCAGCAAAGTCCACAATAGCCAAACTGTAGAAGGAGCCTCGGTGTCCATCGAAAGATGAATGGATAAAGAAGATGTGGTTAATGTATACAATAGAATATTACTCAGCCATTAGAAACGACGAACACCCACCATTTGATTCAACATGGATGGAACTGGAGGGTATTATGCTGAGGGAAATAAGTCAATCTGAGATCGGCAATCATTATATGGTCTCATTCATTTGGGGAGTATAAAAAAAATAGTGAAAGGGAATAAAGGGAAAAGGAGAGAAAATGAGTGAAAAGATAAGTTGAGGATGACAGAATCTGAGAGACTCCTAACTCTGGGAAAGAAAGAATGGGTAGTGGGAAGGGAGGTGCTTGGGGGTTTGGGGTGACTGGATGACCGGCGCTAGGAGGGCACATGAAGGGATGAGACCTGGGTGATATGCTATATGTTGGCAAATTGAACTCTTCTCATTTAGGACCCTGAATATATATATCCTTCCAGCCATTTCTGGTCTTCCAGGGCTCTGTAGAGAGATCTTCTGTTAACCTAATACTTCTCTCCATAAATGTTAGGGATCACTTGTCTCTTAGTTCTTTGAGGATCTTCTCTTTATCTTTGGAAATGCAAGTTTCACCATGAAATGTCGGGGTGTTGAACGGTTTTTATTGATTTTGTGTGTGGGGGGGATCTCTCTATCTCGAGGATGTGCATGCCTGTTTCCTTCCCCAAGTTAGGGAAGTTCTCGGCTAAAATTTGTTCAAATACACTTTCTGGTCCTCTGTTCCTTTCGGCAGCCTCTAGAACTCCCTTTCAGCGTAGATGTTTCCTTCTGAGGCTGTCATTTATTTCCCTTAACCTTTCTTCATTGTCTTTTTATTTCTTTTTTTTCCTCAGCATCCTTCCTTGCCATCAACATGTCTTCTATGTCACTCGTTGTTCTTCTACCTCATTAACCTCATCATTAGGACCTCCATTGTGGATTGCATCTCATTTAATTGATTTTAATTTTGGCTTGATTAGATCTAAATTCTGCAGTCATGACGTCTCTTGAATCCTTCATGCTTTTTTCCAGAGCCATCAGTAACTTTATAATTGTGCTTCTGTATTGGCATTCTGACATAGAATTGTCACGCAAATTCTGTAACTCTGTGGCAGAGAGGACTGTTAGTGATTGTTTCTTTTGTGGTGACTTCTTCCTTCTAGTCATTTTGCTCAGTGCAGTGGCTAAAAACAAATTGTACTGGAAAAAGGAAGGAAATAAAGAAAAAAGGGGGGGGGAACAAAAAAAACAAACAAACCAACAAAACACAAGAAACTTTTCAAAATTTAAAAAAACATAACAAGGAGGTGTCTCCTCTGATTCTATATACTGTAAGTCCCTCAACTTCCCCTGGAGCTTTCCAGTGCTGCTTGGTTAAGAATTTGCTCTTCCCCTTTCCTTCCAGCTGGTCTTGTGAGGGAGGGTCCTGCTCTGCTGATAGGTGTGAGCACCAGGGGAGCTGCCCTGCCCCCTGCCAGGGGCACGGCTCCCTGGGAGCTGTTTATCCTGTGAGGCCCATGTTCCCTGGCCGCCCCACTCCGACCCAGGTGCAAGGTGACATAGGGAGGAAGAACAACACTGGCGGCGGCCAGCTCTCCAGCCCTGGAGTCAGCTCCCATATGAAGTCCTGCAGCTCCCAGTCCGCGGGAGCCTGGCAGCGCCGGGAGTCGGTGGCACTGACCTGCACAGCTCAGGTTTGCCCGGTGGCAGGAGCGTCCTTGCTGTCCTGTGTCCTCCCGCCCCTGATTACCCAAGAGGATCGCCAGATCCTGGGCTTTGTCATCCGGGGCCCTGGGCTCCGGGGCCTGCGCCGCTGGAATCGCTCTCCCAGGGCCGCGCATTCCCCTCCTCACGGAGCCACTGCCAGAGCCACCACCTGAGCTGCTCCCAGGATCCAATGGGTGCGCGCTCCAGACCTTTTCAGAGCTCGGCCCATGGTGTATGATGTGCTTTCCCCACTTCCTCTGTTAGTGACCCCGGGACCAGGGGCTCCACTGCCCCTCCTGGGATTCTGCCCGAGATCCCTGTGAGCGCCTCTCCATCCGGGAATATTGGTAAATTTCCTGATTCTCCCGGTCTGGGCTTTCCTGTCCTGGAGTGTCTCCTGCTCGGCATTAGCATGGCTCTTCGTGGGGGTTCTCCCCTCCCACACTGGAGTCGTTATTTATTTTTTCGTCTTCCTACCTTGATATAAGCTCAAAGTCTTCTCTCTGTAACTTTCCAGCTGTTCTCTCTTTAAATCCCAGGCCATCTTTATATCAGATAAACTAAAATTAACCCCAAAGACTGTAGTGAGAGATGAAGAGGGACACTATATCATACTTAAAGGATCTATCCAACAAGAGGACTTAACAATCCTCAATATATATGCCCCGAATGTGGGAGCTGCCAAATATTTAAACCAATTAATAACCAAAGTGAAGAAATACTTACCTAATAATACACTTATACTTGGTGACTTCAATCTAGCTCTTTCTACCCTCGATAGGTCTTCTAAGCACAACATCTCCAAAGAAACGAGAGCTTTAAATGATACACTGGACCAGATGGATTTCACAGATATCTACAGAACTTTACATCCAAACTCACCTGAATACACATTCTTCTCAAGTGCACATGGAACTTTCTCCAGAATAGACCACATACTGGGTCACAAATCGGGTTTGAACCGATACCAAAAGATTGGGATTGTCCCCTGCATATTCTCAAAGCATAATGCCTTGAAATTAGAACTAAATCACAACAAGAAGTTTGGAAGGACCTCAAACACGTGGAGATTAAGGACCATCCTGCTAAAAGATGAAAGGGTCGATCAGGAAATTAAGGAAGAATTAAAAAGATTCATGGAAACTAATGAGAATGAAGATACAACCATTCAAAATCTTTGGGATGCAGCACAAGCAGTCCTAAGGGGGAAATACATCGCAATACAAGCATCCATTCAAAAACTGGAAAGAACTCAAATACAAAAGCTAAACTTACACATAAAGGAGCTAGAGAAAAAACAGCAGATTGACCCCACGACCAGCAGAAGAAGAGAATTAATTAAAATTCGAGCAGAACTCAACCAAATCGAGACCAGGAGAACTGTGGAACAGATCAACAAAACCAGGAGTTGGTTCTTTGAAAGAATTAATAAGATAGATAAACCATTAGCCAACCTTATTAAAAAGAAGAGAAGAGACTCAAATTAATAAAATCATAAATGAGAAAGGAGACATCACTACCAACACCAAGGAAATACAAACGATTTTAAAAGCATATTATGAACAGCTATACGCCAATAAATTAGGCAATCTAGAAGAAATGGACGCATTCCTGGAAAGCCACAAACTACCAAAACTGGAACAGGAAGAAATAGAAAACCTGAACAGGCCAATAACCAGGGAGGAAATTGAAGCAGTCATCAAAAACCTCCCAAGACACAAGAGTCCAGGGCCAGATGGCTTCCCAGGGGAATTCTATCAAACATTTAAAGAAGAAATCATACCTATTCTACTAAAGCTGTTTGGAAAGATAGAAAGAGATGGAATACTTCCAAATTCATTCTTTGAGGCCAGCATCACCCTAATTCCAAAACCAGACAAAGACCCCACCAAAAAGGAGAATTACAGACCAATATCCCTGATGAACATGGATGCAAAAATTCTCAACAAGATACTAGCCAATAGGATCCTACAGCACATTAAGAAAATTATTCACCATGACCAAGTAGGATTTATCCCCGGGACACAAGGCTGGTTCAACACCCGTAAAACAATCAATGTGATTCATCATATCAGCAAGAGAAAAACCAAGAACCATATGATCCTCTCATTGGATGCAGAGAAAGCATTTGACAAAATACAGCATCCATTCCTGATCAAAACTCTTCAGAGTGTAGGGATAAAGGGAACTTTCCTCGACATCTTAAAAGCCATCTACGAAAAGCCCACAGCAAATATCATTCTCAATGGGGAAGCACTGGGAACCTTTCCCCTGAGATCAGGAACAAGAAAGGGATGTCCACTCTCACCACTGCTATTCA